>NC_084805.1:2500-338750 GCF_963583255.1 Pyrus communis
ACCCTAAACCCTAAACCCTAAACCCTAAACCCTAAACCCTAAACCCTAAACCCTAAACCCTAAACCCTAAACCCTAAACCCTAAACCCTAAACCCTAAACCCTAAACCCTAAACCCTAAACCCTAAACCCTAAACCCTAAACCCTAAACCCTAAACCCTAAACCCTAAACCCTAAACCCTAAACCCTAAACCCTAAACCCTAAACCCTAAACCCTAAACCCTAAACCCTAAACCCTAAACCCTAAACCCTAAACCCTAAACCCTAAACCCTAAACCCTAAACCCTAAACCCTAAACCCTAAACCCTAAACCCTAAACCCTAAACCCTAAACCCTAAACCCTAAACCCTAAACCCTAAACCCTAAACCCTAAACCCTAAACCCTAAACCCTAAACCCTAAACCCTAAACCCTAAACCCTAAACCCTAAACCCTAAACCCTAAACCCTAAACCCTAAACCCTAAACCCTAAACCCTAAACCCTAAACCCTAAACCCTAAACCCTAAACCCTAAACCCTAAACCCTAAACCCTAAACCCTAAACCCTAAACCCTAAACCCTAAACCCTAAACCCTAAACCCTAAACCCTAAACCCTAAACCCTAAACCCTAAACCCTAAACCCTAAACCCTAAACCCTAAACCCTAAACCCTAAACCCTAAACCCTAAACCCTAAACCCTAAACCCTAAACCCTAAACCCTAAACCCTAAACCCTAAACCCTAAACCCTAAACCCTAAACCCTAAACCCTAAACCCTAAACCCTAAACCCTAAACCCTAAACCCTAAACCCTAAACCCTAAACCCTAAACCCTAAACCCTAAACCCTAAACCCTAAACCCTAAACCCTAAACCCTAAACCCTAAACCCTAAACCCTAAACCCTAAACCCTAAACCCTAAACCCTAAACCCTAAACCCTAAACCCTAAACCCTAAACCCTAAACCCTAAACCCTAAACCCTAAACCCTAAACCCTAAACCCTAAACCCTAAACCCTAAACCCTAAACCCTAAACCCTAAACCCTAAACCCTAAACCCTAAAACCCTAAAACCCTAAACCCTAAACCCTAAACCCTAAAACCCTAAACCCTAAAACCCTAAAACCCTAAACCCTAAACCCTAAACCCTAAACCCTAAACCCTAAACCCTAAACCCTAAACCCTAAACCCTAAACCCTAAACCCTAAACCCCCTAAACCCTAAACCCTAAACCCTAAACCCTAAACCCTAAACCCCCTAAACCCTAAACCCCAAAACCCCCTAAACCCTAAACCCTAAACCCTAAACCCTAAACCCCTAAACCCCCTAAACCCTAAACCCTAAACCCTAAACCCTAAACCCTAAACCTTAAAACCCTAAACCCCCTAAACCCTAAACCCTAAACCCCCTAAACCCTAAACCCTAAACCCTAAACCTTAAAACCCTAAACCCCTAAACCTTCTTAATGTTGTATGCTTAAATGATAAGTCCAAGGAATATGTAATTGAGAAAATGTGATCTAAAGAAGTTAGATACATGAGGCCATTTTTTTTCGTATGCATATCCTAAACATTCCTGATCATAGGATTGTCAATTAGGCATTGACAATCCATTAAGATCAATATGTGCTATGTCTTCTCTAAGGGAGAGTGACTAGTTTCGAGTCATTGGTGTGACTGACACCAAGACAAGCATATAGGTGCTCAATAGAGAATGAGTCCACTGAATGCGATCAATAAGGAGTTCTCGTACTCATGTCACATGAGAACTCATGGTTGGGATAATGCAAAGTAGTCCTTTGACCTGAGGCATCATAGTTGTCTTGTGGTTAGGTCTTTGATCTTTGACTATGTCAAAGTCACTCCGTCAAAGGGTGTCCACGACATAGTTGGGGTTAAGCCACTTAGCCATGGAGGCAAGTGAATGCGCAACAAGGGATCTCTAACCTTCAAACTGTTTGAGGGAGAATACTCTATGATATGATTAAGAATCTCTAGCCAGAGTATGAATGAGATTTAGGAAGTCGTTCCAAATCACATTCAAGGTAATCATATAAGAGAATCACATTGGATAGTAGACATGAATAAATTATCAAACCAAACAATGTGGTCAAGAGTATTGTATTAGAGAAAGACCGTATTACATTGTAATCCTAAACTGAATAGGTTCTCCACCTCTTCTGATTAGCTTGGGTAACCATGACATACTGCTAGGTGACACTCATGGCTTGTTGAAGCCCTAAAGGTGTATAATCACTAAAAGGAGAATTGAAAGTATGTTTCAATTCACAATCGATTTGAAGAGTTCTAATAGCCCACTGCCTTGCTAAAAGGAACCTAATGGATCGTACACCGTATAAGGTAGAGATTGAAGAAACAATGGAGATAAGTAAGGATAATTAAATGGTTTAATTATTTATGGCTAGGATTAATTAATATGTTAATTAATCAAACAAATAAGTTCGTTTTAGACCTCAGGTTAGTTTTGGGCCTCAAGGCCCAATGGGCTTCAAATGTCAAGCCCATTGTAGCCAAAATTCATTTAGGGTTCTTTTAGAGGAAATTGGATAGAATAAGTCTCTCCCTTTCTCTCTAAGAGGCCGGCCCCTTCGAGGAGATTAGCTAGCAATCTTCCCTCCTCCAAGGTTACTCATCTCTTCTTCTAGTCTCTCCTTGGTATAGAGACTTAGAGGTTCTCTATTTTGGGAACTTGGAGAATCCATTCAACCATCTTCATCCAAGAAATCCATGGAGCTAAGAAGCAAGGAATAAAGGCCCTCTTTCTTGGGTGATTATCCTTTGCTAAGCAAAGAGGTTCTTCAAAGGTATAAAAGTTTCTCAACTCACATTGTTCTTGAGTTGAATCTTGGTTCACCACACTCACTAGGCCTTGAATTTCATGGATAAAGTTTTTTTTTTTTTGAGTGCATACAAGCATGATTCCATCTTTAATTGTTAATTGCATGTTGTAGATGTTGCTCAAATGAACTTATTTTAACAAATATTTCCTTCAGCATACACCATAAACATCCGCCAACCCTTAGGATGCAGGTAATCACCAACCCCAAGTTCTGTAAAATAACTATCGCTTTTCACAATTGAAATCCTTGCACCCTCTCTTTGAAAAACACATAGCCCACCTCCAATACCTATAAAAGGTGCATTTGTATTGGACTCAATGATGATTTCCTCAATAAGTAATTGAGACCTAAATTCCTTCAATGAAATAACACTCTCCCTTTCCTCTTATAACAATTTGAAAGGATTTATATTCTGATAGCAATCCATTTGGTGCAAGAATGACAATATCTTCATCAGCAAAGTACACCCGAGCAACAGAAAGGTAGTATCTGGCCTCCTTGATCCGTTGCAAGTACTGAGCAGTGGAATTGGATCCTTTTTTAATGGTTTGAAGGTTAGACTTCATCTGAAATATACTAGTCTTAAGAAACAGTGGAGAATTGCTCCTTCAATCGAGTCCACAAATCCTTAGAACTAGTGCTGCCAATAGCATAGAACATAGCCATTGAAGATAATGTAGCAGTGATAAGCTGCATAACTGTCCTATCATGCATCATCCAAACTAAGTATTCATCACAATCTGTAGAAGGAGATCAATTCGAGGAATTTACACTAGATTCTCCAATTAAAGATGAAGTACAAGTTGGACAGGGATGAAAACCATCCACAAATCCCATAATTCCATTACTTTCTAACAATAGTTGCATTTGGAAATGCCAGTTCAGATAATTCGTAGCATCAAGTTTAACATTCACAAATGTAGAAATTGAAGACACAAGTGCAATTATAGGCGATTGAAGCAACTGTAATTGAGAAGAGGTAACCATTTCTCCCTTGGAAAATCAAGAAAACAACAATTTTGTAGTTGTGATTTTACCTCACAGACACACAGCAAACACTTTGTGTGCAAGAATCGAAGTTGTCGAAGAAAATAAAAGCAGAAACTTGATCTGCAATGTGCTAGAAATCTAAGAAGACAAAGAGATGTCAACCAAATACATTGAACGGCAGTCGAAGGTTTAGAGAAGACGAAATTGCAGAAATCAGAGTTTCGTAAGCCTTGGATCGAAGCTTTAGCTGTGAGCTTCAATGGTGATCGATACCATGTTAGTGTATATACTATGAAGTTGCAAGAACAATGTTGCCGAGAGTGAGATGAAAGCTTAAGCTATGTCTTTGTATTGATTACTTAGTGAAGAAGTTATTACATGAATGAAGTACTTATACAATTCACTAGCTTCTAACAAACTAACTGCCTAATACCTATCTAAGATTTAGACAAAGTGTCAATATCTAAAGTGTACAATCACTAATACTATATCTCTATCACCAATCACTCTGCATGCCAAATCCTTTAGCCGCTTGAAATCCTCTAAAATAGGACAAAGCCTATATCTAGGTTTTTCTTTTAAAAATAAGGGGAAGATAGGCTCAAAAGCTTTCCATGCGCCTTTATCACATCAATCTTCGCTTTGCACTATGATTCTATCCTTTATCCCATCATCACCTCTTTTCTTCAGGTCGGACTCTAAGATCCTCCACGTCCATGAAATACTAGAAGTCCCAATACACTCAAAACTCTTCAATACGAGGATCCCGAACAGACCCTTGGAGGAAGAAAAGTCCTTGATTTCAATCTACACTCTTTAAGCTCATTTTAATATTTTCACAAGATAATTACTACAATAATCCAATAGTAATATCTAGAAAAATATGAGGAACAAACTGATAATGCATAATCGGGTACAAACTTGACATTTTTTACATTCCAACCATTTCCATTTTCATGGATTTGTATTTTAGTGGCCTTCATCAACAAGTAGAATTTGTTCTTGGGTGGTGGGAGAAATAGTTTGTTTTATGGAGGGAATTTGACACATTTGATTTATTAACTTTTGCATAGTTTTCCCCAAAGTTGTGTAGCTTTCCTCCATCCTTTCTAAACACTTGGTCGCCTCTTCACCATACTTGGTGCTTGCCACATGGAGTTTGGACAACTTCTCCGCTAACTTGCGCATATCCTCATTGTAGAGCTCTTTGTCTGGTTGACCATTAGTTGGGATCTCAAATATTGGCTCTATGTACTAATTGACAAAGCCATTTGTTAGCGTATCATATTTTCTATGAATATGTTTGTTATCAAAATAATAACTTTCACCGTAGCCATAAGTAGGCCAATCCCCAAGATTATTATTATCTAGCCATAAGTTGGCCAACCATCATTTTCTAGGTGACCTGGAAGCCCTCCATCCGTGTACCATAAGTTGGCATTTCATAGGATGGCTCCATGTGATTTTCGTTATAGTCATATTGGAATTTTTTAGAGGAGGGGTGAAATTTAAAAGCGTAATAGGTTCCACAAAAATGTAGATAATCAAATCATTTTAGATAGTGCACAATATTTAATGTCGTTCACAGTTTGTCAATACAAATAAATTGTAATTATTGTCGGCAAGATTTCATGTCATGAAACATCGCATAACATACTCATTGTCAATAAAAACAAAAACATCCCTCTCAATATAAACAATCAAGCTATCACACAACACAACTGTTGTAGATCTCTCGCAATGTAAACATCTCTCTCAGTAATATCAAAAACACTCTCACATAATAGGAACACTAATGACATTTTCCTCACAAAACTTTTTTATATTTGAAACAATCCCTCAAAGTCATCATTTCTCAAGAATTAAAAGAAAATAAGATGAACTAATTTTAAATACCAGAAATAATAACAAGAATTAAAAAAGAACAATTACAAACACCAACCTTTGTTTTTGAATAGTCTAAACAAATGAGAAAGAGGGAAGAGAATTAAAATGGTGGGCTGGTAGTGCAGTTGTGAAAGAAAATCACATCAATAAAATTAAAAATTAAAAAGAAACTAAAGGAGCCCACTGAACTGCACCATTTCATTAAAAGGAACACTAAGTTTTATAAAAGGTAAACAACGCCGTCTAAAAAAAAACCAGGTCGTTGTCTTCCCTTGAAACCGAGAGATTTTTTAGTGTGACCGGTATACGGGGTGGTACACCCCGTGTCACTATACAAATGGTGGGATATGTGTGCTAAAAAGTTGATAACTTAAAAAATAAAATTTCCCAACACTCCTATTAAAACATGTGGTGTACCACTTGTGTTCCCGTCACAATTAAAAATTTCTCCTTGAAACCAAAACCTAGCAATGAAACGCACCTAGATCAACATGTTTAGAAGATCGGAGGGGAGAAATTCTCACTCTTAGTGGCAATTTCCAATTACCAGAGGGGCGCCTGCACCTCCTTGCTCCTCTGTAGCTTCGCGAGTGGCCATATCTTCACCATCATCATCCTCTTCATACTCCAGGACGTAGTTGTCAAAAGCATGTTGAGGGAAGCCATGAAAATAAGAATTATTAATGATCTAGCTCCACATAAGTGTCCCACCGAGCATGCCAATTTGTTCACCCCCTAAATTCGTCATGGGCCTCGAGGGTGGACAAGGAATTTACTTGTACAAGAAATTGGTGATTACGAGCATGCCACTACTAATTACCACTAATAGATGGGATTTGAAAGATCGAATGAGTGGGAGTGGCTCAAATCAAGGTTCTTTCTTTTCTTTAATGATAAGGACTTTACTTATGTGGAGAAATATAACAATATGTAATGGGAAGTTTGCTGGAAGTGTATATGATAAAGGAAAGTAAAGAAAGTAAGTGCGACTAGACTGGAAATATAAATACTGTAAGTGAAATAACTAATTATAATGGCAACAAAAATGTAAATGAGAGTACAAGGAAATTGACACACTACTCGAAAAAATAGCACAGCAAGGTATTGAATTGAGTTGAATTGTTTGAGTGATTGATTGAGTCTTCTTAATCCTTCTGCCTCTGCTTCTTTATATAGAGAATTAAGAGTAGTTGCTTTGCTGACTTCACATTATGGACACGAATTCCACTGCCCAAATCCACTTGCAATGAGAAAGCATGCAATTGTCTTGATTAAACAAAGGACTTGGCACAACTCCACTGCCGAAACAAAAAGGAAACAAATTATTTTGACGCCAAACCTTCCAACTTTTAATTTTTTTTTTTTTTTTTTTTTTGTAAACCCAAACCTTCTAATTTACGTAGCTAAATATCTTGCAAGTTAGCCTAATTGCACAACACACCCCCCCCCCCCCACCCACCCACAAAAATGCCAAAATTTAACTTTGACCCAAATAAGTGAATTTGTGTCAAATTTTAGCCATGAGGATCCTCCAATCACATTCTTTTATCGTATTTTGTGTAATCAGAAATCATTGTAAATTTTTTTATTTAAAATTGAATATAAACAGTACTTGACAAAAATTGGCAACACGACATATGATGAACAGATATGATTGGAGGATCCCCAAAATCCTCACAAAGAGGATCTGACAAGTATCCTGTCTCAAATTTTAGTACAAACAAACTATCACAAAAGTATGCCTGTTATAGTTTCCAAAAAAAAAAAAAAAGAGTTTGCCTGTTATTGAATGATGGATATATACTGTATATTGATTCATCTACTGCAGCTGCCATGCTAGCTAATACGCTATATATATATATATATATATATATATATATATATATATATATATAGTAGTATTAGCATATCAGCATATGCATACAAATTGCACTACGCAGACATCACATATATACCACGCACAACGTACGTACCACTCAGCTGCGTTGCGTGCGTACGTGCGCCTAATGATCGAGCACCACCAAAGACAAAGATGACGACATCGGAGGAATCCCTTGTTGATACCTGAAAACGTTGGTTGGATCAATAAGTGTTTTTGCTCTCACCAATCTGTCGTAGTTATTTAGGAAGTACTTTTCACCCCAATTCCTGGCAATTTCCACAGCGTCAGATTCATCATCCTTAACCAAATTATTATTTAAAGGAAACTGCTGCCGCATCATCAGTCCGAGGTCGAGGTCAACATAGTTGATATAAGCAGCCCTAGGACCCCATGAAACATACTCTGTCATTGCATTGTGGAATCTTCTTATCCATTCTATGTAGTCATTTATTTTGTGATTATCTTCTTCTTTCCATTCCACCAGGTACTGAATTGTAAAGAGGTTACCTTTTCTGTGAGGAAAGGCAATGGCTTCGCTGCTTATATCATGCATAACCCCACCATAAGGGTCTAAAATCACGTACCCTTTCGGCTCCTCCTCAAGTATTTCCAGGGCTGCCCTTATCCCTCTGTAAGAAATTGGGGTCCTAACGTAATCCGATTTCGCTTTGAAAAATCCCTTGCCTTGCAGATATCGATTTCTCAAGTCGGAAACTGAGCTTCCCTTACTTAGGCCGGAGAAGAACACGATGGACTCGATCCAACTCATTTCTGCGCAATCTTCTTCTGCAACACCCAAGTCACGAAAAATTTTGTTTAGGATGGACACGGCGCTGCTTCTTGGACCCAGATAAAACCCTTTGAACGTAGCTGATATATTAGTACTACTAGTAGCAGTAACGGTAGTAGTCTTGACCTCTGGCAACCCAGCGCCGACAAAGCACGAAATGTAGAAATCATCTTCCAAGTAAGGTGCGATGTGTTGCCACTTGTCTACCAGCTTTGCTACATTATGATTAAAGATTTCGTTGCCTCCTCCTCCTGCAGCAGTAGAAGCAGCTCTAGACACTACGAAACCAGTTACGACTTGTGGCACATTCAACAACTGGATTTTCCAAGCATAGACAATCCCGAAAACACCCCCACCACCTCCTCTAATTGCCCAAAACACGTCCTTTCCCATGCCTTGTCGGTCTAACAGTTGTCCATTTGCATCAACAAGTAGTGCATCCACCACGTTATCGGCTGCAAGTCCGTATTTCCTCGACATGAGTCCGAATCCACCGCCAGCAATATGGCCTCCAGCGCCTACAGTTGGGCATGACCCGGCGGAGAACCCATGATGATTGCTTGCTTGGGCAATCGCATGGTATGTCTCACCCAGCGTTGCACCTCCTTCCACCCATGCAGTTTCGGTTTCCAAATCCACCGACACACCGTTCAAGTTCATCATGTCGATGATCACAAACAGAGCTCCGTCTACAGCAACGGATGATGTCCCTTCGTAGCTGTGTCCGCCGCTCCTTACTCTGATTTCCAACAACCCTTGTCTGGAGCATGATACAGAGTTTATTAGCTGCTCAACGCTCTCGGGAAGTATGATGGCTACTGGCTTAGGAAGGGCAGGATCAGCGAAACGAAGATTTTGGATGGAAAAGTTGAGCAGCTTGTAGTAAGCTGCAGACTCATTTTCTGTATTAGGGAATGTGGTAAAGTTGTTGATGTCATGAAGCGTCAAACAAAAAGTGATTTGATCCGCAGGAAATTCAGCTAAACAAGGAACGAGAAGGCACATAATAAACAAGAGAGGGGATTGAATCGTGTATCGGTTTCTTTCTGCCATGTTTAGTTGCTACCTCGATTCGGGTAGATGAAGCAAGTGACACTATCACATTATCATGATATAAATGAATAGTCTATGACATGACCTCTCAGAATAAATGAATAAGTTTCTGGTTCGTTCCGCCATCCTACGCAATGAATCCTTAGGATTCATTTTCAATAGAATCTTATGCATTTACAAGTTCTGTCGTTTCCATCATTTCTTGATTAATGATTAGGTCTGAATTTTACAAGAGAGCCTCCAATTAAATTTATTCTTGAGTCATCCTTCTCAGTCTTTATTAGCTCAGGGCTCTTGATTTTTTGTTCTATACACGGATTTGTCTAATTTGGATCAATCAGTATTGATGCTTTATTACATTCCCTTTATATGAGATGACTCATAGACCTTACATATTGGAATTATATTTCATTAATGTTCTTTTTCTATCTTTCTCTCACCCATCCATTTATATGTGTACTTTATATTGCTTTACAACCCATAACCAAATATAACGAAATATAAGTCAAGTAAGTTCTTATTATTCCTAGTCTACAAATATCCAAATTTTGATGCCTAATATCCAAATTTAACATGTGGATGAAGCAGGTGACACTATCACATTATCATGAGTAACAATTGGAATATGACTCACATGTTGTGTAATATTTGGAACACGGATGACCTGTGACTTAGTTGTTTGTTGCCAATAAGTCTGTGTGAGGAAATTCCCTCTCAGAAAATACCACATGTCTAGACACATATATTATTTGCCTAGATACTTCAAAACACATAAACCCCTTATAGTTGGATGCACACCCTAGAAAAGCACATTTTGTGGTTTTGGTTTGAAACTTGGAGGTATTGTAGGGTTTTAGAAGTGGATAACAGGCACACTAAAATGTTCTCAGATGAGATATAACTGGAACACAATCAAATAATAATTCAAATAGAAATTTGTTTGATAATCGGGATTAGGCATTCTGTTGATAAGGTCTATGGCAGTTTGACAAGCAAATGACCATAATTGGGAAGGTAATTTTGCCGTTTGTAACAAAGTGATTGTAGTTTCAATCACATGCCTATATTTTCTCTCAGCCAACCCATTTTGTTCAGGTGTATAGGGACATGATTTTTTATGGGAAATACCTTTATCTAACAGAAAAGACTCAAGTTTAGTGGAAATGTACTCACCCCCTCCATCACTTGAAAGTTTTAACTTTTGCATTAAACTGAGTGAGTATATATGAATCAAAGGAAATGAATGTGGCAGAAAGGTCTGATTTATTTATTAATGGAAATATCCAGCACTATCTGGTACATTTATTAATAAAAGTGGCATAGTATCTTAACTCATCTACTGAAATACATGGTGCAAGACCCCAAAGGTCACTATGTACTATTTCAAATGGTACTATAGATTTATTGACAGTAGGCTGGAAAGGTAATTTACAGAATTTCCCTTCTAAGCAACTTTGGTACATACTAGGATTAAACTCCTTAGTACATGCTAGGTGTAATTTTAGTAACACAAGGGATACAATTGAATTGGATGGATGCCCTAACCTATTGTGCTATGTGGTTGAGTTGACAAGCTGGCCAAAAGCTTTGTGTTGCACAACAAATTGATTTGTTGCATAACCAGGAAGAGTTAGGGAGTGAATTGGGTTGAGTCCATTACTACACAAACCTTTGTATGGTATCATCCCTATGGTATTGTCCTAAATCTAAAAACATAAGGCATAAAAAATGAGTCAACAATTATTATCCAAGCAAATTCTATGTACAAAGAGAAGATTTTGTGTAAGTTTTGGAACATACAACACATAATTCAATTTAATTGGATGCACATAAGGTTTTAGAATAGTCCTACCAATATGAGAAACAGGCAAACCTTCACCATTTGCAATATGAATTGTTTCATTAAAAGGATATGGTGATGCCAAAGAGAGATTGTTAAGATCTGCAATCATATGATTGGTTGCACCTGAGTTAGTCAACCAAATATGTGGAGTGAACTAAGATAATGTCTGTGATAAAGGTTGAAAGACCATTGTATGCATAGCTTGCATAGGTTGAGGTGAAGCTTGAAATTGATTGCCTAAGAACTAAGACTAAGGAGAGAATCTTTGTGATGAGTAAGAATGCATCTAAGAGAACTGGGAATTAGAACCAGAACCAATGAAGTCGGGACCTTTCTCATTGTAGAAACAAAACCAGTGTTGTGATTAAATCTGCCATAGATTTGACACTTGGGTTTGTGTGGTGGTTTTAGATCCACAAAAAGCTACAGAGTGACCATCAACATTGCACAGTTGACAAGTGATCATTGGTGAAGCAGAAAGGTTGAAGGAATATTGATTTGGAAAATGACCAAGTACACCAGGAGATGGTGTTTGCAAAACATGTGTCTAAGTGGGATAGTATGATCTTGGTTGAAACTTTCGAGCATTTTCATTGAACCTGCCCTTGCCCATATTCTTATTGTTATTGAATTGCTTAAAGCCACCAGAGATAAAACCAGATTGTCTAGGCCTTTTCTAAGTAGAATTAGGGTGACTAGCCACCATAGTAGTCATAAAAGGTGCATTTTTTTTTTTTTTTGTCAAAATATATAATTATATTGATCAATCAAATATGAATATATACATTTGCATCTTCTGCTAAGATATTAAACAGAAATTCTGGTCCTAACTCATCCTAGCCAAAACGCCCGTCATGCTTATGAACGTACGCTGCCACCATATGCATTGCATTATTACATTGACGAAGAGTCATGATAAACTTCATTGACAGGAAAGAAAGCATCATAGACCAAATATTAACCAAATAAACCTCCATTGATACGGCCACTTGAATCTCCTTATTGGGCATTTGAATCAGCCCATTCGAATCGGTTTCCACCTCTAGCGCCACCCATGACTCCGGAAGACCACTTTGAATGGACATCTCAAGCCCCTTATGAATTGCCGCCGCCTCAGCCATAATAAGCGATAAATACCTATCCCCACCCTTCGCACCCGCCATCTTTGGAATCCCAGGAAAGTCCTGTAGTACCCACCCCACACCACATATCCTTGATTTTTTCCTCCAAGCCGCATCACAATTCAATTTTAAGCTTCTAAAGTCCGATTTTCGCCATCCATTCACAACACCCTCAGTCTGAAATTTGTTCCTTGCATCCTCCTGCCTTCTCCTTCGATCTCCCGCTCCATCATCTTCAATCGTAGCCGCATTAAAATCTGTAACCTGGCGCTGCCACAAATCAACAGTGATGTGAGGCAAAATTCGATTATCGTTAAACACAGCTTCATCTTACATCTCCAGTGCTCCAAAATATCCTGATCTTACTTTATACACCCCATTATTAGTATAGTGCCATATTTGGTGATTGTCACACCCACTTCTACTAATGGGGATAGCCTTAATAAGCTTCGCGAACTCAACCTCAAACAACTCGGACACAAAGCTGTGCCTTCCATTCTTTACTAAGATGGTCAATAAGCATATCCACCTTCGGTGCCATCCCCCTATGTAGCATCATAGGTTTAAAGGAATGAGGTTTTGGGATCCAAGGGTCTTTTGCTGCATTAATCACCGATCCATTCCCAACTCTCCACCGAAAGCCTCTCACCAAGAGTAGTCCACCAAGTAAAAATCTTTCCAACCCCAAGAAGATTAGTTTTTTCCATTAGCCTGCAAAAATGAGGTTGTACGAAAAATTTATCTCTGAGCATCTTCGCAAGCACCAATACCCTCCAACTAATCTTTGCAAGCATTGCCAAGTTAAAGCAAATCAAATCTCTAAAACCCGAGCCCCCGCTCCCTTTACTCATCGTCAGGTTGTCCCACGCCACCCAGTGACACCCATTCTTCATCGACTGCTTTCTCCATCAAAATTGAGAAATAGCCCTTTCCATTTATTTGCACGTACCAACCGGGATGTTAATTACCGAATCATCTGCGAAAAATAAATGTGTAATTGGCTCCACATCTGCCGAAACCTGCATACCATGTATCACACCATCCACTTCCTGCTTTTTAATATATGAAGAAAGCGCCTCCGCACAAATAAGAAACAAAGAAACAAAAATGGCGACATCGGATCACCCTGCCTCAACCTTCTCTTCGGTTTAATATATCCATACGGGGAACCATTTAATGACACATTATTTCATACCGTTGTAATACATTCCCAAATCCAACCACAAAATGTAAGGTGAAAGCCTAAATTCTCCATAACATTCAACAAAAAGCTCCATTCCACCTGGTCATATGCTATTGCCATGTCAAGTTTAACCACCAAACTCCCATCCACATCATCTACCCCTTGTTTGAGTGAATGGAGAATTTCATGCACCAGCAATATATTATCATGAATTTGTCACCCCGGAACAATAGCGGACTAAGTAGGAATAATTACTTGTGCGATCACTCATTTCAATCTCATAGTCAACACCTTAGCAATAATCTTATATAGAACATTGCACAACGAAATAGGTCTCAGTTGGGTCATTGATCGTGGGTTCTGGACCTTTGGGATAAGCACAATATTAGTATGATTCAATTTCTCTAGTAGCTTCCTCGAATGATGAAACGCTTTGACCATACGAATAATATCTGCACCCATAACCTCCCAATTGTCCTGAAAAAAGCCTGCAGTAAAACCATCAGGACCAAGTGATTTAGTCGCCGGATTTTGAAAAACAACACTTCAGATCTCTTCGTCAGAGAATGAATGAATAAGCTCTGCGTTCTCAGAATCCCCCACCTTCTGTTCAACACTTTGTATGACCTCCCCTTCACTTCTAACCATATCAAACGTAAATAATTCTTCAAAGTAAGAAATAGCCACATGTTGTAAATTACAAGGTTCATTCTGCCAAATTCCGTTTTTATCTTCCAACCCATGAATTCTATTACTCATTGTTCTTTGTACCGTTTGGGCATGAAAAATTTTCCTTTTTTTTGTCACCCTCCCGTGACTGCGTGTTCCGTGATTTCACCTTCCAATATTTCTCTTCCTCATTTAATGCAACCTTCAATTCCTTCTCTTTAGCTCTAAATCTTTCATGCGGCATCAGTCCATCTACAATGCCCCTCCTTATCTCATCCCTGATTTTTGTAATGCGCCGTTGGGAATTTGTTCCTAAATTCTTTTTCCAATCGTGTAACCGCGTCCGAGTACCCTTCAACTTCTCACAAATTTGAAATGCTAGTGACCCATCAATCTTCTCCTCCCATGAATCCGATACAAAAGTATGGTACTCCTGATTTTGTCCCCCAACATGAATCATAGAAAAACAGTCTTGGCGATCGACCCGTTGGGCCATCAGATAACAGAATAAGCATAGAATGATCATACCCCTCAAGTGCCACATGAGATATTTTAGCTCTTGGAAACATATCAATCCATCCCGATGTGGCCACCCTTCTATCTAGCCTCTGTTGAATCAGACCATCATCTCTCTTATTCCTCCAGGTAAAAGGGTGGTCTTCAAGACCCTAATCAAGTAGTCCGTTAGATGCCAAAAAATCCCTTAAGTCCCTTGCGCTCGCCATGGAACGGTAGTTACCCCCTTCCTTTTCTTCGTCATCAACTATATCATTAGAATCTCAGATCACTAGGCACTTCCCGTCCGTATAGCTTATTCTTTTCCGGAGCTTTCTCCATTGATCTTTCATCTTCTTCTCATCCATGCTTGCATACACCGCAAACATCCGCCAACTCTTAGGATCCATGTAATCACCATCCCCAAGTTCTATAAAATAACTATCGTTTTTCATAATCAAAATCCTTGCACCCTTTCTCTGAAAAACACATAGCCCGCCTCCAATACCTATAAAAGGTGCATTTGTATTGGACAAAATGATGACTTCCTCAATAGGTAAATGAGACCTAAATTCCTTCAATGAAATAACATTCTCCCTTTCCTCTTATAACAATTTGAAAAATATTGTATTCTGCTGGTAATCCATTCAATACAAGAATGACAATATCTTCATCAGCAAAGTACGCCCCAGCAGCAGAGAGGTAGTCTTTAGCCTCCTTGATCCGTTGCACGTACTGAGCAGTGGAATCAGATCCCCTTTTAATGTTCTGAAGATTAAACTTCATCTGAAATATGCTAGTCTTAGAAAGAGTGGAGAATTGCTCCTTCAATCGAGTCCACAAATCCTTAGAACTAGTGTTGCCAATCACACAGGACATAGCCACTGAAGATAATGAAGTAGTGATAAGCTGCATAAGTGTCCTATCATGCATCATCCAAACTAAGTATGCATCACAATTTGTGGAAGGAGATGAATTCGAGGAATTTACACCAAATTCTTTAGTTAAAGATGAAGTACGAGTTGGACAGGGATGAGAACCATCCATAAATCCCATAATTCCATTACTTTCCAACAGTAGTTGCATTTGGAAATGCCAGTTCAGGTAATTCGTAGCATCAAGTTTAACATTCGCAGATGTAGAAATTGAAGACGCAAGTGCAGTTATAGGAAGCAACTGTAATTGAGAAGAGGTAACCATTTTTCCCTTGGAAAATCAAGAACACAACAATTTTGTAGTTGTGATTTTACCTCACAGACTCACAGCAAACACTTTGTGTGCAAGAATCGAAGTAGTCGAAGAAAACAGAAGCAGAAACTTGACCGCAATATGCTAGAAATTGAAGAAGGCAAAGAGATGTCAAGCAAATACGTTGAACGGCAGTAGAAGATTTAGAGAAGACAAAATTGCAGAAATCAGAGTTTCGTAAGGCTTGGATCGAAGCTTTAGCTGTGAGCTTCAATGGCGATCGCTACCATTTTAATGTATATACTATGAAGTTGTAAGAACAATGTTGCCGAGAGAGAGAGATGAAGGCTTAAGCTACGTCTTTGTATTGATTCCTTAGTGACGAAGTTATTACATGAATGAAGTACTTATACAATTCCCTAGCTTCGAACAAACTAACTGCCTAATACCTATCTAAGATTTAGACAAGTGTCAACATCTAAAGTGTACAATCACTAATACTATATCTCTATCACCAATCACTCTGCATGCCAAATCCTTTAGCCGCTTGAAATCCTTTGAAATAGGACAAAAGCTTTCCACGGGCCTTTATCACATCAATCTTCGCTTTGCACTATGATCCTATCCCTTACCCCATCATCACCTGCTTTCTTCAGGCTGGACTCTAAGATCCTCCATGTGCGCGAAATACTGGAAGATATTCTCCCAATACACTCAAAACTCTTCAATACGAGGATCCCGAACAGACCCGAGGAAGAAAAGTCCATGATTTCAATCTACACTCTTGAAGCTCATTTTAATATTTTCACAAGATAATTACTACAATAGTCTTAAAGAAATATCTAGAAAAATATGAGAAACAAACCGATAATGCATAATCGGGTACAAACTTGACATTTTTTACATTCCAACCATTTTCATTTCATGGATTTTTCATTGAGTGGCCTTCATCAATAAGTAGAATTTGTTCTTCTTGGGTGGTGGGAGAAAGAGTTCGTTTTATGGAGGGAATTTGACACATTTGATTTATTAACTTTCGCATAGTTTTCTCCAAAGTTTTGTAGCTTTCCTCCATCCTTTCTAAACACTTGGTCGCCTCTTCGCTGTATTTGGTGCTTGCCACTTGGAGTTTGGACAACTTCTCCGCTAACTTGCCCATATCTTCATTGTAGAGCTCTTCGTCCGGATGACCATTAGTTGGGATCTCATATATTTGCTCTATGTACTCATTGGCAACACTTTGATACTCAAAGCCATTTGTTAGCCTATCATAGTTTCTATGAATGTGTTTATTATAAAAAAATGATAAATTTCACCTAGCGTGCCAATTTGTTCACCCCCTAAATTCGTCATGGGCCTCGTGGGTAGACGGGGAATTTACTTGTACAAGAAATTGGTGATTACGAGTGTGCCACTACTAATTACCACTAGTAGATGGGATTTGAAAGATTGAGTGAGTGGGAGTGGCTCAAATTAAGGTTCGTTCTTTTCCTTAATAAAGCCTTTACTTATGTGGAGAAATATAACAATATGTAACGGCAAGTTTGCTGGAAGTGTATATGATAGAGGAAAGTAAAGAAAGTAAGTGTGACTGGACTGGAAATATAAATACTGTTAGTGAAATAAGTAAATACAATGGCAATAGAAATGCAAATGAGAGTATAAGGAAATCGACACTATTCGAAAAAATAGCACAGCAGGGTATTGAATTGAGTTGAATTGTTTGATTGATTGGTTCAATCTCCTTAATCCTTCTGCCTCTGCTTCTTTATACAGAGAATTGATAGTAGTTGCGTTGCCGACTTCACATTATGGAGACGAATTCCACCGTTCAAATCCACTTGCAATAAGAAAGCATGCAATTGTCTTGATTAAACAAATCACTTGCAAATTAGCCTAATTGCACAAAAACCCCCCACAAAATGCCAAAATTTGACTTTGACCCAAAAAAGTGAATTTGTGTCAAATTTTAGTACAAACAGACCATCACAAAAGTATGCCTGTTATAGACCAGTGATGGATATATACTGTATATTGATTCATCTACTGCAGCTGCCATGCTAGCTAATATGCTATATATATATAGATATAGTAGTATTAGCATATCATCATATGCATACAAATTGCACTACGCAGACATCACATATATACCACCACGCACAACGTACGTACCACTCAGCTGCGTTGCGTGCGTACGTGCGCCTAATGATCGAGCACCACCAAAGACGAAGATGACGACATCGGAGGAATCCCTTGTTGATTCCTGAAAACGTTGGTTGGATCAATAAGTGTTTTTGCTCTCACCAATCTGTCGTAGTTATTTAGGAAGTACTTTTCACCCCAATTCCTGGCAATTTCCACAGCGTCAGATTCATCATCCTTAACCAAATTATTATTTAAAGGAAACTGCTGCCGCATCATCAGTCCGAGGTCGAGGTCAACATAGTTGATATAAGCAGCCCTAGGACCCCATGAAACATACTCTGTCATTGCATTGTGGAATCTTCTTATCCATTCTATGTAGTCATTTATTTTGTGATTATCTTCTTCTTTCCATTCCACCAGGTACTGAATTGTAAAGAGGTTACCTTTTCTGTGAGGAAATGCAATGGCTTCGCTGCTTATATCATGCATAACCCCACCATAAGGGTCTAAAATCACGTACCCTTTCGGCTCCTCCTCAAGTATTTCCAGGGCTGCCCTTATCCCTCTGTAAGAAATTGGGGTCCTAACGTAATCCGATTTCGCTTTGAAAAATCCCTTGCCTTGCAGATATCGATTTCTCAAGTCGGACACTGAGCTTCCCTTACTTAGGCCGGAGAAGAACACGATGGACTCGATCCAACTCATTTCTGCGCAATCTTCTTCTGCAACACCCAAGTCAGGAAAAACTTTGTTTAGGATGGACACGGCGCTGCTTCTTGGACCCAGATAAAACCCTTTGAACGTAGCTGATATATTAGTACTACTAGTATCAGTAACGGTAGTAGTCTTGACCTCTGGCAACCCAGCGCCGACAAAGCACGAAAAGTAGAAATCATCTTCCAAGTAAGGTGCGATGTGTTGCCACTTGTCTACCAGCTTTGCTACATTATGATTAAAGATTCCGTTGTCTCCTCCTCCTGCAGCAGCAGAAGCAGCTCTAGACACTACGAAGGCAGTTACGACTTGTGGCACATTCAACAACTGGATTTTCCAAGCATAGACAATCCCGAAAACACCACCACCACCTCCTCTAATTGCCCAAAACACGTCCTCTCCCATGCCTTGTCGGTCTAACAGTTGTCCATTTGCATCAACAAGTAGTGCATCCACCACGTTATCGGCTGCAAGTCCGTATTTCCTCGACATGAGTCCGAATCCACCGCCAGCAATATGGCCTCCAGCGCCTACAGTTGGGCATGACCCGGCGGAGAACCCATGAAGATTGCTTGCTTGGGCAATCGCATGGTATGTCTCACCCAGCGTTGCACCTCCTTCCACCCATGCAGTTTCGGTTTCCAAATCCACCGACACACCGTTCAAGTTCATCATGTCGATATCACAAACAGAGCTCCGTCCACAGCAACGGATGATGTCCCTTCGTAGCTGTGTCCGCCGCTCCTTACTCTGATTTCCAACAACCCTTGTCTGGAGCATGACACAGAGTTAGCTGCTCAACGCTCTCGGGAAGTATGATGGCTACTGGCTTAGGAAGGGCAGGATCAGCGAAACGAAGATTTTGGATGGAAAAGTTGAGCAGCTTGTAGTAAGCTGCAGACTCATTTTCCGTGTTAGGGAATGTGGTAAAGTTGTTGATGTCATGAAGCGTCAAACAAAAAGTGATTTGGTCCGCCGGAAATTCAGCTAAACAAGGAACGAGAAGGCACATAATAAACAAGAGAGGGGATTGAATCGTGTATCGATTTCTTTCTGCCATGTTTAGTTGCTACCTCGATCGGTTCCTTAGTCAATTTTTGAAGCTGTATATATGCATATGGTACCAAAAGAAACAAAAGAGGTGGATTTTAAATTTTAATGTAGAAGAAAAAAAAAATATGAGAATAATTACGTTATACAATCAGGACAAACAGACGAAGAGATCAATGTAAGGGTGACATGCATGCGGCCGGCAATTGAATAAAAATTTGTAAGTTGAACCAAGTAAAATACTTGCTTAATTACCATATTCTTTTCAGAGACTGATTTTCACACAATTTTTAGCCATTCACACACGTCCCTATGTATTCTTGAGTTGACCAATTAAATAAATCAAACGGCAACATGCAAAATTAAACAAAAGTGTGCACAAGAAAAAAAAAATTGTGTTCATCATTTGCCTTTTCACAGTGCCATACTGGAAAGGGACAAACCTGAACTAGTTTGTATGATTAAATAGTGGTTAAACTAGTTAGGTGGGGGAGGGGGGAGAGAGAGAGAGAGAGAGAGGGAGAGAGAGACATATTTTTAGCACAAAAGTATGAAAGGTTAGAAAATGTCCTAAAATTTGCATGCGACAACATGCCGGCCAACCAAAGGGTCCGAAGCGTGCCCAATTCCTACGTCGCCTCCTGTGTTTTTATCTGAAAGATATGCATGTACATGTATATGTGTATCCATACCTACATGGTTACATACACATCTCTAAGCATATGGACAGTTTTAAAACAGAAGTTCTCTTGTAGTAATTCTGTCCTAGGCTCCTATCTCATCTAAAACGCACATACATGTGTGCTCGCGCGCGCACAAACACAGCTTCAAGAGAGACTAGTAATGCTGGTGATGAACAATACAGACCAATGTTTGTGATGAGACAATGAATAACAGACGCGCTTATGTTACGTGTGACAATTTTGGAGACTAAAACAGTTGGATAAACTGCACCACAAATTCAAATTCAGGATTTCAGAATAAAATAAAATGAAAATTATGAAAATATATACGAAACTAGCCAAGTTAATCAGTCTCATCTTGAGCGCTTGCAAAAGAGCACATATACATCTGCAAAAGGCTCTTCTGGCCACTTCTTTTCTTTTTCCAGTTAGAAAACCCTTCTGGCCTTAATGAAAAAGCAATGCAAAGGGTTTCCGCAAATTTGATTTTTGGACTTTCACTAAGAAAATGACAACTCTAAGTGTTATGTTCCTAGCTAACAATGATACAGAGAAAGCTAAACGAATAGATAAATCATCGACCTCGAGAAAATGAAGCACATAGTAAGCATCACACTGGTCGTATGCCTTTGATCTTTCTGTCACAACCTTCAACTCTTTATCCCTTGTCCTAACCTGCAAAACAAAAATCTTTAAAGATTTAGCCAGACAACTTGAGAGAAAAACAGGAAGAAGGGCAAAAAGAAACGCTGCGGTTTGGAAGACAAAAAAAAAAAAAAAAAAAAAAACAGCTGCAACATGATCAAGCCACTCTAAGCTGCGGAAAAAATAAACAAAGTTAGTGTGCTCATCCTAGCAAATTATGAATTGGATGCTCAATTAAGTATAAAAGCCGTCTGGAATTGGGTTGACAAAGGAAAATGAAGTTGTCATCAACAGATCAAAGGCTATTTGGCGTACCAAAGATGGATCATTATTCGGGCACAATGAAGAAATGCCAATAAGAAATTAATAAAATTATTAACAAGAATTAACCCGGTTTAGCCTCAATGCATAAATGGGAAGTTACGGAATGATGTATGCTTTAAGGTCATATAGGTTTCACTTTCTTGAGCACACCATATATATATTTCTTATTTATATACCAGCAAAATAAAAATTGATCATGTGATAAGAAATAAGTAATTATGCATCTTCATTTAATCTGAATTTGTTTGCTGTAAAACTTTTGATGCTATAGGGTTACAATCATGTAAAACCCTGGAGGAAAGAGTAAATTTCCATATTCGAAACGGAACATCCAATTAAATCCACTAGATGTCGGAATATACAGCATGAGAAAATTACCTTGCCTGTGGGATTTTTCCCCGCAGCAAAAGATCTATACCCTTTTCTGTCTGCCGGATGATAGTGAAGGGAAAAAGAAAGAAATATTATATGAAGAGAAAGAGAGAGAGAGATAGATGGTTGTCCGTTGAACCATTAGATTTCCATCCAAAGGATTAGAATATGGTGAAATTGAATAATTATAAATAGAGCAAATGCCATTTACTTACAGCCTCTAACTCTAAGCCTTTAAACTTTAAACAATTAGATTTCCATCCAACGCTAACACTAGCCAGTAACTGTTTGAAAAACACTATGCGCACGTGTCTATACATGTAACCAGTCTAGCAGTGAGGTTTACATTCAAGAAGAAACTGCGGTAGACCCAAACATATAATTAGACACAAATAAAAAGAATGATACTTGGTACTTTTCAAAGGGATAGAGATGTTGAAACAAATACTTATAAAGTTCCCCTACATTAACTTCTGCAATTGAATTTTGTGTACGGTTTTAGCAATCCATATTCAAGTACAATAATACCTGAGATTAAATTTTAAAGCAAGGATTGAAGTTGACTTACACACCTGATGTGTAACCCAATCGTGCCTCTGTCTCATCTCAATTAAGAACTCAAATGTTGGAGATGCTTGTCTTTCAAGAATGGGTTTCTGACATTTTTCTAGATTTGGCTTCTCCATCTCCTAAAGTAACAGTTTCTACTCCTCAACCTGAAAACAGAAAATAAGATTTGGAAGCGCAATTTTGACCAAATAGTCATGCATCAAACTATTTATTCCACATTCTCTTAAAAGAGAGGGGGAAAAAAATAGAAAAACAGAAACAATCAGGTCATATATTTCATTTTCTTCTCCTTCTTAAAATTCAACACTGCTATAATCACTAATTTAGACAAATGGGAGAAACAAACAGCAAGTTCAATTGCATTGTAGAGATTTTATCATGTCTGGCTTGGGGAGTCTGTGCTGTATATATAGGTAAGTAATGATGGGGGTAACACCTAAACATTTTCCTGCAAGGCATCAACGTAAAATGATGAAGCCATGTTGAGAGCTCTAAAGTTTTTCTATTAGAAGTTCCATTAACACGTAGAGAGAACTTTTTGTCCAATGGGAGCTGTTGATATCTCTAACATATTAACAAGGAGGGGAGCATAAATTAAGTCCCTCAAAACCATCGACATATTCTTTATATCCTAATTGGGTTCCCACATTGGTTTCCCTAGCCTATCATTCTTCTATGCCTTAAGAGATCATCTTTCTTCTTGATAGATCATTGATTATGAACTTGAAAGGAGTACTCAAATAAGCAAAGAAAAGAAAGTACTTGATGTACAACATAATTTTCAACATGATGCTATTTTTGTGCAAATTTTGTAATATTAGCATCCTGGAACAAATCAGAGCTTCCTGGAATAAAACAAAACAAAAATGTTAGCCTTCTGAATTACAAATTGCTACGAACTTCCATACCAATAACCAAATATGGAAAATTAGTGCATTAACCATGTGGACCAGCTTCCCTTATTAACCTACGTTATTATGTCCTTAAGGATTTTGATCTTCATCTGATATTCTCTAGGGCAACACAATATGCAATAACAGGAAGACAGTCCACACTCAAAAATTATGTCTCATATGTAAAGAGGACCTCAAGCAAAAATAATTCCACGTAAATTTTTTTATAGAGACCAAAACAAACCAGATAAGTGAGGGTAGAATTCTTTATTATATTCTCAAGCTTCTGCCCATGAGCAGTAGCAATAAGCATGACTCCTCTCTCAGCAATCAAGCGACAAGCAAGAGCTTCAGATTCCGTGCCAATCTCATCGACAATGACCACTACAGGCATGTGGTTTTCAACTGCCTCTATCATAACTTTGTGTTGCATGGATGGTTCTGTGACCTGCATTCTCCGTGCCCCTCCTATTGCTGCATGTGGAATATTTCCATCCCCTCCTATTTCTTGCTTGTATCAACAATTACCTGTCCAGTAGTGTTAGTGTTCTTTGAATCATGTAATGAAAATATGAATACAGATGCAAATTCTTATATAACATGAGAGAGAGAGAGAGAGAGAGAGAGAGGGAGGAAGTTGGCACTATATGAAAGGAAAAAAAATATTTCACGTACCACTCTTTTGTGAAATTCATCTGACATGACACGAGCAATCTCTCCCAAAACAGTGGTCTTCCCAACCCCGGGCCTTTACAAATTGAAGGGCATCTTCACTAAGAAGTTATACACATCAAATAGCTTGGAAATATGTTAGGAACTAGATGTGCCTTTTGGAAATTCTGCATCAATCAATAAGTTACTCTTAGTGAGTCACAGTGATGTTCATTGTTAACACCAATATTTGCAATACATCCACCCTTCTTGTTTCTTTTTTACTGAACCACACACTTCACCAGGGAGCACAAACCTAACAGAGCTCTCTTTTATTGTTTTTCAACTACTCAGAGCTTTAGAAACAAGTCACATCCAGTTACTATGTTTACACCAGGGAAGACCGTTTTAACAAGAATCAGATAACTTTACCTTCCAACAAACAAGATGCTCTGGAGCAGGTTGTAAACCATGTCAACATGACCAGATACAGCCCTGGCAACTCGGTAAGTTAATCCAAGAACCATCTCTTTCCTGCACCTGACAGCTGATATTCTGTGCAAGTTACCCGCAATGCCGGCTCCGTGTGGGCGTTGGGGGGACGGAGGGGTGTGGTGTTGAATAATTGGCCAAGTGGCCAAGTGGACAAGTCCAAGAAAACTTTAGATTAAACAAACCAAAGGTGGAAACACCTTTCCTTGTTTTGGGGAGAAAAAAAAGGAAAGGTGTTTGTTGCTTTTGGAAAAGATGTGATGAGTGCTCATGATTTGGTTTAAAAAGAGAGAGGGAGAGAAGAAAGAAGGGAGTTCGGTTGTGGCAAGAAACAAGAGAGAAAAGAAAAGTTTTTTCTTTGCAAAGAGTAAGGGAGAGAATGAGAGCTCATTTCGGTTGAGAAGAAAGAAGAGAGAAGAAAGAGCTTTTCTTCAGAGAGCAAGGGAGAGTTGCAGAGAGCCTAAAACAGAAGAAGAAAGTTGTTGCTTCAATTGGTTAGTAATCATCCACCAAAGTAGTTGTTGTTGTAATAGCTTTGAGCTATATGTATAGAGAAGAAATTATTCATTATATTTCTTTCTCTATTTGTTTCTTTGGTGTGTGAGAGCTATTGGGTGTATTGGGCTTAAGGGTTGTGAGATTGCCAACACTTTGTAAACTCCCATTTGGTTGATAGTGGATTATTGGGTGAGCTCCTACTGCTCCGAGGACGTACTCCAGTTACACTGACTGTGGAGGAACCTCGTTAAAATCTGGGTGTCTTTTATATTTTGTTCTTGCATTTTATTTGATATATTTCCTGTGGGTTAGCTTGAGTTGGTTCCAAAAGATTTTGGTGCTTTCTTAGCACAACAATTGGTATCAGAGCACTGGTTGCTCTTGGGTACTGTCTAGTTGCCAAAGATGTCAGACGGGCAAGATGAGAATCCTTTTGGAAGCAGCTCCGGGTTTGCAAGAACTACGGTGCAAAATGCAAAGTTCGAAGTGGAAAAGTTTGATGGCACAAACAACTTCGGGATGTGGCAATGTGAGGTTAAAGATGTGTTGGCTCAACAAGATCTTCTTGCCGCCTTGGGAGAGAAGCCTGAAGCTATGTCGAAACTGGAATGGGAGAAATTAAATTTGTGGGCTTGCTCTTCAATTCGGTTGTGCCTTGCAAAAACTCAGAAGTATTTTGTGATGCGGGAGACTTTGGCAAGTGTGTTGTGGCAAAAATTGGAAGACAAGTATATGACGAAGAGTGCAGAGAACCGGCTACACTTGAAGAAAAAGCTCTACCGCTTCCAATACAAAGAAGGTACAAAAATGATTAGACACCTTGATGCTTTTAATAAGTTGATTGCCGACTTGTTAAATTTAGATGAGGATATTAAGGATGAAGATAAGGCCTTAATATTGTTGAATTCCTTGCCGGACTCTTATGAGCATTTTGTTACCACTATTATGCATGGTAAAGAAACTGTGAAATTTGAAGATGTGTCAAATGCCTTGATGAATTATGAAATGAGGCATAGAGATAAAAATCATGATAGTACCTCTGAAGCTTTATTTGTTAGAGGTAGATCATCGGAGAGGAGATCCTCTTCTAGCAGGAAAAAATCACAGTCTCGACCTAGAGGAAACTCTAAAGGTAGAAAACCTTTGGAAAGGGATGAATGTGCCTTTTGTCGTAATAAGGGTCATTGGAAGAAAGATTGTCCTAGATTGAAGATCAAAGGCAAAGAAAGTTCTGAAGCTAATGTTGCTGAGGTTGAAACAGATTTTTCTGATTTTGCTTTAACCACTTCCTCATCATTTGATTCAGCTACTAAGTGGGTGTTGGATACGGGTTGTACTCATCATATGACTCCTCACAAGGATTGGTTTTCAAGCTTGAAAGAGTTTGATGGCGGTGTTGTGTTCATGGGAGATGACAATCCTTGCACAACAAAAGGGATTGGTACAGTTCGTTTGAAGTTGCATGATGGCATGGTTAAAGAGTTGACAGGTGTTCGGTATGTACCGAATTTGAAGAAAAATCTTATTTCTTTGGGAACTTTGGAAGCCAAGGGCTTCAGGTTTCATTCAGATGGGCAGACATTGAAGGTGACTTATGGTGCACTTGTTGTGATGAAAGCTCCTCGATGTGGCCATTTGTATTTATTGCAAGGAAGCACTGTGACAGGTGAAGCGTCTGTAGTCTCAGAAAATATGGGCACATCCGATTCTGATACTACTAGACTGTGGCATATGAGGTTAGGCCATGCTGGTGAGAGAGCTCTACAAGGGCTTGTGAAACAAGGTCTTCTAAAAGGTGCCACGACTTGTAAGCTTGATTTCTGCGAGCATTGTGTCTTGGGAAAACAAACTAGAGTGAAGTTTGGTACTGCTGTACATCAGACGAAGGGCATTCTTGATTATGTGCATTCGGATGTTTGGGGTCCTACAAAGACTCCCTCTTTGAGTGGTAGACATTGGTTCGTGACCTTTGTTGATGATTATTCAAGAAGGTCTTGGGTCTACACTATGAAGCACAAGAGTGAGGTGTTGAGCATTTTCTTGGGTTGGAAGAAAATGGTTGAGAACCAGACTGGGAGAAAGATTAAGATTTTGAGATCGGATAATGGTGGTGAATACACATCCGACCCTTTCTTTAAAGTTTGCAAAGAAGAAGGGATTGTAAGACATTTCAGTGTCAAGGGAACTCCACAACAAAATGGAGTTGCAGAAAGATTGAATCGAACCTTGCTTGAGAAGGTTAGATGCATGTTATCTCAGTCGGGTTTGAGCAAGTCATTTTGGGCAGAGGCAGTTACTTATGCATGTCACATCATCAACCGGTTACCCTCAGCTGCTGTTCAGGGTAAAACACCAATGGAGGTATGGTTTGGAAAACCCTCTTCTGATTATGACTATATTCGTATTTTTGGTTCACCTGCTTATTTTCATGTAACTGAAAATAAACTTGATCCTAGAGCCAAAAAGGCTATCTTTCTTGGTTTTAGTAGTGGTGTCAAAGGTTACAGGTTATGGTGCCCGGAGATGAAGAAACTTGTAATCAGCAGAGATGTGACATTTGATGAAGAAAATATGTTCAGAGACTCTGAAAAGAATGTGAAAGATGTCCAACAGGTGGAGCTTGAGAAAGTTGCCTCTAGTACTTCAAATCCTATTTCCGCTGATGTCGAAGCCACTATAAGTGAAGAAGTGGGAGACCATGAGGATGTTGAAGAAGTTGAACTTGAAGATTCTATTCAAGTTGAAGAGCAAGTTTCACCTCAAGAGTCTATTGCCAAGAACAGAGGAAAAAGACAAATTACCAAGCCAGCTCGGTATAGTGACTATGTTGCTTTTGCTCTTCCTATTATCACTGATGAGATTCCATCCAATTTTGAGGAAGCCATTGAGAGTGAGGAAAAGGAGAAGTGGTGCAATGCCATGGGCGACGAGATGAATTCTCTCATGAAAAACAAGACTTGGGAGTTAGCTAAATTGCCTAAGGGTAAGAAAGCTATTGGTTGCAAATGGGTGTATGCCAAGAAGGAAGATGTTGCTGAGAAAAGCAATGTCAGATTCAAAGCAAGATTAGTTGCTAAAGGGTATGCACAAAAGGAGGGCATTGACTACAATGAAATCTTTTCTCCAGTTGTGAAGCACTCATCAATTCGCATTATGTTAGCTCTTGTTGCACAATATGATCTTGAACTTGTGCAACTTGATGTGAAGACGGCTTTCCTACATGGTGATTTGAATGAAGAGATCTATATGTGTCAACCGGATGGGTATAAAGTGAAAGGGAAAGAAAATTTGTTTTGCAAGTTGAAGAAATCACTTTATGGCTTGAAGCAATCTCCAAGGCAATGGTATTTGAGATTTGATAAATTTATGAGAGGCCAAAATTATTCTAGAAGTCAATATGATCATTGTGTGTACTTCAAGAAGTTGCAAGATGGGTCTTTCATTTATTTATTGATATATGTTGATGATATGTTGATTGCCTCAAAGAATGTCGAAGAGATTGAGAAATTGAAGAAGCAAATGAAGAATGAGTTTGAGATGAAGGATCTTGGTGAAGCAAAGAAGATCCTTGGCATGGAGATCATTAGAGACAGAGAGAAAGGTTTGGTATGCTTGAATCAAAGACAATACCTTGAGAAGTTGATTCGGAAGTTTGGAGTTCATGATTCAACCAAACCGGTTAGTACCCCTTTGGCTCCTCATTTTAAATTAAGTTCTCTACAGTGTCCTAAAACTGATAAAGAGAAGCTGCAAATGAAAGATATACCATATGCAAATTTGGTTGGTAGTTTGATGTATGCAATGGTATGCTCTAGACCGGATATTGCTCATGCAGTTGGCATGGTGAGTCGATATATGCATAATCCAGGTAAAGAGCATTGGCAAGCAGCTAAGTGGATATTGAGATATCTCCATGGTACTCGAGACGTTGGTTTATGCTTTGAGAGAGATGACTCTGGTATTGGTCATTTTGCAGTTGGTTATGTTGATTCAGATTATGCAGGTGATCTGGATGGAAGGAAGTCTACTACAGGCTATGTGTTTACTATGGCTAAAGGGCCAGTTTGTTGGAGGTCCATTTTGCAGTCGTCTGTTGCTTTGTCTACTACAGAGGCTGAATATATGGCAGTTGCTGAAGCTATAAAGGAGGCCATTTGGATACATGGGCTGATTAGAGATTTGGGGGTTGATCAGAAGCAGGTGGAGGTGCATTGTGATAGTCAGAGTGCCATTTATTTGGCTAAGTATCAGGTTCATCATGAGAGGACCAAGCACATAGATGTGCGTTATCACTTTGTTCGTGAAGTTGTTGGTGAAGGAGAAATCATTCTCCAAAAGATTCCAACTAAAGACAACCCCGCTGATATGTTGACTAAGGTTGTTGGTGTAGCCAAGTTTGTTCATTGCTTGAACTTGGCTCACATTTTGCCTATATAAAGAAGGCGTTGAGCAGTAGGAGTTTTGGAGCACGTGGCTCGGCATTAGTTGTTCTCTTGCTAGTGATTGGGAGTGTTTTTTGTGTTGATTGTGTTGGTTGGCTTATCATGGCGTTTTCGGAACTTGGCCAAGGTGGAGATTGTTGAATAATTGGCCAAGTGGCCAAGTGGACAAGTCCAAGAAAACTTTAGATTAAACAAACCAAAGGTGGAAACACCTTTCCTTGTTTTGGGGAGAAAAAAAAGGAAAGGTGTTTGTTGCTTTTGGAAAAGATGTGATGAGTGCTCATGATTTGGTTTAAAAAGAGAGAGAGAGAGAAGAAAGAAGGGAGTTCGGTTGTGGCAAGAAACAAGAGAGAAAAGAAAAGTTTTTTCTTTGCAAAGAGTAAGGGAGAGAATGAGAGCTCATTTCGGTTGAGAAGAAAGAAGAGAGAAGAAAGAGCTTTTCTTCAGAGAGCAAGGGAGAGTTGCAGAGAGCCTAAAACAGAAGAAGAAAGTTGTTGCTTCAATTGGTTAGTAATCATCCACCAAAGTAGTTGTTGTTGTAATAGCTTTGAGCTATATGTATAGAGAAGAAATTATTCATTATATTTCTTTCTCTATTTGTTTCTTTGGTGTGTGAGAGCTATTGGGTGTATTGGGCTTAAGGGTTGTGAGATTGCCAACACTTTGTAAACTCCCATTTGGTTGATAGTGGATTATTGGGTGAGCTCCTACTGCTCCGAGGACGTACTCCAGTTACACTGACTGTGGAGGAACCTCGTTAAAATCTGGGTGTCTTTTATATTTTGTTCTTGCATTTTATTTGATATATTTCCTGTGGGTTAGCTTGAGTTGGTTCCAAAAGATTTTGGTGCTTTCTTAGCACAACATGTGGTTGTGTGTGCAATTTAGAAGCTCAAAATTATGGGGTAGTCGACCCAAATATTGGGCGCCAAGTTCATCAACGTAGCGTGCTTCGGGCAATCGACCCAAATCCCTTATAACCTATATATGGTACACACAAACAACATTAGACCATCAATCATTTGCATTTGCAGCAGGGCCCTGCCTTGTTATGCTTCTGTTCTAAGTTGGTATGGTTGATAAGCGCAAATTATTCTACCTATTTTACCCCGAGAATGACATTTTCCTGTGATATGTTTGATTTAAATGAAAGGAATTGCATGTTCTTTGTGTTTTGTGGCTAGATTAATGAGATGGAAAAAATCATATTAAAATTCTATAATTGCTAGTCAAGTGAATTTGGAGAATGTTTTGATTGTCATTGATCTCTTGCTCTAATTATTAAAATATTTGTCTGTTGGCATATTAAGAGTTGTTACATGTGCATCTGGATTATGTAATATATTTCTATCATTTGGATTTTATGTAGGATGATAAAAGAGAGAGGAAAACCCTATTCTTTCCAGCGCAGCTAATACAAATATTAGTCATGCCTTTCTCTCCCGAAGACTAGGAAAGAAGCCAACGACATATTGCAGTGAGTAAACTGAAGAGGCACAAGATCGAGAATAAGTTGATGCTAAGCTTTCGTCGATTCCAGCAAAGGAAAAGAAAGAGGAACAGCTAGAGTGCTTGGAATTAATTCATCAATAGTGGGGCTGATCATTATTGATCATTGAAGAAAGAAAATAAAGGGGAGAAGCAAGCAGATAACAAAAAAAACAAGAAGGGAGAAAGAGGTTGTGGCAGGTAGTGATCAAGGGGAAGAAGGGTTTAGGCGGCATGCAAGAGATTTTCAAGCTTTTCTAAACTTATTTTTCTCTTAATTTTATGAATTCAATAATATTTCTGATTATGTTTCGGAACTAATTTCTTTTCGCTAGGGCTACGATGTAGCCTAACTATGAATTCTTAATTTCTCAGTTTAATTATTTATGAATTTTCATTCAAGTTGAGTATCATTTTGTTGTGCTTATGAGCTTGATTTTAATCTTGGTGATTGGCCACTATTTTGGTTTGAGTTGAGTGTATTTAATGCGAGTTAACACATATTTCATGTTGTTAATTCAATTTTAACGTTTGCAAATGTTACCATGAATTCCTTGATGTAGATGCCATACACTAGGTTTCATGCGATCTTGTGCTACTACCCTCTGCCCTTACTTTATTCCGGCTGGCTGAATGGATTGGCGGCAATGGCCGATAGTGGCGGCGGTAGTTCGGGTGGTGGGGGAGAACGACCATATCAAAATAAAAGAAAGATTGTTTATATTGCAGTGGGACACACCCAGCTTGTGTTCATCATTTTTCTAATTTTGTTTTCTTTTGTATTTAATGAAATGGGCCGTGGGCCTTCCTTAGTCAGAGGCCCAAACCCTTTCTTCCCTTGAGGTGATTAGTCAGACTCGGAAGAAATCAGAATCAGAGGGGAAGAGAGAGAATTAGGGATGATGGGCAGCAGGGGGAGCAGAGAAGATGATGGAGGAGAAGGGAAGGGTTGGTTGTGGAAGCTTCCAGTCCTCAAATCCCAGCGACTAGGGAAGGTGGGCCCCGCATTTGGCCTCGGCGTTGGCTGCGGCGTGGGCTTCGGCATCGGCCTACTCGGCGGTACCCCTACTCTCTCTCTGTGGCTGAATTGAGTTCAGTTTTGTGTATAGGGTTAGGATTCAGGAGTAGACTGACCGACTGCCAATTTCACCACCTAACTATCTAACTCTCTATCTTGTTGCTAGCTAGGCGTAGGACATGGGAACCTAGGTATTGAATCTAATTAGGCACCACAATTTAATTGTTTGGCCACTTCAAATATATATACTTAGCTAAGCTAAGCCCACTTAGTATTAGGATCTAGTAGTATTCCTCAATCACTTTGTAAGTGAGAGGTTTTAAGTTCAAATATATCGGGACTCAGACATTGGTCAACTCCGATCCTTAATTATGCTGCAGTGGTCATTCCGTGCTTGCGTTGGTGTTGCTGCGTTATGTTTATGCAAAATCATGTTTATGCTTAATGGCGTATAGGTTATTGATTTTGGAAATTCCTTGTCCAGGCGCAGGATTTGGTCCTGGGATTCCTGGCTTGCAAGTTGGCTTTGGCCTTGGTGCTGGATGCGGGGTCGGCTTAGGATTTGGCTACGGTGTCGGAAAGGGCATTGCCTACGATGACCATCGCAGGTACTCTAATGCTGGCAACCTTTTTCGTGATGGAAATGTCGGCATTTCTTGCGCTTCTCGAAATCTTCCTACTCAGTAAGTTCGTTTGTTCATTATTCCTTTAGGTATGCTTACTGTGTTTCGCTTTGTCAATTCAATTTCACTCATTTTCTTGGAGTCCATATTTTTCGGAAAGGTAAAAAAGAAACCATATAAAATGAAATATAAAAAATGACAAACAAAGCTAAATAGCGCTATTAAATTAATTAGGCAATGCAGCAACTGAAACTGGGAACGCTGTTGTTTCTTTGATGCATATCGCAACTTTTACAACAAACTCATGGAAGCTTGAAAAGTAAATGTGTAAAGCAACGGGAATCTGATGTATTAGTTTAGTTGAAGGATACTTCTAGGACCTCATCTATTCAACCATGGATCAAGTTGCCAAGCAAAACATTCAAATAGTTTAAACTAAAATAAAAATATTTTGTACGGTACTTTTCTGCCATTAAATTTTTTTCGGGTGGTAATTTTGTAATTGTCATGCATATTGATTCGGCATCCATTATTCCTTTATGTTATCAGGGATGATATTGGTGCACTTGTTGAGGAGCTTGTTGATAATACGAAGAAACTTGTCAAAGCTACTGCAAGAGAGATGGACAAATGGAGAAGATGAGTTTTCTTTTCTGAGTTCTCATTGTAGATTTAAAATGATTATGGTTTATAATATACATGCTAAGTTATAACATACGCATGTTTGGGAAATGGGGAGTACTAAGACTTGTAGTGTGCATCTCCATCGTCAAGGCATACCTATGCTTATGATTTTGTTGAATGCCATTGGAAGAAAGCACTTGTGAATCGCATTACTTGTGTCTGTAGGATTTCACCATGGAGCTTTATAGTTTGTACTTCTCTAGATGTCTTGTTTCATGAGTTGCCTTGTGTCTTTTATGTACGATATAGAATTTTTGAACTTATGGTAAAGAAAGTTTTAAATCTTTAGTAATGGGCCTACGAAGATTGGCAATTGTCGCTACAGTAATAATTTGTGTTCAGGTTTTATGCTTCCGATTACATTCTTTTTGGGGTTGGTTATGTCTAGTTGAGTGTGTTAGGTATGTTTTAGTACATTCTGGGGACTTGTGGGTTTAATATTAGAGATTTACGGGTTTTAGTAGGGATATATTTGTGTAAATACAGTGTAAAAATAAAATGACCATAAGTGTAACTACAGTGGAGTGACAATCGATTGAATCAGTAGACAATCTCCTTCTAAGACATGTATTTTCTTGCCAGATTGAGAATTTAGAGCATACAATTAAGAAAGGATCAACTTGATTGCTTGTTCGTATTCATATTTTGACAGTGCGCCCATTTTATATTGTTAGATAGTTTTGGCAATAGAACATACAAGCACAGGTGCCCGCGCGATGCTGCGGGTTTACAATTCTATTTACACACATAATTATGTTTACAACTCTATTTACACATATGTCCAACAATATTTACAATCATTTTTACGGGTTTAAAACTCTTTACACATTTACAACTATGTTTACAATTCTATTTATACATAAATGTACAACATATATGTCCTCCATTGGAGACAGGATGGATGTCTATCTCATACACATCAACTTCATGCAACACCAGGAACCCCATCCTCGTTTGCTCTTCTGCTGTCTAATAATCCTAATACCGAACAGAGCATACAAATTTTATAAGTCCAAAAGTTACTGAAAGCAAATCTATTATTACTCCAATATAATACAGAAATACCAAATTCAATAATTTCAATAGTTATTCAAATTCAATAACTTTAGAATATAAGAATACTAAATTGAACGTTTGTAGCCTAAAAAACCAGAGGAACAGTATTCGTGACAATTGATGAGTACCTATTTGAAAAATGTACCTGAAGATTGACTTTCATCAAATAAATCATAAAAAAGCAGAAAATTAGTAAACCCAAAATTATAAATTGTTACATCATCCATTTCAGTCATGCGTAAATACACCATCACACAACAAATTTGCCTATATGACAGTGATACACAAAAGGCATCGGATTTGTAAGCTTTGGTTTCCTATACTTCTCGCACTGATAGTTCTTATTTATACTTTTACTGGATTTGCATCACTTCTTTTACATTAATAAAATTAGAGGATTGCACATGCTTCTTTTTGGACACCAAAGACAACATTTTTTTTTTTTCCAGTTATTCTAGTTCCTTGTGGTTGAATGGGATTCTAAGCTTCAGAGTTTCGAAAACGGAGAGTTTCGAAAAACCTCAGAGCCAGTACCAATGAGCTTAAACATAACAGATAAGAGCTAATGAGATAGAGCTAAGCTACTTCACCTCTTCCATAATTCCAAGTCTCCACCCAAGCCTAGACATCCAGACATTGCCCAGATAGGTGTCCCATCTTGACCTGCAAGATTTACACGTAATTGCAAAATTGGAAGAGGTTTAAACATGAACAGATTGTAAAACACAAAACTTTATAGCACCAAATTGGGTTGCAAGCAAGCACCAACCAAAAACATTACACCCAGCAGCATTTGGTTGAAAAAATTCAGATCTTTAAATAACTGAAAATTCAGTTTTATGGAATAAAATGGGAAAAACAGAATTCTCCACGGATCATGCCCACTTTATTCTCTGCTGTTTGGTGAAATCTACAGTGTCACATCCCGGCCCGGGGAGGGACCACTTCCCGGGCTCGCTCCACCACCGTAGCACGATATTGTCCGCTTTGGGCCCCGAGCACGCCCTCACGGTTTTGTTTCTGAGAACTCACACGAGAACTTCCCGATGGGTCACCCATCTTGGGAATGCTCTCGCGCGCTACTCGCTTAACTTCGGAGTTCCCATGGAACCCGAAGCCAATGAGCTCCCAAAAGGCCTCGTGCTAGGTAGGGATGGGAATATACATATAAGGATCACTCCCATGGGCGATGTGGGATGTCACAATCCACCCCCTTTAGAGGCCCGACGTCCTCGTCTGCACACGCGACCATGGTTAGGCTCTGATACCAAATTGTCACATCCCGGCCCGGGGGGGACCACTTCCCGGGCTCGCTCCACCACCGTAGCACGATATTGTCCGCTTTGGGCCCCGAGCATGCCCTCACGGTTTTGTTTCTGAGAACTCACACGAGAACTTCCCGATGGGTCACCCATCCTGGGAATGCTCTAGCCCCCTTCTCGCTTAACTTCGGAGTTCTTACGGAACCCGAAGCCAGTGAGCTCCCAAAAGGCCTCGTGCTAGGTAGGGATGAGAATATACATATAAGGATCACTCCCATGGGCGATGTGGGATGTCACATACAGAACAGAGAAAAATATTTTAAAAAAAACCGAGAGGATTTATACAGCTACCCTGAATTTAAGTGACTGCCCAGATCTCATTCAACTCTCAGAAAGAATCGAAAATGGTGAAAAGTTATTGAGCAAGGGAGTGAGAGAAATGTGAAGAGAGAAGAAAGAAGCCAAACAACACAAAGTCCCATAGAGTAGTTCAAGGGATTAAATCTGCAACCAAAAACAATAACAAAGCAACCCATAAAGTTATGAAACTAATCCTATGTATTTGAAACTATGTAACAATTTTTACCTTGAGTTTCGAAAATATAGAATCCAATCAAATTAAAATCCATAGTATGAAATTAAGAATCTCAATTAAACAAAAACTACCTAATTAATTGGATATCCTGGCGAGTACTGCTGAAATGTTTTATTACAGAAAAGTGGTAGTTGAAAAACCTCATATTTAAGAACTGAACTGAGGAGCTGGTTTACGTTGTGAAAGTGAAGCGAGAAGTAACTTCTCCATTTCGAGATCAGCAGATCATAGTTTGGAGCTGTCGGATTCTCTGTCTCAATCAACCAAGTTCTCCATTTCAAAGTCATTGATTATGAATTTAAAAACTAAAACTCTTTTAATTTTCCATGTGTATTCAATGATTTGCTTCCTGTAAAAATAGGAAATATGGAATAATTATTTGGCAATGGAATCATTTATAGAGCTAGAAGAGGAAGTAAAGAAGATATGTCAAAGCAAATTAAGAGATCATCATATTACAAAAGCTACAATGGTAAATTAAGAGATCATCATATTTGGAAACAGAGATACGTATAAAGCCACCAAAAAAATTATTATTACCGACAAAATACTGGAAAATCTAAAGGCTAGGGATTTTCACTTTCTTAGCGAAAAAAATAATTCAAAAAAATAAATTGTTTCTGAGTGATATAACCCAAAATTTTCCAAAACCAAGCAGGGACAAAAACGGGAGACCAGTGTTTAACAAACAGTGTTTTAGGCAAAAATGAGTTTTAGTTATGTATCAGTTTCAAAATTATGTAAATTTTTTTACAGAGTTAGGAAAATATAAATATAGAACTGTTAAATTGAAATCGTAAACCCAAAACCCAATCAAATTAAAATCCCTAAAATCAAATTTAAGAATCCCAATTAAACAAAAATTGATCTAATTAATTGGATAACCTGGCAAGTATTACTCAAATGTTTCGTTTCAAAAAAGAGGTAGCTGAGAAACCCAATACCTGAAAACTGAACTCAAAAGCTGGATTATGCTGCCGAAGTGAAGCAAGAAGTTACTTCTCCGTTTTAAGGTCCACAAATCACAGTTTGCAGCTGTCGTGATTCATACCATTTTAAATTTGACATTTGCTTCAATCTGTATCATGTGTCTACGGACATTTAGTTGTAATGATAAAACTCAAATCTCTCCTACGTATAAAAAGGTTGAGTAAGCAGCCAAAACAACAGGGCAATCAAGCAAGTGGTTGCAGGTGCACAAAGTAATTTATATGTAAGCAGCGAACGTATATATACATCTCAAAATGAAAATTTCACCTGGTGATCCAACCTATTAGCATCAAAGTAAACTTTCACTCTGAACTCCAACCGTCTCATTCTTTCTTCCTGCTAGTTTTCAAACAAATCTGTAGAGTAGATTGAATGAATAAAACAATAGATTACCACAATCAAAAGACAATTAGAAGTAAGATATACATGAATAATTAGGAGTAAGATATATATGTACAATGGATGAATAGTGAATATGTGATATTTACCAACAAACTAAGATAAAAGAGTTCATTTTACGATAATTATTCATAAGCAATATCCTTACTGCATTATTGGTTACAAGAATAAAAAAGAAAATAACAATTAATATTATTTGCAATTCTTACTGTTTTTACCTAATCATTTGCAGGATGCATAAGGGGAAAAAAAAAACTTTTTTACTTCTTGTCGCATAAATTTGGATTTCACCTCATCCAAACAAACGAACAGTCATTGTTATATTTTTTTCAGTATGTAACACCAATTTGAAAAAGAAAAAGATAATCTAGTTGACAAATTTAAATTCAATTTTTATATTTCAATATATTTGTTTGTCAAACTCAGTGATCAAACTTTACACTCATGCTCTCCAAAAAGACAAAAAAAACGAAGAAGAATTGAAAGTAAAAATGTGAAATTGTAACCTGTGACAATAAGATCAGCTAGCAAAACAACAAATTTGATTTCAGCTTTTTATGGCATAATATTAACATACGATAATGACAAAAATATAAAAGTTTAGAGAATGCACATACCAGTTGGTGGAATATAGGTGAATCATCAAAGTTTCCTAAATGCATGTGTAGAAGGATACAGATATCGCCTTCACCTTTGTTTTGAATTTCAGTGGAATATAGGTGAATCATCAAAGTTTCCTAAATGCATGTGTAGAAGGATACAGATATCGCCTTCACCTTTGTTTTGAATTTCAGTGGAATATAGGTGAATCATCAAAGTTTCCTAAATGCATGTGTAGAAGGATACAGATATCGCCTTCACCTTTGTTTTGAATTTCAGTGAAACATAGTGCCTAATAATTGTGGCATAAATTAATTTTAAATTTTCCATTGCTCATAAATTTTAATTAAATAAAGCGAATACATAGTAATCATATCCTAACCACAGAATTAAGGATTTTCAAATGTCATAATATTTAACAACTACTAAGCATGGTTCTTAAAAAAAAATATAAAACTAACCTGTAAGTACAACAGATATGAGTATAAACTAATGAACATTTCCTTTAAAGACATAGTGCGGTATAAATTCTATCACATAACATCACTTGGGAATGGGATTTGGTTTAGAGGCAACCCTTCCCATATCAAATCCATTCATACTGATCACATGACGTTAAGAAAGTTTGACATTTAGAGTATATAATTCAGTCAGTTATACAGATGAGATGTCAGTTCTATTCATGAAATACATGATACAGAAACCCACTTTGGTTAGATCAATGATTCCAACCACCATTAAATCTTCATAGTTTCCCAGTGTCAACCAAATTTGAAATCTCTTTATTTTTTTACACAATTCAACTTGAACCTATGTCTTTCAGTTGCAATCTCACTCATTCTTTCCCTCAAACAATTCATCGTCTTCGCAATTCGAACCCAATATACCAATTCAGTGCAACAAAAGCAAGAAGTGAGTTCGAAAAAGCATACCTTCACAAAGCTAAAAGCTTTCGATATTCCACGACCTTCTTCTTCTTCTTCCTTCTTCCAACTATCTTCTGATTTAGGGATGGCAGTGCTGCAGCACTCATCGAGCATGCCTATTTCAACAACACCAAATCAGTTTTAAAAAATTTTAGGTATAAACACAAAATTGGGCATAATGAAAACTAAACCAAAGTCTGAATTGCTTACCTAAGTGAAGAGGACTTTGGAAAACGGAGCGAGGCCGCTGCGGCGTTTGACCTAGCCTGAAATTAGTTAATTACCCAGATGAAAAAAGAAATATAGAGTGAATTAAAAGATTTATCACAGAGCTTACCTCTGCAGTTGTAGCAGTCTACAGATCCCAAAGCTTAGAGATGAGGCCTGCGTGAACTGGTGGTAGCGATGATCGAACTTGCCGACGACCTGGCACCGGAATCTCTAATTTCAGCACCAGCTACAACTCCCTTCCGCCACTGGGCAAGTGAGTCTGTCGGCCAAAGCACCTGTAGCTGCGGCAAAACCCCAAATTTCAACAAAAATTCGAAAACCCAGAAATTAAATAGTAAAAAGAAAGCTTCTTTGGGTCAATTGAAGAGGAAATATCAGTACTTTTTTTTATTCGATGGTGATACTGAATGATGGGTCGAGAGAGGCAGCGATGGCGGCTTGAGCGGAGTCGGCGGCAAGGTAGGTTGCTTGTAAGTGGGCTTGTCGAGCTCGGGTTTGGGTTCCGAACGTGGAGGCAATGGACGACTGTGTTTCAACCCGAAGTAGGGGGCGTGGCGGGAGAAGTAAGGTTTGTCTCTCTTCCGGCTCATGGTGTTAGATAAGGTGAAGAGGGACGAAGGTTTGCCAGATGACGTGAGGAGGGACGGGGGATAAGGAAGGAAGCGGTCGAGGATCCCACGCGTCACAAAATCGTTATTCATTTGACAGCAAAGCAAAAGGGGCAAAGTTGAAATAAAAGAAAAATGGGCGAGGACAAATCGGAAATCTACTGTAGAAGTAACAGTAATCTGAGTCTAAAAGGATAAAACGGGAATTAAGTTGAATGTTACACTTTTAGTATATACTAGCAACGGTGCTCGCGTGTTGCTGCAGGTTTTAAAATTATATAAAACATGTGAAAAGTTTTAAATACATATGATGTCATACTGTTTAGATATAAGTTGAAATCTGTTTACAATCATATGGATTGGCAGTTGTATTGCCATTGTTCTAATATTCACATGTTTTACAAATTTGAAATCCTAAGTGTTCTTAACTGAAAGAAAAGATAAAAGTGGTTCTATTGCCATTGTTCTAATATTCACATCTTTTACAAATTTGAAGTTCTAAGAGTTCTTAACTAAAAGAAAAGATAATTTTTCTTTCTCACTGAAATATATCAATTTGAATCAAATCTACCTAAGAAGTATAGATTGTAGCATAACTTGTAATTTTTGCAAGCTGGACACCTGCAATATTAATAGTGACATAATTTCTTCCTAAGCCATCGGAAAAACCAAAATTGAACAGAACTTCCTCACCCCTCGTCTGACCAAATAAAAGAAGTAATGTTTCTCTTTTGGAACCTCTAATCACATGACACTCCAATCACATGACACAGAACCAGACAGAACATAAATATTTTTTTTAAAAAAAAAGAAGAAAGAATTGAACACATTAACTCTTGACAAAAACTTATTACCCAAGAATGGAAAGTCACTGAAAACACAAATCACTAATGAAGAAATGAGGAAAGAAATCAGGAACTTAACTTATATAGCATTAGGATGAACCATGCTAATTTGTTCATAACTGATCTGTCTCCCTACATTTATCAAACTTGCAACCACATATAGTATTATAACATAATGACCAAACAAAACAGATTAATTCTTAAGCACACATTAACTCTTGATCATGGAAAGGCTTTGGTTTCTTGCAAAATAATGGAAAATAAAATAAGAAACCCGTTGGAAACGTTGGCAACAGATTGGTTAAAAAACAATTTAAAATACTTTTTGTATGACTTGGTGATTCTAAACACTATTTGTTTCCAGATGAAATTAAGCTCGCAAAGAAACATGCCCCAAATCAGCTGAAGAACTCAAAAAAGAATTTCTACCTTGCAATTTATTATAACCTTTTCCATCACAGAATATTCAAAATTTTCAACAGAACATGGATTCTATAATGTTGGTTAAAGAATAGGTTGGAGCATACCTTGTAGTTTGTGCAAGCAAGAATTACATTGTAATAACGCAACGAAAAAATTGGGGTCAAACTTGTTATGAAACAACATTTTAATTAAACGAATGAACGTGGAAATGAGCTGGTTAAAGTATGTTCATTTGTTATAGTGTAGTTTTGTGTTTTTATATAACTCCAGGTTTTTTAGCTGGATAAAGGTGACATAATGGATGTTTGTTAAAATTATCGACATCACAAATATGCATATAATGAGGAATAGTAACATACCTCGTAATTTTTGGAAGTGAGAGAGATGTAGAATGTCAATAGTGACATAAATTTACTGTCAGAGATTTTAAAAACTACAGGAAAAGTTGTAATCACATGATACTGTAATTAAATGAGAGAAATTCATAGTGTGTAGATAAGGAAAAAAAAAATTTGTACACAGCAAGTTCGTAGAAAGACCAATCGGTTAAAAATGGGAAATAACCAAAAAAAGAAAATTATCAACGGGAAATTAGGGCAAAATCTTGATCAGACAACATAAGGAGTTGGGTTTTAGAGGAGCCATCGTTGTTCAACATTGGTTTAAAGGTGTTTCAACACAGAAAAAAATGTTGAGGGATATAAATGTAACAGAAAAGTAACCAAAGTAAGTAGCATTATTTACAATGAACTGAAAATGTGAAACATGTTGTAGAAACGGATCCAAGTGAATCATGTTTTTTTTTTAATTGTAAAAATAGTAACAAATGATGTTCAGAGATGGATCAGATATGCCTTATTTAGTGTCTCTGTGGTATACAAAGATATGAATCAGTGAGTTGTTTGTGCTTTGATTTTTTGCGGCAACACCATCATGTCCATGTTTTCTCTTCAGATGAACTGATTGTTACTAATATATAAACAAACAGTTTCTTCTTTTCACCTGTTGTAAATAGATGGTAAACTACCTAGTTATTCGTTTTAAGGATTTAAGATGAACATCCAAAAGTATGAATTTAGATGTTTTAATGATAGATATATTTCGCCGATATCATTTGATTGAGCAGAAGAAGATAATATGAATTGTACAATTGTTTAACCTATCTAACCAATAATAAGAATGTTGAATAGATAGAATTAACAATTTTGGTTACAACATCTTTGATAATACCTTTGGATGTCCAACTAAATCCATTTATGAGTAAGGAAGTAGTTAATCATGTATTGAGACCAGGTGAAAAGCAGACATTGCAGATATATATCAGTAATAACCAGTTCCTTGGAAGAGAAGGGTTAGCAAAAACTTAATTTAAACGGCAAACATATATGGAAAAAGCAATAAATTATAATTTTTTAAATAAACTATTGATTGTTATGGGAATGTACCTCCATATGAAACAAAGTAGGTGATCAACTCTGCAAGTGAGCGAGATTCAACAGGCTGACTACCTAATTTGGAGGAAAAAAAGAGATTAGCATTAACATGTTTTTAAGTAAATATAGTATTTTTATACACATATTTTATAAATTTAAATCCAGACGGTTACATAATCAAAGAGAAAGTATACCAAATGTCGACAATGTAGATGTATTGTTGAAGCAAGAATTCAATAATTTAAAAACATAATGTTTTCGTTGCATAATATCATTAATAAAGAAATTTATTGAATAATTGAATAAGAAATACAAAAATGCTTTATGACAACGGGAAAAATCCAAAAAGAGTAAATCAATGTGGAGACAAAATGGAAGAAAATTTAAACAGTGTTTCTATGCAGATATGAAACACTCTAACACATTATAAAGTTGGAATAAATAGAATCTATAATGTGGGCAAAGTTAAAAAAAAAATAGCTGTATTAAAACATACCTAAGTTTAATGTTTGTTTTGTACATTATCTTTGGCCTGCTCATATAACTCATTGTGTATAGACAAAACGTAGGTAAGCATAACAATTAACAATTTGACTGTAAATTTTGAAGGACATCTTTAAAGACTATATTTGCAGTATAATTTTTAACTTCATTTTCTCCATGAGATATCAAAATTTTGAGACCTTCTTTTGATGTTACTCTAGATAATGCAACGTATAGCTGACCATGGGTAAAAACTGGTTCAGGAAGATATAATCCTACTTGTCTCAAAGATTGTCCTTGACTTTTGTTGATAGTCATCGCAAAACATGGTCTAATTGGGAATTGACGCCTTTTAAAAACAAAAGGCCACTTATTCTCAGTTGCTGCAAGAGTGATCCTTGGTATGAAAACTTTGTAACCAACATTGTTTCCGGTAAGTATTTTAGCCTCAATAATTTTATTAAATAATTGAGTAATAACTAATCTAGTTCCATTACATAAACCGAAAGTTTGATTCAGATTTCGTAATAGCATAATTGGCATTCCTATTTTTAAAGTCAAGTTATGTGCAGGTAGACCATTGAAGTCTAATTTATTCAAAAATTCAACACGATATGATGCTTCTAAATTTTCAACATTCCCATTGGAAGAACACAACGAATCATAGCTTAGAAACACATGCTGTTCTCCAGGTAACAATTCAATTATATAATTGTTTATATCTGTAATAGTTGTGTTTCGAGGTGTTATAATAGCGCGTTCTCTTAAATAATCAAAATTGGTAAAAGAAGTTTCAAAATTGGGATAAGTCACCAAAAAAATGGAAGAAATTGGATTTGCAGAAGAATGAACTATTAAATATGTAGGTATTTTAATCAAAGATGTGTCTTTATCATTCAAATTATTTTCATCTGTTATATCACTAATTTTTCCATCACCTATTTGTAAAATCCAATATGCAAAATCACTAATGTTCTGTTTTTCTTCAACGCTAATTCCACTTCTTGATAATCTCACGTTTTCTTTCAACTGAAATTTTTTAAAATGGGACCATAAATAAGAAGTATTTAAAGAAGCATTTATTATATCTTCTTTGGTTCCTCCAGGTATAACAGGTAATATTTGTCGAAAATCACCACCTAATAAAATAGGTTTACCACCAAAGGGAATCTTATTCTCTGAACTATGTAAATATGATAAAATATCATAAAGTGATTTATCCAATGCTTTAAAACAATGTTTATGATTCATAGGCGCTTCATCCCATATAATTAAATCTGTCTTCTCAATTAATGTAGCAAGATGTGTTTTCCTTTTTATTGCACAAATTGAAGAGTCAGTAATAAATAAAGGTATTTTAAATCTAAAATGAGTTGTTCGACCACCTGGTAACAATAACGATAGGTTTACCACCAAAGGGAATCTTATTCTCTGAACTATGTAAATATGATAAAATATCAGAAAGTGATTTATCCAATGCTTTAAAGCAATGTTTATGATTCATAGGCGCTTCATCCCATATAATTAAATCTGTCTTCTCAATTAATGTAGCAAGATGTGTTTTCCTTTTTATTGCACAAATTGAAGAATCAGTAATAAATAAAGGTATTTTAAATCTAAAATGAGTTGTTCAACCACCTGGTAACAATAACGATGCTATTCCTGATGATGCAACTGCTAAAACAATTTTTCCTTCAAATCTGAGTCTACATATGATAGTGTCCCATAAAAAAGTTTTTCCAGTGCCTCCATGACCATAGACAAAAAATAAACCTTTTTCTTTTTTATTCACAGTTTCTATAACACAATCATAGATACGTTTTTCATCTTGATTGAGTTGTAATTTCAAAATATTATGTTTTTTTAACAATTCTTCACAATCATAATTTAACTCTTCTCTTAAAAGTTTATTTTTTATTTCTAACATTTTATTTGCATCAGGCATTGGTAAATAATATTTTTCTAAAGAAGTTGATGCATTATTGAAAGCAATTCTAATTCAAATAGCACACAATTTTTTAATTCATCTTGTGGTACAACCATATCTGGAATTGCAAAAGTTTTTCGCAAATTGTATAATATGTCATCAAAAATATTTTGCCAATAATTTTCATAAAGAATTTGAGGATTTGCAAAATCACAAAATAAAATAATTGTAACAAACAATTGTCTTAATTGAGCAGATGATGCTGTATTCACAACATCTAATAAAGCTTTAATCCATTCTTTATCATCTCCTAACAATCCCAATGATTGGCATGCAACTTGATATGAAATATGCACAACATTATTAATAGTTTTTATATCATCAAAGCTGAATGCACCTTTTTTTAAATTTAAAAGCATTCTTAAATAATATAACTCACCTGATGCAGAATGTACATACGCTATTCTGCCTATAAAACCTTTATGTTTCCTGGGCTTCCAAATTTTTTTCCGTGGATCATATACAAACTTTGATGGAATCTGTGCATTAGTAAATGAACTGCTTCAACATAAATTTTGTTAGTTTCAAACCAACTTGTCAACATTGTATGGTCAGAAGCATTTTGATTAATAATTGATTGCAGTGATTGGTCACCACTAAAAACAATATTTTGTTCTAATGGTAAATGCACAGGTAATCGTTCCACAGAAGGTTCCCTATGATGTATAGAATACTGAAACAATCTCCAATCAGCTTCATAAGGTGATATATATCTACAGTTTAGATATGTTAATATTTCATCATTTGGATTTTGCTGAAGAACCAACCGTGCTCTATCTGAACCTTTATTTACATATTTGAACAAATATTTTATAAGTGTTGATTGACAACAAAATTCAACATTTATATGAGCATTATATCTCAAAAGTAATTCAGAATTATAAGGAACAACAAAACTATTATCAACTTTAATTCCATTTTTTACTACAAATTTTGTCTCATCGTCACGACGCCTATAAACAGGAAAGCCACTCAAGTAAAAAACCGTCTCATTTTTATACGCTTTGGGAAAATTTTTGGTGCATTTATTTTCTCATATGCAAGAAGAATTCCGATTGATATAACCACATGGACCATGAATCATAAATTGATTGACAATTTCATAAAGTCGAGGGTTCACAAATGTCTGGTAACTCAGCTGAAATGATAGAATCTATATCTGATGCTGTGTAGCATTTAAATTTTGGTCTCAACCATATTAACATATGAGAATGAGGCAAACCTCTTTTTTGAAATTCAATTGTACAAACATCTATTTGTAAAAACAACAAATAGAAAAAAAATTAAAAAAAAAACCAAAAAAAAGGAAAAAGTTAGATTCACTATAGAGGGGAAAAAAAAAAGGAAAAAAAGACAGATAATAAAAATAAAAAAAACTTGTAGAACTTACTTGCATCAACCTCTCCAAAAGGCTATCCAGATGTGATAAAATCAAGCAGATCAGCAAGCTTCATTTTAAATATTCTAGAAATTATATCAGGTCTATCTTCAGGTTTGTAACCCGATTTTTTTTCAAACTCTCTTATAATTTCTAGCCACTTTACATTATAGGTAAATGTTATAAACAAATCAGGATGACCATACTCTCTACAAATAGCCATAGCATCTTGATAATTATTGATCATATATCTAGGACTTCCTGTATACGAAGCATGCAACACAATTTTTTGTCCTAAATTGTTTGCATCATTATCACCTCTTGATATTGCATCATAAATCCCCTTGTAAATTTCACTCCTCAATTTTTTTTTATTTTGTCTAATGTAATCAAACCTGTCCTCCTCAACTGTTGCATACAAATCAACCAAATATTGTTGAAAAAATTTACCTCCTTTTAACAGCGTAGTTAAACATGGTTCTCTTTCCTGAATTTGATAAGCTATATAAGCTCTCATAAGCACCCTTTGTCTTTTTGTTTTTGGCCCTTTATAATTTTGATTCCACTTTAAATCCGGCCTATACCCGTCTTCACCATACGAAAAAAGAGTAGGGTATTGATTGGCCATAAATTTTGGATTCAATTTTATAACACGCTTTAATCCCTCGCTTTTACATTCTATAATGATGTCTCTATTAGAGTCAAACAAACCTATATCACCAACTATTAAACCACCTATCTCATCACTTGTTGGTTCATCATATTGTTTCCCATCATTTGGTTGCCTACCTAATAAAGTCATTCTTAAATTCATAAGACCATTTGTTTCAAATTTATCTCTTGCTGTTCGAAAAAGTTTGACTACCTCATTCAATTCATCAAACATTTTAATCAACTCTTGAACAATTCTTTCATCAAGCCTTCCATTTTTTCCATCAGAATTAAAAGCTTTGAGACGATTTTGAACTTCATTATATGTATCATAAACATATAATTGAGCAAATTTTGGAGACTCATTGCCAATAGGTAAAAGAGATCCCATTAAATGACAAACTTGACCACTAATTTTAAAAATGTAAGGACTTGATCCATCATTAATTGAGTTATCAACTTTTGCTCCGATAGAAGTAAATGAAAACATAGAGTTGTAAGCTCTAAAATTTTCTCGAAAAGATAAACTTGCTTTACCTCCATTTGGCTCAAGCAAGCAATCTAAAAAAGTTGGCGTTGGTTTTGGAGGTTCAAATTTAATTTTTCCTTCTTGACAACAAAGAGTGAAAACATGTTGAATTTTTTTCCAACTTTGTTTGAAAGATTCTTTCAACCAAAAATATACACCTCAATGTACACTGATCACCCAAGTCCACATAATCTTTCACAACACCTACACAAAAACAAAAACAAAAACAAAACAAAACAAAAAAAAAAGAAAAAAAAGAAGAAAAATAAATAAAAACAAAAGGAAAAGATTAGCAACAACACGTGATCAAACAAACCCTAAACATAAACATGAAATAACTGAATTTGAAACGCACCAATCCTATTTTTTTGGAAAAATGCTTGACCCTTACTTATGAGAACACGATCTTGAGCACACGATGCTCTGTTTTCAATGTTATCTGACAAATTAACAATGTTTTTGCCTTTTTGATCACGTGTGTACACTTGTTTTTTAAGCAAGAGAGGATTCAACATTTCATCACTGTTAACAGGTGCCTTGCTAGATGAACAACGATTCTCAACCAACAAATTTTGCGAAAGAGTCGCGTTAACCGCATACGGAACAACATTTTCAAAGTCTTGTACACAATTCATTCTACACATTTTTTTGGACCGACTGTCAAAATCTAAAATCGCATTACAATCCATGTCATCAATATTTTGCTTTCGTTTTATACCATCTGTTCTCTCATCATTTATAATTTTTTCAGCCATAATGAAAAATTAATAATCACAACTGATTATGAACCACCGGATTGCAAAACATATTTGAAAAGAAAAACAATAAGAAAAAAACAAACAGTGAACAAAACAGTTAAACTATAAGAAACAGAACAAAACATTGCAATTATAAATGTAGACAAACAACCATATTACCACATTCATACAACTAAAAAGAAAAAAATCAAAACAACCAACCTCTTTGAAAGATCACTGGTTCCAAGCTTTCAATGTTTGATTACTTTAGCAGCAACCAAATTAATCTGAAACAAAAACAGACCCCATTAATTAAATCAACCTAAAATAGAAAACCAATACAAATTTACAGAGACAGAGAAGCCTACATTCACCCAATTGATAACCAAGACTAGATTATAATTATTTCTTTTACTTTGCTTTCTCTTCCCCATAACTTTCAGGAGGAAACCGTATCTTTTATAAGAAGTCAAGTTTTAACCTTAGAATGTGTGTGTGTGCATGTATTTATCAATACTTAAATATATATTTATATATAAAGAGAGAGAAAGACAGAAAAAAAGACTAACACAGAACATAGTTGGGAAATTTTATTGAAAATCAGATGTTTTCACCACATCCACTTTTACCCATAACGTTTTATGATCAATTCCATTAGAGCAAATGTCTCTTCTCTCATAGTTATAAGAATTAAACGATAACTTTCTACATACATAATTTAACACACCGTTAAAAATTAAAACTCTCATCAAAACACTAATCCAGTTGCCTACCCATATTGTTGACCCTAAAAATTACAAAACCTACGTGGCGCGCAGGCCGAGTAACTAATAAGCTAACTACGTCCTTCGGTCGAATGCGGGGCGTGCCAACTCGTCGGCCGAGCTTGGTCGAGGAGTAAAATTTGTTGATGTAGCTTTGAGCGCGTCGCTGACTTCTCTATCTTGCGATTGCGACCGAGGAAGGAACACTCTCGGTCTCTGGGTTCTACAGCCTGAAGACAAGGCTGCTAATTTTGCGGAGTTCACAAATCGTCCGAGCCCGATTCGGTCACTGTGATTATATTCGTGAGAGTATAAGCACGTCGAATCGAGACCAAACTGTATGGGCACAGGTACTCGAACGTGATGTATGTCTTGATGGTAAACGTAGTTCGGCCGTCGGAATGCCGAACCCTGAAACTCACTTGTGAGTATCCAATCATAAAACTACTCGGCGACCAGTACGCCGAGCAATGTAATTCGTAACACCTAACTATGCCGAGAAGGCTAGCAAGGTGACCTCTGCCAACAAAGGTTCGAAAACCTTTCTCGACCGAGACTTAGATAGATAACCTGTCGACCTCGACGCAGTGCTGTTTATCCAAACTGAAGGTGCTTCTTGGTCGGCTGATTCTGCGGCAGCAGTGCTGTTTATCCAAACTGAAGGTGCTCGCTGGGTGCTTCCACAGTGCTGTTTATCCAAACTGAAGGTGTGTCGGCAGGAAAAAGAAAAGGAAAAATCTCAAGGTGTTTGAGAGGTTTTGCGCAGGGCAATTGTATGCTGATTTGAAGGTCCTTTTCTGTTGCATAACTTCTTGTATTTATAGTACCGCATTCCTTGAAACCAATTCTGATTTGGACTGGGAGTCCTTGTCCTATTTCGACTCTAACCCGATCCAGCCTACTCCCACTAGGATTCTGAATTTTCCTTCTTTTCGAGACTCCATCCCTTGCCGGTCAAGAATCCTGGTCGCACTAGGACTTCCTCGACCTTTTCTATTCATCCGGACCTCTTAGGATAGGATTTGGCCGACCCTGCCAGCTGATCCGGGATTTATTATTCGGCCCATAGTATTTATCATCACCCTGGGCCGAGCACATCCTGCTGCTCGGCCCAACAATAATATTTTTGGGCCCAAACATTGCCCCCTCGCTTCTGAGGTCGCCGACCGTTAACTCTTGGTCGGGCCTCGACCTTGAGGAAGCGAAAACGTTTATTGCTTTTTTGGACTTTACTTCCTTAATGACCGTTATTCCTGTGCATTTATGAGACATGATTGCACTTTCCTCGTTACCCCTAACGCGTGGCCACGTGTCGATTCTCCGCCGTCCTTAAAACTTTCAATCGTGGGCCTCGAAACCGTGCACTAACTGGAACGTCTTATCCTCATTAATGCCTTAAAACTGGCGCCGCACGCAATCGTGCGTCCTGGATTTTCGACTCCTCGAAACCATCTTTGCAGGTTCCCAAAATATCCGAAATGATTGAGCAGGTTTCCCGGTTAAATTTCCCCCCAATTTGAACCAGTGCTTTTTGAATTCCAGGCGTTTGATCTTCATTCTGAAAAGCCTATAAATACCCACATTTCTGCCATTCGCCTCTTACGCTTTCAGAACTCCCAAAATCTCAAATTTACCATCCTTGTTCGTTCAAACCAAACCTTCTAGTTCTTCCTTCTGCAACATTTTCTCCAGTTCTTCCAAATTATCTCCTATCATCTCTAATAATGGCCTCCTTCATATCAAAACTCTCTGATGAAGTTAACAAATGCAAAGATTTCATCGATTGGAGCGCCGTCAAAACGCTGCGATTTGAAAATGACATGGCCACCACCCACCAGATTCTTGGTCCCCTCTTCAGAGACGCAGTGCCGTCGTCTGTAACTAACCTGCTCAAGGAGCAGTGTTTAACACCCCTGCTGCAGGGGTTCGACTGGTCGAAGTGGACTTTGGCGCGGCCTCAGGGAGCCTGGCCCTCGACCACCACGGCTTGGGCTGCCTGGGTCGACCGAATGAGCACATTCTTTTCCAAGGAGTGGAAGGCTCTCGGCATCTATGATGCCATTATTCTGTCAACCATGGAGATTGCCATGGATAAGGAGCTGCTCATGGCGGCCCTGAGTTTATGGTGTTCGGCCACCAACACCATGGTCCTGCCTTTCGGCCCTTTCGGCCCCACAGTCCTCGACGTATCGGCCATCCTTGGGACTTCCCCGACCGGCCTTCCCATTGACGCCGCCCTTTCCGGATACCCTTCTCCTCTCGACCTGAAGGCATTATTCGACGAAAGGGTCGTCGAAACGCTAAACCGGGGCGATCGGGAGCCCTCAAGGGAAGAAGTTCAGAAGCTCCACAAGAACTTCTTCAACTACAACACTCGTATCCTTCACTTCGCCGGCCGAGGCGAAGAAGGCCTTAGGAAGGGAGAGCACGAGGCATTCCTCTTCTACTGGTACAACAAATTCATCTGTTGTACCAGGTCAAATAAATGCCTGGTGGAGAACATGCCGGTGGCCCAGGCACTGGCTAATGGTCGCTCGCTGGCGCTCAGTCCAGCCATACTCGCCAACCTCTACCGTTGCCTGGCCGAGGCGACCATTGGCAAGATTGACCTGCACCAGAACGGACCCCTCTGGGTGTTCCAACTCTGGTTGCAGGTTTACTTCTCCACCCTTCGACCGGAGGTTCCTGCCTTCCAGCGAACGGCCGCCCTCGGCCTTCAACTGGCCTCTCGACCAGCGTCACCTCACCGAGCCGACGAGGTTTTCAAACACTTCCTCAGCCTCGACGTCCTCTCGGATGACGAGTTCCTGGTGTGCCGGCGCCAGGAGTACCCATCTCGCTTAGGCTCCCCACGGCAGCATGGGCCGAGTCTGAGGATGCGGTCATCCGTCAGCGCTGGGAGTCGTTTGTCCTGGCTCGCGACCTTCCTCTCGGTTGCGATGCCCGCCGAGCCAGCTGGGAGGTTTATCACCCCCATTTCCTCGCCCGGCAGCTCGGCTATCTTCAAGGCTGCCCAGTCCCCCTGCTTGCCTCTCGGTCTCTCCTGAGTCGGGGACGTCTTACTGGTTCCTCTGAAAGGGAATGCAAGACGTCGGACCAGGAGTTCCAAGAGAAGTGCAGGAAATTTCGGCTTCGGCCGACGGTTCCTGAATCTTTGGGAACCGACACCTTCGGGGACTGGTGGGAGGAATATACCGGTGACTTCTTCGGCGCCCCGGCCGAAGATCTGGTGAGGAAGATCTTCGGCGACCGTCCCAGATCAACATCCTCAACTCAACCTAAGGAGTCGGCCCAAGGTAGTATTTCCGCTTCTTTCCTCTTTTTGTTTTATTTCTTATCTCTGTTATTAATTACTTTGCTCTTCAGGGGGTCGTGGGTCGAGGACGATCGAAGTGGTCGCTGCGGTGGCAAAGGCGAAGAAGCTGGTGCCCAAGAAAAAAACCCTTGTCACCGAGCGGACGATCCCTTCCAAGCGCCCCCACCGAGAGGCCGAGCTTGCGGAGGAGGCCCCTCGCTCTTCTAAACGCGTCAAGAAATTGGCGAAGAAGGGCGACCGGGAAATTCATGTCGTCCCCAGTGACACTACTGGGACGCCTGCTCCTGCTGGCTATCCATCTGTGCCGGCTGCCGCGGCATCTCCAACCTCGAATCCTCCAGCCGTCTCCCCGGCCGATCCAATCGTCGCACCCGCTCCAGCTTCGGAGCCGGTCGTGGCACCTGAAATGGGGAAGTCGGCTGCGCCTGCCGAGGCACCCTCGACTCCAACGGTCGTTTTGGAGGTATAATTCTGCTTCTACTTGTTTCTTTAGGTTTCTGGTCGTAATGCTAACTGTTTTCTCTTTTTTTTCAGGATGTCGAGAGCGAGAGTGACGAAGTCCCGCTGCAACGCCGCCGTCGACCAGTCAACTCTCCTCCCGTCCATCCTCCTCCAGTAGTCGAGGTGACCGCTCGACCGCGCTCTCCTGCGGCGGATCGTGGCAAGAGACCGATGGCCGATCCTGAGGCCACAGTCAAAACGCCGATCCATCCGCAGGATGAAGATCCTCCCATTCCTCCACAGGAAGTCTCTTCGGCCTTTGCAAGTCTCGTTTCTTTTGTATTGATTTTTTCGTGACACATGTTTTTTAAAACTATTAAATGTCAGGTGCCCGAACATTCATTTCACCGGCAATTTTATGCGCCGAGGGGCGTTGTCTATATTTCCTGGCCGCCGTCGTGGCCATCAAATGTAGATGACCTTCATCGGCCGCGTGAATTGCGTAGCGGTCTAAGGCACTGGGCTCGGCCATTAAGTTCCCTGGGTTCGAGCAATGACCCAGAGGGCATGGCCGAAGTCTCCTCTCGGCAGGTCTAAAACAATTCCCTTTTTCTTTATGCACTATATCACGATGTCTACTTTCCTTCACAAAGTTCTTTTTTTTTTATGTGCAGCCATCGTGGGAAGTGGAGCTCGACGCTCTTCTTCAGAGCACGACCGGTGAGGCCGGCTCTTCTGCTGCTCCCGCCGAACCAGCGGGCGCCGTGCCCGAGGCCGAAGTCTTCGTGAAGCTGTACGAAGTCCTGTCTCTTAATGCCTCCCAAGCTCTCCGATGCAAGGGCCTTGACTCTGTTGGAGAGTGTCTCAATGACCTTGCCAGCGGTGGTCACCTGAGCACGGAGAATATCTCTTTCCTCACCGACCTCCTGGAGCGGACTCGGCAACATTTCTACATCTTTGAGCGAGCCCTTCAAGCCAAGGATGACTTGAAGGCTGCCAAGGTCGCGCAAGAGGCCGGCCGAGCTGAGATGGAGGCAATCAAAGCTAAGAAGGCGAAGTTGACTGAGTTTGATCGCCAGATTTTTGACCTCCAGCATCAAATTTCTGACCTTCAACGGCACAGGTCTGCCGCCGCTGCCGAGCTTGAGAAGGACTTCGAGGCTAACAAGGCTCGGCTGACGGCCTTCGCTGCCGGTGCACGGCATGTCCAGCAGTTGCAGTTTAACAAGAAAACCAGGCAGGCTGAGATAATCCTGGGCGAAGTGAAGTGGCTGGAGCTGAAAGCTGCCCTTGAGACTTTTCTCCCCTCGACCCCCTAGAAATCTACCATTGTATTTGTATTTTGTTCTTGTAATGATTCTTTCGATGTTAATACAATGGTCGTTTTGCTATTAATCCAATGGTCATTTTGCTATCAACACAATGGTCTTACTCTTGCATTTCCCATGTAATTGGATAGTACTTCTTTAAAAACTTTCCATTAATCGGCAATTTGTGAACTGAACCCGTCCGATCTCTTAGATGATATGCTCCCTTGCCGAGGACTTTGTGAACGATGAAAGGCCCTTCCCAATTTGGCGACTACTTACCAAACCTGGGGTCTTTAATTCCAACAGGCAACACAGTTTGCCAAACCAATTCTCCTTCGCCGAACGTTTTTTGTCTTACACGCTGGTTATACGCTCGCTCGGCAATTTTCTTTTGTGCAATCAATAAGTTACCCGCGTCGATTCAACTTTCTTCTAAATCTTCTAACTCTTGTCGCATCGCTTGACTGTATTCAATACTGCACAAATCACTCTGCTCGATTACTCGCAACGAACTTATACTCAACTCGACCGGTAACATAGCATCGTGTCCATAAGTTAACGCGTACGGCGTGGTTCCAGTGGCCGATCGGGGTGAAGTTCGGTATGCCCATAACGCTTCATTTAACTTCAAATGCCACAAACCAGGTTTCTCTTTTACCATTTTTTCAAGGATGCCGATCAACACTTTATTGCTTGCCTCGGCCTGCCCGTTTGCCTGTGGGTAGTACGGCGTAGATTGCTCGAGTCGGATATTCAACCTTGCCGCGTATTCCTTAAACCTATCAGCCGTAAATATAGTGCCATTATCAGGTATGATCGTTTCTGGCACGCCGAATCTGGTCACAATATTCTCCTCTACGAAGTAGCATACCTCTTTAGCGGTTAATTCGGCGTATGACCTTGCCTCGACCCACTTAGTGAAATAGTCAGTTGCTACAATTATCCACGCGTGTTTCGCTACCCCCGATGATGGCGTGATTTTGCCAATTACATCCATTGCCCAACCCCTGAACGGCCATGGTTTAGTAACCGAGTGTAGTAATTCGGCCGGGGCTCTCTGCACGGGTCCATGAATTTGGCACGATACACATCTCCGTGCATATTCGATGCAATCCTTTAATATATTGGGCCAAAAATAACCGTATCGTTGGAGCAACCAGCGCATCTTTCGTCCAGACTGGTGTGCCCCGCAAATTCCTTCATGTACCTCGGGCATTGCTTGGGCAGCCTCGTGTGGGCCGAGGCACAATAGTAGTAAACCATCCTCGCCCTTGCGATATAATTCATTTTGATACGACACGTAATTCGTGGCGAGCACCTTCGTTCTTCGGTCGTGTTTCCCATTGGGGTTATCGAGGTACCGTAACATCGTCTTTCTCCAATCATCTGGTTCTACTTCGACGGCGCATACTTCTATGGGATCTCCTCGTTCTAGTAGGGATGGGAGCGACATTACCCTTGTACGTATTACGTGCGCGCGTTGGAGAGTTTGCTGATTGATCAAGGCGGGGTACGAGCGTTGACCCGTGGTCGCAATTCCCATAATTCGACCTAGTTTGCCCCCCATGAGTTGTGCTCCGGAGGCGATCTGGGCGAGTTCGTCGGCGTCGGTATTGTGGATACGTGAGATGTGTTCAAAGGTGATCCGTTCGAACGACTCGGCCAGGTAGGTAGCGACCATGTGATAGGGAGCTAAAGTACAACTCATGCAACGAAACACGCCGTTCAGTTGGTTAATTACAAGTTCGGAATCACCAAGGACGAGAACGCGAAGGGCCCGCAGATCATGTAAAACATGGAGGCCGATAATGAGGGCTTCATATTCGGCCTGATTATTGGTACAGCTAAAATCTAACTTGAGAGAAAAATACCATCGGCAGTGGTCAGGCGACTGAATTGCGATACCGATACCCGCTGAGGTCGAAGTACTGGAACCATCAAAATGCATAGTCCAATGGGTATCGCGGGTGGTAACGAAACCGATGTCAACGTCGTCTCCTTCAAAACCATAAGGGGAAGGGTGTTGTGCCAGGAAGTCGGCGAGGGCTTGCCCCTTGACGGCCTTTTGGGGTACATACTGGAGGCTGAACTCGGATAAGGCGAGCGTCCATTTCCCGATTCGGCCTTTGACAATGGGCCGAGTCAGCATGTAACGAATTACGTCTGTTTGGGCGATGACCTGCGTAACTGTTGGGAGCATGTAATGCCGAAGCTTGGATGCGGCAAAAAACAACGCTAAGCAAAGTTTTTCGACAGGTGCATAATTAATCTCTGGGAAATTCAGGTTTCGGCTAAGGTAAAAGATAGCTTGTTCTCGCCCGACATTATTATCTTGCGCGAGGAGGTAACCAATGGATTCGGCAGCTGCCGAAATGTATAATTTAAGGGGTTTGTTGCGACAAGGTGGAACGAGCACGGGCGGAGTGGAAAGGGCCACCTTGATTTGTGTAAACGCGGTTTGATGCTCTTCGCGCCATTCAAATCGGTCATTCTCCTTTAGTTTAAGAAGCGTAGAGAATGCTTTCATTTTACCGGCCGAATTGGCGATGAAACGTCGGAGGAAATTTATCTGCCCGAGAAATGACTGGAGCTGTTTCTTTGTCGTCGGAGGTGGGGCGCTAATGATGGTGCGGGCTTTATTTTCATCGACCTCGATGCCGCGATGGTGCACCAAAAATCCTAGGAAATTACCGGCCGAAACATAGAAAGCACACTTGGCCGGGTTCATCTTGAGGTTGTTTTTTCGCATGCGAAGGAACGCTTGCCTCAGGTCGTCCAGGTGTGTTTGACGACGTTTGGATTTTACGACCACATCATCGATATAAACTTCGACGATTGTACCGATTAAGTCGTGGAAGATCATATTCATGGCTCGTTGGTATGTGGCGCCGACATTCTTGAGGCCGAAAGGCATGACTACCCATTCGTAAGTACCAAGTGCCCCCGGGCAGCGGAAAGTCGTCTTGTGGACGTCAGCTTCACGATGAAAATCTGGTTGTAACACGCATGACCGTCCATAAAAGATAGCAGTTCATGATTAGCTGCGGCATCAATTAATAAATCTGAGATCGGCATCGTATATTCGTCCTTGGGAGTAGCCAGATTTAGATTACGGAAATCGATGCAAATGCGAAGGGCACCGTTTTTCTTTAACACGGGGACGATATTGGCCAACCATTCGACATACCGAGCGGTCCTAATAAACCCGGCTTTTAGAAGCCGAACTAATTCTTCCTTAATGCCGAGTTGTACTTCGTTCGAAAATCGGCGAGGAGGCTGTCGAAAAGGCTTACACCCCTCCTTGATGCGTAGCTCATGCTCTACAAGGTTTCGGTCGAGGCCTGGCATTTCATGATAGCTCCACGCAAAGCAATCTTTAAATTCGTGGAGTAGCTTACGGAGTTCGACCTTCATGGACGGTGGGAGTAACGCACTAATAAACAATGTTCGAGGATCCTCGGCCGTGCCTACGTTAACTTCCTCTAACGGGTCCTTGACTTGAGGTCGATGGTCTTCGAGTTCGGTCGGCGCAGCCTGAACTTTATCGAAAGATAGAACGGGGCCGTTATCTGCTTCGGCCAGAAATTCGATTAAATTGACGCCAGAATGTGGTTGCTTGGTAATGGCGTACCAATGGGCCAGCAGACGTTCCATTGTAGATGAAACCGCGGCCTGACGCCGTTCTTGCGTGGTGTGCTCAATCATAGGCATTGATGACCAAGTTCGCCAAGCCAAGTCTCGCCGAATCCTGTTGGACAGTCTCGGCGCCGACCCCAATCACTTTTTGTACTGAAATTCTCGTCGGCCGCCCATCCTTGTTGAGGCCTTGGAGGGTGATGTAGCCTACGTGATCATCATAATAGCGAGCCTGAATCATGTTGGTTTCAAATGGTTGGTTATCGGCTGGGTGAACTACGACCGATTTACCATCCCAAAAGATGAGGACTTGGTATAATGATGAAGGAATGTAACTGGTTTTGTGGATCCAGTCGCAGCCAAGTAATGCATTATAATCGGTCTTGGAATCAATGATAAAAAACGCCGTCATGTGTTGACGACCGACAATGCTAACTTCCAACAGGAGCACCCCTTTGGTCTGAGATTTGTCACCAACAAAGTTGCTCATAGTGATCCCTGACGGAATGAGTTCATTATCAGAACGGCGTAAAGCCTTCATGACGGATATTGGCATAATGTTGACTGTGGCTCCACAGTCGACAAATACTTTAGAAATGGGAAAACCTTCGATGTGAGCCGTGACGTACAACGGCTTCAGGTGTTGGAGATTAACCGAGGGGAAGCGGGGAAATAGCTCGGCCAAAGCTGCCTTAAGGTTATCCCCGCTTTGGTTTTCTCTGTCGTCGTTGTTCGCGACGAAGTCTACTTGTGTTGCTTCCTCGGCAACTACGTCCCCGTCCAAGAAACTTGACTGGTGGGTACTCGGTTGGAATTCAGCTGGTAGAACGTGGACCATACTGATCTCCATATGTTCGAGGACCGAGGGGCCCATTGGGTCATGGTCGTCGTCTTCTGGAGAACTATCCCCTGTAGCAGTCGTCGGAAAATCCTCGATCAAACTTTTGAGTTCCTCGGTAAGAGCCGGTATCTGAGACGTGGGAACCAAATCTAGTGCGGGTGAGCCATTTCCTTCGACGATGCAGACTGCCGAAGATTTATGTTGGTCCTTTGTTACACGGGCTCGTTTTTCATATGCAATACGGGCGTTCCTCGTGTCTAGATATGTATCCAAACGTGCTATCCGTTTTTCCTCGTCGGCCGTGAGGCCGAAGAGTGATACAGCCGAGAAGACTTCGAAATGATAGCGTAAATGCTGAAGGTCTTCGAGCGAAAAGGGTAAATCGGCGGCGTCGATATCTGTATAAGGATCGACCTCAAAACCAAGGACCCGAGCCTCCCGTATATGTTGAAACCTAGCTTTAATGGCTGGATCAGAAGTTTTCTGGATAATTTGCTCAGCATCAGGACAAGTTAGCGCTAAGTCGAGGGCTTCCTGACATGCCTTGGGGAGTCCGTACAAGTCATTTGCGGAGTATTTCTTATGAAATTCTCGCATGTATTCCATGGATTCACCGAGGAATGGAGGGTGTAAGTTGCGCCGTATTTTGATAAACGGCTCGCGCGGTGGTAACGGAGAAAGTTCCCTTTCGGCCTCTTGTCTAAAGTACTCTAGACGAGCTCTCGTTTCCCCAGGCCGGAGAAGGATCTAAATACGTTTCTCAGCCTCCTCAATGGTGGTTTTGAAATCAGCATCCGCTACTTTCTTCCCTTCGGCTAACTCGGTCATGATAGTCGGGGTTGGCCGTTCGCTAATATCTTCCACGGCCTTTTTTGGTTACCACTGGTTGGCCGGGCTGGCTTGCGCTTCTCGTCGCCGAGCCATGCAATCTATCCGTTGGCGGCGACGTTTTTGAGATTTAGATAGCGTCGTATACAAGCCAGTTGGAGAGTTATAACTGTACCAGCGTTGATCTGATGTCCTGGGTGGCTTGAAAGTTTTGCGATCAGCTGGCGAGCCCGAACTGTTGGTATTCCGCGAGTAATAATCCTCATTATAGAAAGGTGCGTCGAAATCAAGACGCCGCCTGGCCGAGGTCTGTTCTTTCGGCTTTACTTATGGGCCGAGTCGATCAAACACTTGACGTCGTGGACCTAATCCCTTTGATGACGCCGTAGGGGCCATTGGTGGTGTTGAAGATGTCTTCTTCCCAGGTTCAACTAGTGTTTTACAATGGTCACATAACACCTTTGATTCATGAGTTTCGTCGGCACTTGACCTCGTCATAGGCTCATCAGCGGGTGGCCCCAGTTGTTCCATTGGTGGTGCATTTGAAAATATATCAAGCTTTAGTCTTGTTTGACCATGTCGTTGACGGATATGCTGCACCGGGACATATTCGGCCTTCCCTTTGTTTTTGGGAAGGTGAGCATCCACCATGCCAATCGTTGTTGAAGGGAAAGGATTAACATCGACCGCCATTTTTTCCGGAAATCTCAACTTTCCTTTTTCGATCCAACTTTGAATTGTGTCCCGGAACACAACACAATTATTGGTTGCATGCTTATTAGAATTATGATACTTGCAGTATATCTTTCCTTTTAATTCATCGGCCTTAGGGATAGTATGTCCCGGCCGAAGCTTGATGATTTTTGCTGCCAATAATTGATCGAAAATTGCATCAGCTTTGGTGATATCAAAAGTGTACACTTTTGATGACTTACCCGTTTCCTCGGCGGCCAAACGGGTTTTGGTGTCTTTGGTATTTACTTGCGCCAAAGCCTTGCAAACATAGGGTTTGTCTATTACTATCTCGGCCGCATCCACACTAACATACTGAGGTTCTTCACTTTCGGCCGATGCATAACTAACCGTGGGGTTCTTATACAACGTCCCTCGGGATGGTGACTTTGATATCTTTTCTTCTCGAAGCAGATAATCATATTGTTCGACGTGTTGAGCAAGTTCGTACATATCCCGAATATTTGCCCCCAGAAATTTCTTTTTGTACTCCATGTCTAATCCGTTAAGGGCGATCCTGACGAACTCCACTTCGGGGAGTGGTACTCGGCACCAATTCTTGGCCGACTTAAACCTTGTTAAGTACTCCATCGGAGATTCGTCGGATGCTTGAGCCATCCTGGCCAAGGATGATACGGACATCTCCATCCCTGGCCGATAGAATTGTTCATGGAACTTTTCGACTAACTCTTCCCAACTCTGCACAGAATTGGGTGGAAGATTAATGTACCAGGCGAAAGCTGATCCCGTCAGTGAAAAATTGAACAAACGTAGTTTGTAGAAGTCGCTGTTGACGTCTCCACACTGCGCTGTGAACCGGGCCACATGTTCTAATGAGGATAGAGACGATTCCCCGGCGAAGAGGCTGAAATCAGGGATTTTAAATCCTCGTGGGTATTCAAACCTTTCCACATAAGCCGGGTATGGATGGATGAACTTTGGAAACTTCGGCCCTTTCTTCAAGGCTGAATCAATCATTCTCTGGACTTCGGTCATATTTACGGAAGCGGCTTCTTCTCCCTAGCTTGGTCCCTCGGATCTATTTCCTGGTCCTCTTCTTTTTAAGGGGACTGGTTGCGGCCGAGCAGACCCTCTCTCGGCTGGTATGGGAACATTCGTCGGGAGCTGCCGAGGTTGGCCGACCTGGCCATCTTCGAAGGCTTTACTAACCAGTAGTTCAAACATTCTGGTCTGTGTATCGCTGTTACTACGTATTGCGTCTAGCAAATCATTCATCTTTTGACCAATCGACTGCTCGACCTGACGATATTGTTCATCTAGTCGTCTCCGAAGGAATGTCTTAGTTGGTGGATCGGAACCTTCCCCACCATCGTCATCACAATCTTCCACAATCCCTTCTATGAACATTCCAGCTGTTTGATTCGGGACTGCTGGGTTGTAAGGTTGCCCGCCGAGACAGACTTCATTCTCTCGGCGTGTTACACTTGTGGCCTCGGGCGGCGCCACTATGATCGGATTTTTTGTAGAGTGCAAATCCTGCCCAAGGCCTTGCACTGGCAAGTCAGTCGTTGACTTTCCCATGGTTGTTTTCTGCTTCGTAGACCGTGTCTCAATGGTCATGAACTCCGAAGGTTTAGCACAAAGGTCCCACTGGGCGTGCCAAAATGTTGACCCTAAAAATTACAAAACCTACGTGGCGCGCAGGCCGAGTAACTAATAAGCTAACTACGTCATTCGGTCGAATGCGGGGCGTGCCAACTCGTCGGCCGAGCTTGGCCGAGGAGTAAAATTTGTTGATGTAGCTTTGAGCGCGTCGCTGACTTCTCTATCTTGCGATTGTGACCGAGGAAGGAACACTCTCGGTCTCTGGGTTCTACAGCCTGAAGACAAGGCTGCTAATTCTGCGGAGTTCACAAATCGTCCAAGCCCGATTCGGTCACTGTGATTATATTCGTGAAAGTATAAGCACGTCGAATCGAGACCAAACTGTATGGGCACAGGTACTCGAACGTGATGTATGTCTTGATGGTAAACGTAGTTCGGCCGTCGGAATGCCGAACCCTGAAACTCACTTGTGAGTTTCCAATCATAAAACTACTCGGCGACCAGTACGCCGAGCAATATAATTCGTAACACCTAACTATGCCGAGAAGGCTAGCAAGGTGACCTCTGCCAACAAAGGTTCGAAAACCTTTCTCGACCGAGACTTAGATAGATAACCCGTCGACCTCGACGCAGTGCTGTTTATCCAAACTGAAGGTGCTTCTTGGTCGGCTGATTCTGCGGCAGCAGTGCTGTTTATCCAAACTGAAGGTGCTCGCCGGGTGCTTCCACAGTGCTGTTTATCCAAACTGAAGGTGTGTCGGCAGGAAAAAGAAAAGGAAAAATCTCAAGGTGTTTGAGAGGTTTTGCACAGGGTAATTGTATGCTGATTTGAAGGTCCTTTTCTGTTGCATAACTTCTTGTATTTATAGTACCCCATTCCTTGAAACCAATTCTGATTTGGACTGGGAGTCCTTGTCCTATTTTGACTCTAACCCGATCCAGCCTACTCCCACTGGGATTCTGAATTTTCCTTCTTTTCGAGACTCCATCCCTTGCCGGTCAAGAATCCTGGTCGCACTAGGACTTCTTCAACCTTTTCTATTCATCCGGACCTCTTAGGATAGGATTTGGCCGACCCTGCCAGCTGATCCGGGATTTATTATTCGGCCCATAGTATTTATCATCACCCTGGGCCGAGCACATCCTGCTGCTCGGCCCAACAATAATATTTTTGGGCCCAAACACATATAAACACCTTATAAATTAATCATCGTCTTGACAATTATAAAAAAAACCAACTACATGATTAACAAAAGTTAAGCCTAAAAAGAAACACGGGACATACCGATCTATTATAAATTGCCACTTACATAAAAAACAAATGTTAATTTATTCAAAATCAATCATGGAAAAAAAAATATATACAAAAAGAAGAAAATAGACAATAAGCACGAATAAAATTTTTTGACATTATTAATCCATATTGCAAATCATAGGTCACAAATTGAAACCAAATGATATCATCCAACAATACCTTTTGTATTCTGTCTTTATATTGATTGCCAATAAAATTGTCTTTTTTTTTTTTTTCTCTTTCTCAACCCTATGTAGATCAAAAGTAGAACCACCAAGCCCTGTAATGAACCAAAATATTGTTCATAGCAAATTTCAAAAATTTAAATAGATTTAACCAATACAGTCCTAAACCCATTTAATCTGAAAAATATAAAGAGAATCTTGTACATTACAAAATCAAATCAAATCATATAATCTGAAACATTTTATTCATACCTTTTTTTGTTTTGTCTTTATACCAATCACCAACAGCCTTTATATATTTTTAGTCAGTCTGTGAAGGTGAATTTTATCAAAAACCTACAATCATCAATAGAAAAAAAAATTAATATCATAAAGATAGAAAGAAAATTGCAGCCTTGAATATTTATAACACGAAGAGAATGATCACATAGAGATAAGATTGATCAACAAAGATACGTTTGTCTACTGAAATCCAATAAAATACATCCAGAAAACCTGTTCAGTTTTGACACTTCTTTGATCAACAGACTTTAAAAACAAATTCAAATGAACTAAACGAAAAAGAATAACAAAAGTTTATGTAAAAAAAAAAAAAAATTAAACATATCAGACCATGCACCATGTTCAAGCAACAAAAATTTACAAAAAACATCATAGTAACCTTAAACAGAAAGAAAAACAAAAACAAAACCACAATCGGTAACCCAAAAAAATGAAAATAAAATAAATAAATTTAAATTGGAAGACAATTCAGTTGCGTTTCCTTGGTGCTTAACATGGAACAACAATGGCCTCCGGCCTAAAAGAGCAGATTTCATACAAAATACTAATAAATTTGAAGGAACCCATAATCAAAAATTGCAGGACAACTTAAACTATTTAGCTTTACTTCTTAGGTCAGTTCATAAAACCTACTGACTACCCTAATTATGTATCACAACACTTAGAAACCGTGATTACACAGAAACCCATAAATCCTGATTACCCTATACTATACATCACAGCTTCAAAGAAGCCTTTGAAGAACTGGTGCCCCATTTTCGCTAACCAATTAATAAAACTTAAACCCAAAACGCTATTGAGACTACGAAGTTCAAAGAAACCCAAATCTTCCAATTATCTAGTTCAATATTTCAACTAAAAATGTTGAAATAAGCAGATAGAGGTTGACAGGGAAGGAATTTTATTAACCCAAATCATAAACGCTAATAAACATGCAAAACTCACCTGGAAATGCCAGATTAGATCCCTAGAATCGGCGCAACTCGAATTAGATATCGAGTTTGACTGCATTCCAATTCGTTTGGGGGCAAAATTAGGGTTTGATTTTAGAGGAAGCAATGGATCCGGGTTTTTGTTCAGGCGAATAGGCGCAGAGACGTGGAAAAAGAGGATTATGTAGGGAATTGAGGGGCGAGATTGATCGCACCTGGAGGGCGAGATTGATCGCACCTGGAAGGCGAGATTGATCACACCTGGAAGGTGAGATTTAGTAAGCCCGAGAACAGCAGAAGAGAGATCTGTGAGAAAGATGTGAGAAAGAAACGGAAAGCAAAAGAAAAATCGAGAACACAGTCCAAATAGAGGATCCATCCATGACAGAGGCGTGGAAGCAATGGGCAAAAGTGGCATTTCACTGCCCCAAAAACCAAAGAGAAGAACAACCAGAGGAAAAAGCCAGGGGCAAAATCGTTCGCCCACTGGTCATCCACAGTACCACTTCACTGAGTTTTAGTATATAGAGATATAATTTGGCAAGAAAAAGTGGATCATTTGGAGTTCCACTCAGTAATATGAAACCGTCTATTTTTTTAGTCTTAATTGAATGACCATTCTTGCGAAAGATGATCCAAATCGTTAACCATTTGATTGTCATCACAATTTGAAAGGATTTTGTACTGCAGCGAGGTTCAAGCTCAATTCAATGACACTCACATTTATAAAACATATACTTCCTAGATACAGCTTTTATTTGGTCCTGAATTCTTGTTAGGACCTTCATGGTTAACCTTTCTGCCGAAGGGAAATGCCTGTTCACGCATTGGAAGGAAGGAACCATCACCTATTTGCCATAGTAACATTTCTAGGCGTTAGATTGAATAATTATGGGAGAATGTATCAACAGACAAAGGAGGGGAATGCTGGAGGTGAAAGGAGAAGTGCGTAAATCTTCCCTTGCTTGAAACCATTTGCTAGTCCTCATTCAAAAGTAAGTGGGCATTTGGAATGGACTCATGACTTGACAATAATAACCCCTGCCAAACCGTTGAGCATCCTTGACAAACAATCCAACATCTTATCTTAGATTCAATTTTAACTGCTGAAAAATTAAAATAGAAACTGTTCTTGTGTTTTTCAAGAAAAATAAAATCATCTTCATCATTTCCGTTTGGATGATGTTTGTGTCCTCCTCATGGGGGACTTACTCATCTCTCCACTTATGATTAACGAACATTTTTTATTCGATTGTCATAATCGGAACTGTTCGTTCTCTTTATCATCATCAAAATATCACATTTGCAAAAATCATTCAATTTAGAAAATGTTTAGTAATTCACACACGTTAAACCATTTAACGGTTTTGGTGACAAGTAGTATATTAATGACGAACCGTCTATTTGTTATATATATATATATATATATGGTTAAAAGATCTTTAAATTGAATAATTTTTTGCATATATGATTTTTAGATAATGATAAAAAAAATTTAACAGTTCTAATTAGAATATTCAAACGATAAAAGTATGCTAATCCTAAATAGAGACAAGCACTCAATGAGAGGACACAAACATTATCCTTTCTCTTTTTGTAAGAAAACAAACGAAAAGAAAAGAAAAGGTCACGTCAAACAATTAATATATGTCAAAGAGGTGTTGGTAGGTAAAAACGGATCAGGATCCTGATCTTTGTATAGGGATCCTCATGACCAAGAAGTGTGGATCGTTGAATAAAAATCTAACGGTTACAAACATGAGATCCCTTTAAAGTTATAATAATTATAACCGTTAGATTTTCATTTAATGGCCTACACTTCTTAATCATGAGGATCTCCATACAAAGATCAGGAGAGGATCCTGATCCGGTAAAAACTATCGAGGAGGGAAAGTGAAACAGTGAAAGCATTCACTTGTTCGTCTACCTTGGGTTTGGCTATTTGTTGTAAAATTTTGAACATGAAAAAGGGTGCATGGCTGAGACCTAAAAGAGAGGGAGTCCAATCATCAACATTTTCGGATTGAAGATGTTATCCATGGGTTTCAAGAGCATACCACGTCAGCAGCATCATCTGCCAAATCAGCAAATCCATCCTATGAAATCATAGAAATGGATTGCACAGGTTCAATGCTAACCAATCAAAGACAGCAACAAAAATCCAACGTGGCAGGTCGACATCCACCAGATCAAGCTTATAGTATATCCCTTCTCAGCCATTGCTTCTGAGTACTGAGATATAGAGAGGGTGTCCTGGCTGGGCAGGACGAAGCAAGTACTTGTAGCTGAGAATAGTTGTGAGTGCATCTGATATTCAAATGGCTTCTCTGGCAGCATCGACAGCGGCCGCCTCCCTCAGCGTGTCTGAAGTGCTCGGAAACAGCCTGGGCAACTTCAGCAGAGCAGCGAGGTCGGCCCCGTCAGCCACCACCCCAGCCACCTTCAAGACAGTCGCACTCTTCTCCAAGAAGAAGGCTGCGCCACCTCCCAAGGCCAAGGCTGTTGCTCCCGCTGATGAAGAGCTCTCCAAGTGGTATGGTAAGTGTATATCTAAATGTGTATACTTGCTCATCTTTAACATATGTCACACACTTGATGAAGAATGTAAGATAACATGTGGACTTAAACACATAAATGTAATGCACCTAGCTAATTAGAATTAGATTAATTCATTAGCTAATTATGTTCATGGTGGTATTCGTATTTCAGGTCCTGATAGAAGAATCTTCTTGCCATCGGGGCTCTTGGACAGATCAGAGATCCCAGAGTACTTGACTGGAGAAGTTCCTGGAGAGTAAGATAGTACTCTCTCTCTCTCTCTCTGGCTACTTAATTAATTACCAGATATCTAATCTAATCAAGGATTGTCCATTTCGTTAATGCAGTTATGGATATGATCCTTTTGGGCTAGGCAAGAAGCCAGAAGACTTCAGCAAGTAATGCAAATCCTCTCTCATCTGTTTCTCTCATGCTTAATTTCTCCTTAATTCAGTTTAATAAGTTGATGAATGTCAATGCAGATACCAAGCGTATGAGTTGATCCACGCTCGGTGGGCTATGCTTGGTGCAGCCGGATTCATCATTCCAGAGGCCTTCAACAAATTTGGCGCTAACTGCGGCCCTGAGGCTGTCTGGTTCAAGGTCATTCATTCGCATTTCATTTTCTTTTAAATTTTACAATTCTTGCAACTTGCTAAGAGTAATTGGACTAAAGTTTGAAAGATTGTTGACTCTTTTTGTACACATGATGAGGACATGAATGCAGACAGGAGCTCTACTCCTTGACGGGAACACATTGAATTACTTTGGTAAGAACATACCGATTAATCTTATCTTCGCTGTTGTTGCTGAGGTTGTTCTTCTTGGTGGAGCTGAATACTACAGACTCACAAATGGTTTGGTACGTACCTAGATTCATTTTATTTTCTTATATCATTGTTTGTTATTGTCTGAACTAACAATTCTGAATATTAATTTGAAAAAGGTAATACAACTTTAGAAAGTTAGTCCGACTATATTAGTGTACAAGGTAACTACAGCCTAGAAATAGTTCCAAACGTGCAAGTAGAACCATTGAGTTAAAACACTGGAACTTGGTTTTCCTCATGAAAATTCCGTAAACCTGAGGTCGAAGCCGAATGAGTTTAGCTAGATATAACTTACGTATTTGCTGTTATAGATGTCCTTTTAAGCAAAATAATAATTTAATTAAGGATGACAAATTGACAGTCTCATGACTGTTGTAGGAACTTGAGGACAAGCTTCACCCAGGTGGTCCTTTTGATCCACTGGGGCTCGCTAAGGATCCAGACCAGGCTGCATTGCTGAAGGTAAAGGAGATTAAGAACGGAAGACTTGCCATGTTTTCCATGCTTGGTTTCTTCCTGCAAGCGTATGTAACCGGAGAAGGCCCTGTTGAAAACCTATCAAAGCATCTGAGCGATCCCTTCGGCAACAACCTGCTGACTGTGATTGGTGGCTCTATCGAAAGAGCTCCAACCCTGTAATTTTATGTTTCCTTTTTGTCCTCCTCCAATCAAAATTGACATGCATTGTATATCACATCGAGTATGAAAGGCTTTTATGTTTTTAACCTTAATCCTTTAATGGAATTGCATTTATCTTTTCACTGTGTTTCGTACGTTCGTTGTTATAATAAGTACTATGTCATTCATGTTGGGGTATTACGTCATTCATGTTGGGGCTACGTCCACATTGGTGTTGATCCGATTTCACCATGTAAATTAAGAGAGCTACAATGTACATGGAGGCTCGATTTTTTTTTTTTTTTTTTTTTTTTTGAAAGCGACTATAAGGCTTCTCGAACCAGGAGTAGGGGTGCAACTTGGGTTGGGCCAATCCGAACCCGTCCATGTCCAACTCGAATTTAAACCCGAACAAGTAGGTTTTTTTTAGTTATAATCCGTCCGAACCCAACCCATTCAACCCGTTCATTGATTGTGTTGAGTTGGGTTGGTCATTTGCCTGTCCATCCCCAACCCAACCTAACCCGACTAACCAAACCTAACCCGACTAACCAAACCCAATCTAACTAGATTGTAACCTATATCAATTAATACTCATACTAGACCCAAGTGTGCCAAGTCAAAAAACCAACAACCTTTATAATAATTTTTTAATAAATTACCCTTTATAAATACTCAAGCTTTTAGGAAATAAGAGGTTTTGATTAGTCAGCCCATATTCGTAGTCTCTAAATCCTAAAGCTTCATAGTAGATTGATTTATGAAATTAGAGTTAGCTAGCTTTGATGCTACTTGGCTTAATTTTTTTAGGAATTCTTGGAAAGTAAGTTGTTACAAGATTAAACCTGAAAAAGTTGGGCAACCCAAACCCAACCCAAGTAAACCCTAACCCAATTAAACTCGAGCCCAAATGAACCCGAATGAAACACAACTCGAACCCGAGCCCGAATTGTAAAAGTTGGGTTAGGATTGGGTTGACCTTCCAACCCACCCAACCTGTCCGAGTTGCACCCCTAACCAGGAGTAGTTCACCAAAGTCATATAAAGAGTGATAACGAAGATGGAGGAAACAAAGATATTGGAGAAGCAAAGAGAATTTGTTGAAAAACGACTTATCATTATATTTTTGGATAATGATTACAAGGCAATGACTTTGTCTTATAAATACACAGCTATAACTAACTAAAGACTTAGGGACTGGTTTGGTATTGTTGTGCTAAACCTGCTTCTGATGTGCTGTGAGAATAAACAGTTGTGAAATAAAGCAGTAAAGTGTTTGGTAAACTTTTTTTTTTTGTAAAACTGCTTTTAGCCAAAAAAAAAAAAAAAAAAAAACAACAGTGTTAAAGTGTTTGGTAAATTTTTATGTAAAACCTCTGCGACGGTGTAAAATGACTAAAAAAGATATGATGTTGAATATTATATAATAAATTTTTCATCTTTTCTTTTATTATGACATTTATAAGATTTATATAAAGTATTTATAAATAGTTGTGAGCTTCGAAGAATGTACTTTTACCTTTTTTTTATTAAGATATTTATAATTTTTTTTATTCTATTATTTTCTCTAAGAGTCTTTTCTTCTTTACCTTGTCCCTATTTTATTTTTCCAGAACCTTTGTCATCTTCCGCCGCTCATTCCCTCTCTCCCCTTTCTCTCTCTGTCTTATCCTAAGGAAGGCTAGGTCATGGGGAAAGGAAGGCTGGGTCACATCAACCGATTCAAAGAAGATGGATGAACTTCGATTTCAGGACTTACCGCTGGTGTTAGCGGCGAAGGCATCGAGGCTTTCCTGTTGAGATTTTGGGTGTCAAGCAGATCTAGCATTCTTTGTGCAACCCAGATTTTGACCCAGAAATCCGACGAAAGGGCCCTGAATTTCAACAAAACGAACCTCCCGCCGCTCTTGTCCCAGAATTTCGAAGAAGCTTAGAGTCAGAGAGGATGGAAGAGAGACGTGGTGGGGTCAACGACGAAGTTGACGGGTATAATGTATAATTTATTTAATTAGTGAAGGCCATTTTGGGTATTGAAAAATTTCATTAAAGGCCTCAGCACCTCTTGCGAAATTAGTTTGTGCAGAAGCTGGGCAAGCAAAAAAAAGTCGATTTTTCAAAGCTAGGTTTTGCAGCTTTGTGTTTTTGGCTTTTTTTCACCCAAAACTGTAAAAAAAAAGCTAAAGTCGAATGTATACCAAACATAGCTCCTAGCTTTTTTTGATACCCGCTTTTTTCAGAAGCACCTCAATACCAAATCAGGGCTTGGACTAATGACATTTAGCCACATGGCACACTAATCACTAAACACTTATCATTACTTAAACCTTCATATCCTAATATTCCCCCTCAAACTTATGATGTGATTGACCAAGCATAAGATTGGAGTAATGCACAAAAAACAAAGGTGAACATAAACCTTTGGCGAGAATGTCTGCATATTGTTCCACAGATGCAACAAACTGCAAAGAAATGCAACCTTGCTGAGCACGCTCCCTCACAAAGTGGCAGTCAACCTCAATGTGTTTTGCTTTGGAGTGCAAAACTAGGTTAGTTGCTAAAGACATAGCAGAAATATTATCACAATGCAACAAGGGGGTATAGAACTGTCAATATGCAAGTCTTTGAGTAGTTGCTACAACCAAACAAGTTTTGCAGTAGTAGTTGCCATTGCCCTATATTCTGCCTCAGCAGAAGACTTGCTAACAATATGCTGTTTCTTGGAACACCAAGAGATAGGATTATGACCCAAGAAAATAACAAAACCGGTAGTGGATCGACGATCATTGGGATTCCCAGCCCAATCAGCATATGTATAAGCTTTGACAGATAGAGAACCAGGTCTAAAACACATGCCCCAATCCATTGTACCTTTGAGATACCTAAGAATTCTCTTAACAGTAACAAAGTGAAAATCCAAAGGTGACTGCATGAATTGACAGACTTGGTTAACATAATAGGTTATATCCGGCCTAGTGAAAGTTAAGTACTGCAAAGCTCCCACAATGCTCCTATAAGTCTTGGGATCTGAATAAACTAAACTGCCAGTTTTCAAAAGTTTTTTATTTGGATGACAGGGAGTGAGGCATGATTTGCAATTAAGCATATCCATCTTAAGTAACAACTCTTTGATATATTGAGATTGATGAACAAATAGACCCTGTGATTGATACTTTATCTGAAAACCAAGGAAGAAATGCAAAACCCCCAAATCCTTCATATCAAACTCCTTGGTAAGTTGAGATATAATAGTCTACATCTGAACATCTCTATCCCCAGTAAGAATTATATCGTCCACATACAACAGTGATAAGCTCATATTTATATATATTTTACATCAAATTCACTTGTCTTTTCTTAGTTAGTTCCTTATATTTTTGAGCTATTTACTTTGTTTTTGTGTTTTGTAGGATTTGTCAAGTAAAGAAAAGAAAAATAACGCAAGTGGAATTTTAAGTAACAAATTCATCAAAACTGCTTATGCAGGTCAGCTGACTTTGGAAGCAAGTTGCGGACAGTTCAGAATGAATTAAAGAATGAGACTTATATTCTTGGAAAGCTATGGATGTCTATTTTCTGGAGCATTTCGTGGATTGTTAATATCATTTTTCTAGAAGAAATTATGGCCATTTTAACACTGAAAGGTTCCCAAGAGGCTGAGCAGTTTGTAATTGACAAGAAAGCATTGAAAGCAATAAATCCAATAAAACTAACAGCCAAAACTGATGCAGCCAAGAACAAGCCAGCTAACACCTATTCAAATATCAGAGGAAATGGAAAATTAAGTGAGAGTAATTGGCATAAAGGCTGCCCAAAGAGTTACAATTGTTTTAGCATTTCCTCTCACTTATTGTCATCACTAAATGGCTGTTAGTGGGGTGAGTTATGGAAAAAAATTGTGGCAGCAGAAAAGAAGAAAAGGGCTGCAGGTTGCAGCGGAAAAGTGTGGAAGAAAAAAGGTGAAAGAAAAAGATAGGAAAAAAGGAAGAAAAGCAGGGAAAAAAGAAGGTTGCTGCGTTAGGGAAGGAAGGAAAGGAAGGAGGAAATCTTCGCATTCTCTTCTTTTGGTTTTATCTTCTCAAACTCATGTCTTTCTTTTGGTTTAATTTGAGAATTATGTGTAACTAATTTTTAGTAGTTAGGGGCTGTTTTGAAGCCCCGAATATGATTGCAAGTTTGTTATGACATTTCGTTTGAATTACTTTTATGAATGGATGAAAATTGGTTCACTACTTGTCTCATTGATGAATTCTTTATGTGTTTTCTATGGATGCATACTTAGTAAGGATATATAGGATTCTAATGCTATGAATGTGTGTGCCTGCCCTTGTCAAATGAGGACCTACATATGTTCTAGAGTAGTACTTGTTAATTGCGATTAACATGTGAATCAATTTCTAGGATAAGTAAGACAATGCTAGTACTTACGATGCCTTGTGCTGACTCAAACTCTTTTCGTTCTTAATGATTTCTACTTGTTAAATCTATGAACACGCCATTCTAGATTGCATGCTAGGGACTAAGTTAAGTTGAAAATGCCATTCTCTTAACATACCACATACGAAAGAGTAATAGGTTGAGTTCTAACATTGAGCCAACTTGAGCATCTTCATCTAGAAATAGAAGGAATTTGAATGAAACATAACATGTTTGTATGATTATTTGGTGGTGGATAGCAATTCCCCTAACTCGTTTTTCTTAATATGCGAACTACTTAAAATCTGTTTTTGTTCGATTTAATTTAAATAGCAAATCAACTCCAAAAATTTGTGTGAGTGTAGCTCTATGTGTCTAGTGTCTTCATATAAAATTTCATAGACTTTAGATAAGTGTAAGTTGGTCTAATAATTATTTTTCGGTGACTGATCAGTAGGGACAGCAACACAGTTTTTGTGACATTTTAAGTAGTTAGATAAAACAATCTTCTGCGGGAAAGACCCTTATTTTCATATGCTACAATTGACAAATCTTAGTGTTAATAAGGAAAATCAATAGGACATTTGTGTGCTACTTTGTGGTGTGCTTTTAATCCTATCAAACAGCAAGATAACCAGGGATATGCCATCATGTATAACAAATAAAGATGGATTAGCATAGGAACATTTAAACCCCAAAGAGAGTAAGAACTTGGTGAACTTGTCATTCTAAGCCCTTAGGGCTTATTTGAGACCATACAAAGACCTTTGCAACCTGCAAACATAATCAGGATGTGCTTTGTCAATGTATCCTTGTGGATGTGCCATGTAAACTTCCACCTTAAGCACACCATGTAAAAAAGCATTTTTTACATCCAATTGTTTCAACTTCCAACCTTTTGTTGCAGTCAATGCCATTATTAACCTCACTGTTGTTGGCTTCACAACATGACTAAAAGTCTCATAGTAGTCAAGTCCGGCTTCTTAGGAGAACCCTTTAGCCACTAACCTCACCTTATATTGTGCAATTGACCCATCAGAGTTCCTCTTGATCTTGTAAATCCGCTTACACCCTACCAAATTCTTATTAGAAGGTAAAGGAACAAAATGCCAAGTGTGTTGCTAAATTAAAGCAGATATTTCCTCATCCATTGCAATTTGCCAATGTACAGATTTGGAAGCAACACTATAGGACTGTGGTTTTGCATCAGGATTAGACTTTACTTGAACAGAAAAAACCCTTTTTCTTCTTAAAAATCCCAGACTTAGACCTGGTCTGCGTAAGATGTGTATTATGAGAAGAAATAAGTATTTGCTGCAACTCGGACACTTGAGAAGTAGTAATGAGTGGATGTAACTCTGAATCACCAGCAGCAGTGGAAATACATGGTGTAAGCAGCTCAGAAGTCGTTTGAACCCCAAGAGTAGAGCTCGATGTAGAAAATGAAGTAGGGAGGACAAGATCATAACTATTGCTTGTATGAGCCTGAGTAACACAAGGAATTGCAGTTTGACTATGTTTAAATACAACTGGTAAAGGTATAGGAACCATGGGTGGAGATGAAAAAATGTTGGGATGAACCACATGGGAAGACACATATGACTTAGACAGAGGTAAGACTTTTAATGATAAAGTGGGAAATTTATCTTCACCAAAGAGCACATGTCTAGAGACAATTAACTTGTGATCTTTCATTGATTAGCAAATGTAGCCCTTGTATTGAGCAGCATACCCCAAGAAAATACACTTAGTGGTCTTAGGTTCAAGTTTGTGAGATCGATAAGGTTTCATAGAAGGGTAACAAGCACACCCAAAAATCCTTAAATGATCCAATCGAGGAGGCACATGAAACAAAGATTCAAAATGAGATTTCATACACAGAGTGGGTGTAGGCATCCTATTGATAAAGTAAATAGCAATAGCACACACATGGTACCAAAACTGAGGAGACAAAAAAGCTTGTTGAAGTAAAGTAATTGCACTTTCAACCATATGTCTATTTTTTTCTCTCAGCTAAGCCATTTTGGGCTGACATATAGGGACAAGACCTTTGATGAACAATACCCTTGGTGGTGAGAAAGGTTTGAAACTGGTGACTAACATACTCCCCACCCTCATCACTCTGGAAAATTTTAATATTGGAATTGAAAAAAATGTGAATAAATGCATGAATTGCACAAACACTCCAAACACAACAGCTTTATTCATTAATGGAAAAATCCAAGTATATCGAGTACATTCATCGATAAACGACACATAATACCTATACCCTTTTAAAGACATTTGAGGTGCAAGCCCCCATACATCCGAATGAGTGACCTCAGATGGAATTACAGACTTGGGTTTATTAGAAGGAAAAGGAAGATGAGTGAACTTGCCTTGCAAGCAAGCTGTACAAGTGTGAGGTTGAGAATTACAATGAAAGGGTATAGAAGACTTATTAAGAGCTAGTGTAACAATGGAATTTGTTGGATGACCCAACCTACAATGCCATAAAGAAGATGACACTTTTTTACCTAAGTATGCTACTAGAGAAAATTGTCTAGATTTGAACATAGGAATGGGATAAACTGCATTGTTACTCAGCCCTTGGAATAGAACTTTCTGGGTGACCTTGTCCTGCACACAAATAAAAGACTCATCAATAATGCATCTGCAATTATTATTCTAGCATAGTTGATTCATGGACAGCAAGTGTTGTGATAACTGAGGAACATGCAATATAGAGTTCAATTTAAAGCTATAAGACTTAGTATGAAGCATGGAATTGCCAATGTGTGCAATAGATAAACCTTCACCATTTACACTGCTCACAGTTTCTGGAGAAGAATAGGGTGCAGCCACTTGAAGATTGGAAAGCTCATAGGTCATATGATTTGTTGCCTCAGAGTCAAGCAACCAATATTCTTGTGATAGAGCTGAAGGAGATCAAGTGGTTGTAGCATTCATGGCAACATGAGAATAGGACTGAGACATTCCACTTGAAAATGGATATTGTTGTGGAGAAAGAACAGCAGAAGATTGATATTGAGGTGGAACACCAGAGAGTGGACCATATAGAGAACCAAAAGCATATGGAACAGAAAACCCTTGTGAATGAGAAGAATATCCCTATGTTGGAATGAAAGACTGAGGAGTATTATTAGCTCAATCAAAACATGTGGCAAATGTGTGACCAACTCTATGGCAAATTTGACACCCATTTTGATAACAATTGAGCACAGAGTGACCCTTCCTATCACAGATTTGACATTTCTATTGAGTTGATGGGGTTAAGATGGTAACCTTTGATGTCCTAAAGACTGATACACAGGTTGAGACTGGGCCTGAAACTAGTTCCCTCTAGAGAATTGAGACTGAGAAAACTAAGGTTAAGACCCTAAGAATAACTTCTTGCCTTTGCCTTTGTTTTTGATATTATTCCCCCTGAAATTATTGTAGGACTCTGATCCAATTTAAGACACAAAAGCCAAAGGACCAGGAACATCCATTTGTGAAAAATGAGTTGGGAAAGGCAATTGTTGAAACTGAGGCACACTGGATGAACTGCCCATATGACTTCCAAAACTTGAAGATTGAGCAAGCATGGCAAACATTAAAGGAACTGACTTTGCCACTTCTTCTAAGGTCGACTCTTCAGCTTTAAGTTGAGACCCCAATTCTTTCAAGGATACAAGGTTTTCTCTACCACGAATCACTGATTTAATTGTGTTAAATTCAAAAGGTAAACCACGAAGAGCAACAATTACAATGTCTTCATCAGAAATTACAACTCCAACTGCAGCAAGTTGATCTCTAGTATTCTTAATTCTCTGAAGATACTCATTAACAGTCTCAGGACCTTTCTTGATATTCTGCAAATCAATCTTCATCTGAATAATGCTAGTACGAGTCATATTTGCAAAATGTTCTCTAAGATTCAGCCACATTTCTTGAGAACTCTGACATCCAATCACACAAGACAAGGCAGCAGGTGACAGTGTAGCAGTAATAAGAGTCATAAATGCTTTATCATGAATTTTCCACACCTTATATGCATCAGAAATCACCAGTGTGTTATCATCAACTTCTCATTCAGAATCAGTCTCAACAAACTTGTTAGGGTAAGCAACAAAACCACATATTCCATTGCCATCTAATAATAACTCCATTTGAAAATTCCAAGTGACATAATTGGAATCATCTAATTTCACGGTGACAGTATTGCTCACACTTAGAATTAGATAAGCAATCGGTGATTGAGTGAGAACTAATTACACCGGGGTTACCATTGTGAGTATGTAAGCACAAACAAGAACTTCTTCACATAATACAAAATTGAAAACAACTACTCAATCGATCAAGAATTCCCCAAAAAAACTAAGGTTTATGCGATCAAGAATCAAGACAACCAACAAATCACTAACAATTAAAAAGCGATAATCAACAAGCAACCAGACAGAAGAATATCATCTTCGCAGAGGAAAAGAATCAATCGACAAGCAGAAAAACCCCCAAATGCTAGGGTTGAAACGATCCGCCGACTACACCGACAATCAACACCGGAGTTGAAGCAAGACTGAAACCAAACAACAACACAAACGCTAAACAAGCGGAAGCAAAGAAGATCGTCAATCGACGGTGCGAGCCTCGACCGATGAAGATACCATGATAATGAAGATGGAGGAAACAAAGATATTGGAGAAGTAGAGAGAATTTGTTGAAAAACGACTTATCATTATATTTTTGGATAATGATTACAAGGCAATGACTTTGTCTTAGAAATACACAACTATAATTAACTCAAGGCTTGGACTAATGACATTTAGCCACATGGCACACTAATCACTAAACACCTGTCATTACTTAAACCTTCATATCCTAAGAAATAGTTTGACAAGCTAGGCAATGAGCAACGCCATTTCCTTGGCGATGGGAGGCTAGGGTTTGCTCTCTTTGCCATCCTCCTAAAGCAAGGGTAAAGATCATTTCCATAGAATAAGGGTTTCCTTCCTTCTTACATAAATCATGGGCTAAAGGCTCAAATACTAAGGTCCAATATATGGTACAATAATTTACAATAATTACCCAGATGGAATATCAATTAATCCAAAAATGACTCTTTCCCAATAATAAAAAACACATGTACTGATATGTAAAGATCAAAACCTTTAAGAAATGAAAACAATATCTGCATTTGTTAAAGTTGTGACCACTTACACGAGAGAGATGGGTTTACAAGGGTTTGTGGTTACCAAGATGCCCCGGAAGAGGTCATCGCCTTCTTCTCTCAATGTCGGCACATGAGTGAGAGGGAGTGAGCGTGGTGAGGTGGGGGTGGCATAAGATGATTAATTTGACAGTTGATACCGACCGTTGCTGCATGGGAGAATGAGGACGGTTTGCGTAGTTAGATTCAAACCTGAAGAAGTCAACCCCCAAGCTCGCCTGCTAGCTCCTACTCACTAGGTATTAGAAAGTAGGATTAATCTCAGTTCGTTACCCTAAAGTTTCTTGATTTTCAACATTTCAAGTTTTTTTTATTCCAGTTTAGTACTTAAAAACATAATTTTGTGACATTTTCATATATCTATTAAGTTTTCTATTAGAATCTCCATTAACTGATGATGTGGTGTTCACGTGTACAATGACTAATGCTACGTCTCAATATAGGCTTATATATTAAAATTTTTAAAAAATTAAAAATCAATTTAGGTCTCTCATCTCCCTCCTCTGCACCCAGTACCCCATCCCTCTTTCACTCCTCCACACCCACCCTCTTCCCCTTCCCTCTCCAAACCTAAATGAAAACCCATGAAATTCAACACCATCAAATTCAAAAATGGAAAACCAAACTATTTGATTATGTTTGAAATCAAAGAAGCCAACAACAAATCTACCTATAAAGCCAAATCAAGAGTTTTGTTGCCGATTTCGAACTCGCTGTGCGCGGTTCCTCAGAATTCTAGCTCCTCCCCCATATCCATGTCCACCGTCAGTGGGATTGAAGGTTTCAGTGAGCAAACAGAGCTGGGTTCTTTATTTTTTATGGTAATTGATGAAATTTGGTTCTTTGGTTCGAATTCGCAACACCCTAGATTGATTTTTTTTAGGTTTAGGGTCAGGATTGGATTGGATTTGAGGCATGGTTTAGATGAGGACGGGATTGATGATCCCAGAGGAGGATGATTTCTTTGTAGGTTTAAGGTTTAGATTTTTATTTATTTATTTATTTTTTAATTTTCTTTTAAATTTTTAATATCCATGTGTGCCCATATTGACATGTGGTGCTCAGTTATTTTCACGTGGATGTCATGTCATAAGTTAATAGAGGTTTTGACATAAAACTTAACGGATGTATGAACTATGAAAGTGTCCTAGAATTATGACTTTAGGTACCAAATTGGGACGAGAAAAACTTGATTTATGAAATGTTGAAAACCCAAAAGCTTCAAAATAATAAACTGAGATTAATCCTAAAAAGGTAATAAGTGTTGTAGAACAGTGGATGTCCACTCAAATAATTAAATACTAGGCAAGTTGCCCTTCCACTATCTGCAAAAGCTTGCTTTCTATGACTCTTATTTTCTATATAAATACAAAACCCCACACAACACCAAAGAGAAAGACTCACGGCAGAGATAGGAAGAAAAAAGAGAGATGAAGAAGAGAGTAGAGAATAGAGAGAATTATTTTGGTACTCCTATTATTCCAGCTATAAATGAAAGCACCATTGCTGCCCCGAGGACGTACTCCAGTCACATTGACTGTAGAGGAATCTCGTAAATTTTGTGTCTTATTTCATTTATTCCACTGCACACACCGTCGATTTTACAACAAGTTATCAGCACGAGAAGCTCTCATGTAAGTGGAAAGCACAACGCCATAAATCCGGTGAAGCATTATCTACCTCTCACCTCTGCCAACCAAAATCTCACAAAATAAAAGGTATGTTCATTTTATGTCTCTCCCACCGCGCTAGAAGCGCCTCACCGAATTTCGGTACGACCTGTAGTCGTCACGAGATAAGAAAACTCGTACCTGACAATTGGTTTCCAGAGATCCAGAAGAATCTCATCAGACTTGGAAACCCAAATTGAGTTGTTTTCGACGAATCTCGAGAACTCCCATGAATACTTGGTTGTCTGAGATGGTGATGGCAGGACTGACTCCACACATACCTCATTCTCTTGTGCCTTCATCAACTCCGTCGTCATCTATGTCTTTATAGGGAGGTTCTTGCATCGCGGTGCCATGTTCTTTGGGCCATACAAGAACAGCGCCAGTCTCTGGTAGCCTTTTTGGATTGAATTGGTTTTTTGTGACCTCCATGACAACCTAGCTAGTCCTGGGTTTCGAGACTGGTAGAGACAGACAAAGAAAGAAAAAAGGGGAAGTTTATGGAATATGCATGACACCATCTGAAAAAGGCAATAATGCACGACACCATTTGAGAAAAAAAGCAAGAAATAAAAAAAAAATGGAAAAGACAGAATGATGCAGTTGCACTATCTGAATGAAAAATAATAACGGGGCTAAAGTTTTTGGAATGATGCAGCATGTGAATGAAAAAGAAAAATAATAATAAAAAAAAAAAGGTAAAGGCTTTTGGATGGTGTTGCACCATTTGAAAAGAAAGAAGAAAATATATATGTATTTATTTATGTGAATGGTGTTGGCTTAAAACTCTTTCACAATTTCTATTTACTTTAAAGAAATTTATTTATCATGGATGATTTTACTGCCTACTGCTTTAACTTTTGATTTATGTGAATAGTGCTGAATTAAAGCCCTTGTCACAAGTTTTATTTACTTAAATGCAATTTATTTACTACAGCTGAAATTACCGCCTATTGCTTTAATTTATTTATTGTACTTATCTTTTGTTACGATAAGTATATACAAGACCTGAAGTTCCTTGATCAGATCAGAACCTGCAATTTCTTGATCCTCGTCATATAAAATGATTGGACGCGAAGTTCCATCATACAAAAAGATCGAGCATGAAGTCCCTTGATCCTCAAGATCAAGACATGAAGTTCCTTGATGAGTACAGTAAGTTTGAAGTGCCGCAATGCCTCAACTTAACTGTAATAAAGGCCATAAGAGTCTCAGTCTACAGACTATTAAATAAGGACCAGAAGTTCCTCCTGTCCATACTCAAAATGGTTTAGCATAAGCATTTAGTAAGCGGATGAAATTGATTACCCGCGCTCTGCTCATGAAAACAAAATTGCTAGTTTTCACATAGGTACATGCTATTTTGCATGATGCATTATTAATTTGGTTAAGATTTGTTACCAACCATCAATATTTCTCAGTACAACTAGTGTTTGGGAACCAGCTAAACATTATACATTTACGAGTTTTTGGTTGTGTTATCTTTGTGCCTATTGCATTGTCACAACGTACTCAAATGAGGCATAATCGCGGATTGGGCATTGGTGTTCATTCAATATTTGGATCCCTTGACTGGGGATACGTTTACCGCATGGTTTGTGGACTGTCATTTTGATAAGACAATTTTCCCTCCATTAGGTGGAGAAAATAACATCATTCCAGAAGAACGATGAGAAAATAACACCGTTCTAGAAGAATGATAAGTAAAGACCGTTCCAGAAGAACGAAGAGAATTTGTCTTATTTTGATTCACGAAGCAATTAATGAGAAAATGAAGTAAGAATAATTGAATGATGCAACGATGTGTCAATCAAATGGCAGATGCATTAATGATGTAACGAAAGTGATGAAATCACATATACTTGCTACAAATGTGCCTACAAGAATTAATGTCCCTGTTGGACAATATAGTGAGGCAGTAAATGATTTATCTATTGCACACCTGAAGCATGGCAGACCTTCAGACTCAAAAGGTTTAGTCATTTGAATGAAGAAGAATATGACACTACTGAACTATTGCATTCTCGAAGCATAACTGTTGCATAACAGTCGTCACATGGATATACGTCCCAGAAAGGACAATCCGCGAACATGGGAATTTTGATGTCTCATGCATGAAGCATGATAGACGTATAGGTTCCAATGACTCAACTCCTGGAAGTAGAGATTAAAATCTAAGCTCTATAACGCTCAAAAAGAGGTTATGATCTGCATTCTCTAAATTACGACTATCCTGGAGGAGATAGTGAAGAGGCAATGGATATCCAAAAGAAATGAAAAGCTTTTATGCATGCGCATGCACATGAGAATATGGGATCACGGATTGATGATAACCAATGGTAATTTTGGTTTTTATAAGTAGCCACTAAATTCATCAATGAGCTGTGTTGATATTGAGTTATGTTCTTTTCTGTCAACAAAAATTATTGGCCAAAAATGGAGAAAGACAATTCCATTACAATTTTCTAAGAACGTGGAAAAATGGACCTATGTACTTGAATATAATACAAATAGCCAAAAGATGTTAAACCAAGGAGGTTACATATGGGCATTATATAGTGAAATACACTCATATGATATGACACAAGGTTACTAATTGAAACTTGAAATTATACTCTTGTAAACGAGTTCATATGAATAGAGAATTATATACAAAGGGTTGTGAGTCGCCCATATCATATCTCCATAAGTAAATCCCTCAAGTATACATGGGAGCAAATTGCCCTGTATAAATTCCAAAGGAAAATCCCTGAAGGATTCAAAGTGCTTGAACTAAGCCCTAGAAGGGTAAAACATGAATTATGTACTCAATACCACTGGATGGTATAAATTGACTTAGTGAGTACTATCATTATGATATTGTTGCAACATACTAAAATCTCTTGCAAGAGTTGATGACGTTAAATTGGAACTCTTGAAAAGTCTAGAAAAATTATAAAGTGTTGAGAGAAATATTGTCTCGAACTGCAGATCAAACAATCTACCAACACGAATCTTATCCATGATGTTTATGATATTAAAGAATCAAATGGATTGAAGATTATGAGTTGAATACTCAAATGATGTAGACACTAAGAATGATCATTTATCTTCATGAGGGTAAAGATAAATTGATATTCGGTCCAGAAGTACCACATCTTAGTGAAGTATATGCTTTGTTGTATTTAGCACAATACACTGAATGAAATAAAACTTATCTATTAATATCTTCGAGAAATTACAGATATGTGCATATACATGAGTTAAAACAAACAAATAAGATCTTCATAAAGGTTGCTCATGTGAAGCCTCAGTGCTCGGCAGTATCCCAGAGGGGGGAACTGGAGATTGATCATGTGACACCCCAGTACTTGGCAAAACATCAGAAGGGGAAGGCATCAGTTGCCTTCGGAATCTAGCAACGAACCTCTTATGATCACTTTGAATCCAACTTTCGGATTTTAGCAACTGGTTAAGCTTTCTTTTCATGTTCGTTGAGTAAGTATTTGCAAGCACGTGTAAGTCTCTATTCTCATGCTTGAGCCATCTGATCTCTTGTTTAAGACTTGCCACCTCAGCCATCAATGATTCAACTTGGCGAGTTTGAGCAAGTATGCGTTGGCCCATATTGGATGCAGAGCCTGCACATTGAACACTGAGAGCCAAGGAGTCTTGAACAGTTGACTCATCATACCATTTTGAAAGGATTCTGTTATCCTTTAGAGTGAGAAGATTCTTAGCTACCATTGTAGCGGTTATGTTATTCTTCATCACAGAGTCCCCAACCGTCAGATGACCATTAGAAGATAAGAAGGAAAGACGTCATATATTATCCTAATGTGATTCGTTTATATCACTCCTAAGACTCAAATCTAAGCAAATATTAGATGGGTTAGCCATTTTCAGAAATGATGAAAGAAAAATGAGGTCAAATAAAATCTCAGAAGTGTAAGAAGGGGAAAATTTCTACGAGCAGCAACTTTCTGAGCATACTCTTGAACACAATTGATGTCTCTATAAAAGAAGAGGCAATAGAGCCACTTGTTTAGAGATCGAAGAGACATCGCTCTCCAAATTTTAAAAGCCAGATTTTCCTAAATAAAGTTTGTTGGTACTTTTCAAACACAATCTCAGTCTTTCGAATATCACGTGTAACTTTGTCAAATATCTCTGACAAAGTTGAAAACACGTAAATCTTATTGTTCTAATTACACCACAATTGTTGACAAGAGTAAAGGTATAACACCACTACCTGCTATTGGGAAATCCCTATATATGTCGACCTCTGTGCTCCATAACAAGGCAGACCTGCAAGAATACCTAACTCTTCCTCATCTCCGAGAATGCATCTTCAACAAAGCATCTCGAAATACTCAGATTTCTTCCTCTCTGAGAATACTTCTTCAAACAAGTCACACCATAGCAAGAGTATCTCATATCATTAGGGTCAAAAGCAAGAGTATCTCATATCTTGTTGTCTCGCTGTCATTTTCTTTGTCCTTGTTCTCACCTGCAGGATAAGGAGAAAGAGAGCAATCAGCTGGCACTTGGAATCAACCTTTCGATCTAGAACTTATTGCCTGGAATCTTTGCCTGGTTGCTTATCTTGCATTGCTCTCGAGTACTCATTTTCAAGTGTTGATATGATGTTGGTTATTTACACTAAAGTTGCTAAGCATAATGAGTCGCTGAGAAGTGATGTTTTGCAGGACCATTCAAATGCAAGGTTTGCATTCCACTACTGCATCAGTGAACAAATACTATAAGAGAAGATGCCACACATGCAAGGGGGAAAACCAGGGAAAATACCACTTCTACAAAGGGAACAAATAAAGCAAGCAAAAATGATACATTGAAGCATGTGGAGACAAGTGCAAAAAACACATGCTAATTCATCCCCACCAAAACGAAAGATCACTTGCCACGTGAAGCTCATCATGGTCAAATTTCATTCAAGATCAAGTCTCGACGGCCCTTGAAGAAATCACAAGTCTGATTCAAGATCAAGTGTCCACCACCCTCGAATCAAATTTAGCTCTAGATAAATGAAGTAAATTCAGACCTTTGGAGGAAACCAGAAGGCCCTCCAGCCCAGTTCAAGAACAAGCCTGTGGAAAGTCAACAAGCACAACAGATATGGTACTACTCATCAGGGGGAGCATCCAAAAACAAATCAAGATTTTAACGAGTCAATCGAAGACTTGTGGCCATCCAATGGGGAGTGTTGTAGAACAGTGGATGTCCACTCAAATAATTAAATAATGGGCAAGTTACCCTTCCACTATATGTTGAAGCTTGCTTCCTAGGACTCCTATTTTCTATATAATTACAAACCCCACACAACGCCAAAGAGAGAGACTCACGGCAAAGATAGGAAGAGAGAGGAAGAGAAAAGAGAGATGAAGAAGAGAGGAGAGAATAGAGAGAATTATTTTTGTACTCTTATTATTCCAGATTATAAATGAAAGCACCACTGCTGCCCTGATGATGTACTCCAGTCACACTGACTGTAGAGAAACCTCATAAATTTTGTGTCTTGTTTCATTTATTTCATTGCACACACCGTCAATTTTACAGCAATAAGAAAATTATAGAACTAATGAATGCGATAGTACCTGATGCTGTTTTATATTTGTTATAAAAGTAGGTGAGTTGGTTGTTAATTCAGAACATGATTATATTACAGAGCTCAACGTTCATTAGTTGGATACTGACCCTTCTCACAAATCAGCTTCTTTTAAGTGAACTAAGTTCACTGATTTTTTCGTGTGCAGTGTGGCGTTGTTGATGGCCTCCGGGAGGAAATCATTATTAATGTTGAACAGGTGCTGAAGCTTGAGTTTTTGGCGTTGTTGATGGCCTCCGGGAGGAAATGGAGAAGGTTTTCACTTGGAAACCAAAACTTGAGTTTTTGGGTATTTTTTTGTTCCGCTATGCATTTTACTTGAATATTTGTTCTTACATGCACCTGCAAAAATGTTTCTTACAGTTAATAGGCACTTTGGAGAAACGTATGTATTCATATACTCAGATTAGTAGATCTCACAGAATATTCAGAATGGTATGTCCATATTAATATATTATATATTTTTTTATGTAGAGCCTCCAATAAAATTTTGGATTTACTACCAAGTCCTATGTAATGGTATCTGTATCTTAATTTGTTTTTACTTCTTCACGGACATTGCTATAACACATTCAGTCTCCTATTTTAACACTTATATACAATATTTATGACTCATTGAAATCTTATGATATGCCGAGAGAGAGAGAGAGATAGATGATTTTTGACACACCCCGACTCGATATGTTCATTAAGACTCCAAATCGAGCTATGTTGGCCGACACCTCCGGACTGGGATGTGACAATTTTGCTATGCTTGATAAAACTGAAAATAAAAGGAGAACTCGATATGTTCATTAGGACTCCAAATCGAGCTATGCTGGCCGACACCTCCGGACTGGGATGTGACAATTTTGCTATTCTTGATAAAACTGAAAATAAAAGGAAAATCTAAGGTAGGATTTGCATCCGTACGAGCTTTTATTCTGTAGCACAATCTTTTATATCGTTCAAATTAATCTTTTATATAATTTTCAATTATCCCATAGTAACGCACGGACATAAATTTCTAGTCTTACTTAAATTACATATTAATGAAACTCTCTTTGTCAATTAAAAGAGGGTAAAAAAATATTTTTTCTTTTATCACAACAAAAAAAAATTAAGGACGGTAACGTAATGTTACAAATCAAAATTTTACTATTTTTTGTTTAAGCCTCACATTTCCACAGTTCTCTCTCGCTCTCTTCCTATATATATATATATATATATATATATATATATATATATATATATATATCTTTTCATGATTTCTATCTTAAATTAAATTTGGAGCGACTGAGAATGGCTATCAACAACTTGCTTTTATCAAGCTGGCAAATCATTCCGTGTTTTTTATAACAACTATGACATGACTATTGGTGTATTGAAGTTAAATTAGTTTATTGTCTCTTGTTACTTTCTTTTTCTTTTCTTTTTTTAGTATATCGATATTTTTGTACTAAAAATATGAAGAATTCGGTTAAACCACACAATCGACAGCCTAATTTAGTATCGAATTTGCCATTCATAAGATAATTTAGTATCGAATTTGCCATTCATAAGATTCGAACCTAAAACCTCTCATTTCTAATTGAAGAGAAAAACCACCAGACCGTAGTTTTGAACAAGGAAAAAAAAACCCATCAAGGATTAATGTCAGCATGCCAAGTAAACATATTCAAATATGTAGGTATAAATATAAATAATATTGTAATATACAGATTGTCGCAATACGTGTTAAGAACGGATTGGTAAATCTTTCGGTTTTATTGTATGCACTACCATCAATTCACGGTATTGATGGTCACGTTTAATTAATTTTGAGAAAGTTACAATATTTCCTCTGTTGACTGCCAAAATTTTGAACTTCAGAAGAATTAAGCAATTAAAAGCCTCAATTAATATCATCATCAGAATCTTAAACATGAAAGTCTCAATTTAAAGCATAGCAGTGAGTAGCATATCCATTCTCAACCAGCAGTGATGGAGAACGAATCTTAACTGTCCTTAATAGGATCCCTAATTACAATCCAAAGCATAGACTTACACATAATTAAAGGGGTATCAAGGTCCATTTCCAAGTAGTAGATGAACATGAGAGAGAGAGAGAGAGAGAGAGAAGAGTGAGGAAGCCCTAAGTCCTAACCATGGTTGGTGCGTTAGTGGAGAAGAACCCAAGGGAACCAAAATATCTCCCGAGGATTACATGCAGATGCTTTTGAACTCCACACCCATTAGTGGAGTGCTCAAAAGGATGATGAGATTTGTACCAGCTATAGCTAAAAGCTAATGCTAAAAACTATCCCTCCTAAAATTAAATTAGTGAAATGGGGCTAAAACTCCAGTAGTTTAGCCACACTTGATGAATTTACAAGAAACGAACAAGAATTAGTGATTTTCTTCCCTTTACCCTAAAGGAAAAAAGATCCAACGTTGGTTGGTTAGACACATATTATGTGAAAGTTGACAAAAACTAGGTAAAGCTTTATAGAAACATCACTGGTCCTAGCTAGTTTCAAAATCCTAAGACTAGTTGCTAACAGCCAAAACAACCGGGGCATTCCATGCCAATGTTTTTTTTCCCCAAAACTGTGCGCCTCTTTTTGTGTGAGGTGATTGATTAGCTGAAGATTGAGGGATTAAACATTTTTGGGTTGAAAATTTTCAAAAGTGAGGGGCTTGCTATTTGTTTTGAATTTACAATATTCGCAAGCCATTTTATGCATTTCTTTAGCCTTCCTGGGCCAAAAGTAACATTTTTCTTTTGTTGCCTCAGCCTCTCCAGGGCTAAGAATTTTAAGGGAAACAACGAAAACTATTTTCCAACTTGGCTAAAACCCAGTAGCCTGAGTTGGTGTTTAAAGGGATGCTTTAGTTCCTCTTCAAAGGAACTCTTCAAGGGGAAAATGGAATGCATGAGTATGCATGAGATGCACGTACCTACGTACCCCAGCCAATTGCGGAGATGGAATGATTTCATGTAGCCCCTTTGAGAGACTTTGTATGTGTGCAAATTAATTAGCTCAAATGCCAATTGCTTGGGCTAATTAATTGTGTGTTAGACGGCGAGAGAGAGAAAGAGATGGAGAAGTGAACCATGGTTAGGCCAGAGGTTGCTGAAAACTCAGAAGCATTTGCAGCCGACGAGGGTGGAATCGAGTTTCAAATAAATTGAAGCCATGCATGCACGCACGCACTTTCGGATGAACTAGCGATGAGGAATTGGTGCAGGAAGGGCCACGGTTACGCCTGTGGCACAGCAAAACACACTGTCAAAGATATTAGTGTCTGCATCCATCTCAACCAAGATTAACTAGTTAAAAGTCAAGAAATTACTCTCATATCGATCTAACGAAAAACAAATTCACGTAATTACCTGGTGACTGCAAGGCGGGCGAGGGCGCAAGAGAAATGGGAGGACCATAGTGCTGGTAGCCTCCAACTCCACTTGAGTTCATGGTCGAATACTGAAAAAGCTGCTGCTGCTGCTGCTGCTGGTGGGGGAATTGGACACCAGTTGCATAGCTCGGCACACCTGAGCTACCATACGCACCTGCTGCGGCTCCTCCATTCCCTTCTGATCCATATGAAAGATAGGGGTAAAATGCCGCCGCCGCTGCTGCTCCGGCCACCATCCCAGTTGCAGGGCTTGTCCCGTACATAGGATACTGGCCTGCTGCCCCTCCATACAAACCATAGTAGTTCTGCAAAATATATATACACATTGCACAAAACACAAATCATCACTTACTTATACGAGTTAGTTAATTTAATACATAATTACCTTACATTAAATTCAAGTACAATTACTTAGGTATATATAGTACATATCTAGAAAGAAAAAAAAAAAAAAAAAGAAGTTTTTTTATCGGTAAACGCGAGGAATATAACTGCGTATTTAAACTCAGGAGGCCTCGTGAAACTGGAGTCTGTACATGTGAGTTCCCCATTTTTACTTGGATATTTGGTCTTGTTTTTCACTTTCTTCCCTTCCTGTTCTTTGTGTGCGCTATTTGGTGTAGATTATAGTGAAAGCCTACTTACCAAGTTGGAACGCGGAACACGGGCGTATGTTAATCAAGGTAAAAAAAAAAAAAAAAAAAAAAAAGGAGTGTGGTTGTTGGGAATAGTTGAAGAAGTTAAATTATTTTTCACAACTTGGCATCGCATACATGGAACTGCCAAGACATGCAATGCATATAAGTGCTGGTTGGTCCCCTTTCCTCTTACCCTTACGTAATAGGTGCATTTTTTGCTTACCACCCTTAACTGGTGATAATGTTTACCATCCTATTTATCACCGTTGAATAAGTTTAAATTTTAAAATTTGTATCTATCTACTACACAGATCTCGAAATTTAAAATTATCTAATAGTGATAAATAGAGTGATAAGCATCACTATCACTTTAGAGTGGCTGAAAAAAAACATTCCCTACGTAATATATATGGACGCTGTTGGAAGAGTAAAGTGCATGCCTATAAAGAAGCAAAGGTAGAATGTTTCATTAAAGAAAGGGAATACGAGAAAACCAAGTGGGTAAAATGTTTTAGAGGAAATATTTGAAAAAGTGCAAAGAAATGAAAGTACAAATTAATTAAGGAAATAATATAATATAAAAAGGAGAAGATTGTACAAACCGCAGGATAAGTGTAGTCTGGCGAGTATGAAGAGTACCTGATCGAAATGGAAAGAGTTATAAGTCAGTCAGCATCTATTAGACAAGAAAATATCGATTCAAATTCGATTAAATTACTTATGCGTTTTACATGGCTGTGTAAAACATGATGCATACATGTTAAAAACAATTCATGTCAATGAATGGTTAATTAAGGTTGCAAATGCAATGCGCCCATGAGAGATTGCTGATTCAAGAAGCATGTCATATATATGCATGCATGCATGAGGATCAAATGTGAAAGCACAAGCTTGCGCGATGCATATATATTGTGTACTGTGTTATTTGCCAGTGTGTATTTTTGGGGTGGGGGAATGTCACAACCATGCCAAAAGGGAATGAATTTTGATGTTGATCATGTGGTGGAGAGAGAGAGAGAGAGAGAGAGAGATGATCGTGCTGGTGAATTTTGACAGAATTTTGATACATATATAGTAGGGCTACTTTAATGTTTTAAAAAAGTGATCATTTTGGCTCCGGTCTCTAATCAACATAGTTGTTAGAATGAAACCTTATTTGTTTAAATAGTTTGATCAAGGTCCCTAACATCATTTAAGGGATTTAACTCATGCATTTATACATCCAATATCTCACAAATTATGAAATTTAAACAAATCCAAATAATATTGTTACAAATATAGCAATTACTTAAAAATCAATAATAGAGTAATTTGTTCTTCACATAGTTCTAGCAAAAACAAAAAAAAAAATGTACCCACGAAATTATTAATATAGTGCAAGAAATCACTATTGATATGTTTTAAAACATAAAATAAACACATATAATTAGCATGGGTACGTTCAGAAAAAAAATATTGATACGAATTAAATTTAAAACATGGGTACATATTAAAATTCAAAACTATGGGTACAAATTAAATTGAAAATATAGGTACATATTAAAATTCAAAATTATGGGTACAAATTAAATCTAAAAAGAATATTGGTTCGAAATTCAAAAACGGATACAAATTATAAATAGAAATATATGAAGAAAAAAAATACTAAAAATATTATATTTAAAAATGATTAATAATTTTTCATTTTTAAATTGACATACAGTGACTTGTAAATAATTTAATATTAAATAATGACATAAAAAAAATTAAAGGATCTTGATCAAAAATGAAAAAGGAATAAGATTTCAATTAATAAAAAGAAAATGAGGGAGAAGAACCTAATTTATCCTCAAATTTTTGTCATAAAAAAAAAGGGCTACTTTAACGAGGTTGATGAGGCTGGGTGGTGGACGTCCATGAGTTGGCAAAGCACGTGCTGCTTCCCATACACACACACGTATTCATACAGCTAGCAGATACGGATGACGATCCAACATATATATAGCATAGCATAGAAAGCATCTTCATCATCAACTCATACATATATAGTTACCCATAAAAAATTATTGAGTGCTCCGGAATACCGATGATTCCGAATATTTTAACTATTGTATCTTAATTTTTATGTTTTTAAATAAAAATCTAACTATTAAAACATTTATAATATAAGTAATTCAGAACGTCCAAAAAAATCCCAGTAATCCATAAAAAAAGATTGTAAGGTAACCCAATATTATATTTGATGATGGAGATGGTCAAATGGTCAATAAATGGTCAATGGTCATACATACCCATAAAGATTGTAAGGTATCCCTTGTTGGATGGCATAATGAGCGAAGGTTGCTGCTGAGGGAAAAGCTGATCCCACTCCTCCTCCAAACCCTGTTTGGAATGGCCCCACCCTCCCAAAGCTCCTGCCTCCCCCTCCTCCACCTGCCCATCATTTCCCAATTAATCTCTTAAATATTTCCGACAGTAACTTTGATTATACATCACTCTACAAATTAAAGACATCTCTACTACTAGTACTGCATATATAAGTATCAACATTATTTCTCTTCTAAAATAATATACACAAAATTGCATTAACATTAATCTGATGATAATAATAATCAGAAGAAGAATATTGCAAGAAAGGATGAGTATATATATCTATGCTTGAAACAATTTCAAATTAAGAAGAGGATAGAAATATGGTTCCAAATATGTCGATCTTGCTTTGGAATGGTAGCTACGCAAATTTGAGCTAGTATGACACCAATTTTATATATATATTGAAAGCTTTTAAGAAAAGGGATTCTCATTTTTTTATAAAAATAAGGATTGGTTGTAGGGTCAACACCATATCAAACTTTAACGATCTGAACCGTCTATTTTTCAAGTTGTACATCATAGATCACCCTTGCAAAATATTAGCCAAATCGAAAATATTTAAGACATCTAATTGGGTTCAAAAAAATGAACGAATACTTTATTATATAAGAAACAATGAAATTTGATCTTGATAATTAAATAAGCACATGGTTTTGGATTGAATTGAATTTTTGTAAGAATAATCTATGAATTGAGACTTACAAAATAGACGGTTCGGATCATTAAAATTCGATGTGGAGTGAACCCCATATCTAATTCTCATTTTTTTCAAAAATAGAAATTCCTTTACATAAAAGGCCTGTATTTATATTATCCAACTATTTTTGCAAAAAGCACATGAGATATTGGACTTGTTCGATATTGATCCAATTTAAATTAAAAAAAAATGTAGAAATAAACTTAATCCTTAGTTGAGGAGGAATATCTAAATTGCATTATTGCATATATTTCACTGTGAAAAGAATTTTCCTCAAAGAAGAATATTTTTCGGACCACAATCCAAATCTATATATATATATATATTCAACAACCTCTTTCTAGAGAGCATAAATGATAATTAGTGAGGAATATCCAAAACTCTGAAGGCTGTTGGCTGCGTCACCGAGTTAATATATAAGAACTAATGGTAATATAAATAATCAGTTAAAGTATCTTAATTAGAAGATATGTATATGTGTGTTCACGTGAAAACGCAAGATAAGCTTTTGTAAGATAAAACCTATGATACCTTTATTATACAGATTAGAGATTAATTAAAGAAGAAATGAGGAATTGAGGAAATTGATAAGGTGATTTTGGTTCTGGTCTTTAGTAAATCTAATAGTATTTTAAATATTCTACAAATTATGAAATTTAAAAGTTTCAAGGTCCCTACATCATTTAAGGAATTTATGAAATTAATAAGGTCATTTTGTTTAAAAAGTTTGATTAAGGTTCCTAGCATCATTTAAGGAATTTAGCTACTACACTTATGCATTCAATATTCTACAAATTATGAAATTTAACAAATTGAAATAATATTTTAAATATAATACTGACATAAAAAAAAATAGAGTATAATATATTGTTCATCACATAGTTTTAGCAAAAAAAATTAATGTTCTGTCGTAATTATTAAATTTGAAAAAATAATTACTAGGTATAGATTAAATTTAAAATTACGGGTACAAATTAAAACTAAAAAGAATATTGGTATAAATTTATAAAATGGTACAAATTAAAAATAGAAATATATGAAAATACTAAAATGATATATTTGGAAATGATTAATAAGTTTTTTATTTTTGAAATTGACATATGACATGTAATTAATTTAATATTCAAATAATGACATGCACAAAAGTCAAAAGACCTTAACCAAAAATAAAGAAATAAGGTTTCAATTAAGGATAAAATAAAATGAGGATGAGAACCTAAAGAAAATAAAAGCAAAGAAATAGAATACTACCATGCTTTGGAGTTGAAGGCTTGGATCTCTGAACACCGAGAGAAGCAAGGTTGCAGTTAGCCCTCCTCCCATCAATCACGGGAGCAGCATCCACACAAGCTCTCATCGCAGCTTCGGCTTCGCGAAAAGTTACCTACATATTTATATATATATAATCAAAATAGTAAAATACATATATGCAGATATCATTCATTTATTTCAAGATCTATCTAACTAGCTAGCTAAAAACGCTATATACAATATATTGCATGACATGAAAGGGAAAGTGCATACAAATCCGTAGCCCTTAGATCTCCCAGTGGCCTTATCAGTGATAACAACGGCCTCCAAGATGTCACCAAACTGTTCAAAGTATTTCTTCATGGTTTCCTTCTGGGTTTCCCATGCCAACCCTCCAACAAACACCTTGGTGTAAGTCGTGTCGCCAAACTGCCCTGCCAGATTAGCTGGAGTCATCTTCAATTCTCGATTGATCGCGAACGATATGATGATATGATCAGCTCTCGGTCGGTATCTTGGAAATCCTGTGCGGTGGTGTTGGTGTTACTAATTAAGAAGAGAGTCCTATATATCTAGCTAGCTACCACTGATTGGCATGCCCTACACTACTGGTAGATCTAGCCCTAGCCCTCGCTGCTGCTGCTGCTGCTGCTGGTACAAGAACAAGAAGAATAAGAAGAAGAGGGATCTTGTTTGAGATTTCGATGGTAAACTTGGTGGTGGTGGTGGTGAGGGTGTTGATAGCACACAGACAGACAATTGGGTCAGAGATCAACAAAAAGAAAAGAGGAGAGGAAACTAGAGAGAGGGCGAAAGCAAAAGTTGGAAAAAAAGAGGAAAGCCCCTCTCATAATACGGACATGAATTATATACATAGCTAGCCCCACCTCTTCGCATTATTGTACCAAATTCACACACGCTCTACCGTTGGCGCGTCTTCTTGACACTCTTCTCTACTCAACATGATTTCCATTTAGGTTTTTCTTTAAATAATTCAAAAATGCTATTCTTATTATTTATTTGTACGTATTATCATTTGTACTTTCTCTTTAATAACGTTGAAGTCCATATGTATTGACGGACCAAATTTATATTAAAAAAATATAAATAAATGATAAATATAACATTACTTTTGATAATTATTTACTGATCTGAGACTCCGAAACATGATTGGTGATAATCATGAGAGAGTGGGAATGGCTTCTGTTTGCATTATTATGTCCTTCATTCATCGTTGTCGTTTGATTAATTGAAGGGTATATGTGGAGTGACCCATTAGCCGCTGTTTTTGTCCCAAAATTACGAAACTCACCAACAACGTATGCTTTCGTTTATTCAACTTTTTAGTGGCTGAGCAGTGGCAGAAATAGAATGGAATGGAAAGAGAGTCTTTTTGGAGGAAATGGTCGACAATCGGAAAAACGGAATCGCGCCGGAAGTCGAAAGTCAGCCGTCCAATTGGCAACCGCTGCTGTTTACCGTCCATGGACTACGGGTGTCATTCTACATGTATAGAAAACCAGATTTTGTGATATAAAAAGCACAAATAAAAAACGAAAACTAGATTTTAATTCGTATATAAGATAAGTTGTCCAAGACTCAAAATTAAGTTTAGTCTATTGGTTCTATTTAAAGGATCAGGATTCTCTCCTAATCAAATGGTGATGATCCTCCTGACCAGACCCATCTAGCCGTTCAAATTTTATCCAACGGTTGCAATTATTATAACTTTTAGAGGGACCTCCTGTTTGTAGTCATTGGATAAAATATAAACGGCCCAATGGGCCTGGTTAGGAGGATCCTCACCATTTGCTTAGGAGAGGATCATGATCCCTATTTAAGTGCCAACATTTACATTCTATCTTTCTTTTCTTTTTTTTTCTTTTTTTTTTTTTTTTTTTGTAATTTCATGACTTTTTCTAAGTCTACACTAATTCAGTATAATATATTTTGGTAAAAATATTTAGGTATAGTAACTAATTATAAATATATTTGGGAATACAAATATTTGTTATAATATAGTTCAGTACAGACATTTCAATACAAACATTTAGGTATAGACATTTCAGTACAAGTAAGTTTCGGTACTGTCATTTATGTACACTTATATATTTACATATTTTTCTTATGTGTCACTATTTCTTTTAATATTTTGTCATTTAAGCTTATTTATAATTGGAAGAACTCAAATGTGCATATTAATAAAGTCAAAATTGTTATTTAGTATTACGGTCTGGTGGTATTTCTCTTCACTTGACAATGAGAGGTCTTAGATTCAAATCTCGTGGATGGCGAATTCGATACCAAATTAGGTTTCTCAATGTGTGGCTTAGCCGAACTCCTCCTCCCTGTAGTATATGTCTACACACAAAGTGTTTGGATTTTTTACTTTCGTTTTTTAAATTGAAGGAGAGAGGAAGAGAGTGGGAGAGAATGTGGGAGTGGGGGAGAGGGAGAGAGGTTTTATTTTATTTTATTTTATTTTATTTTTTTAATTAGAGAAGATAAAATCACTTGTAGGTGAGGCTTAAACAAACAACAGGAAAATTTTGTTTTGTGAAATTACATATTGTCTTTAACTTTTTTGTTGTGATAGAAGACAAAAATGTCTTTTTACCATCTTTTAGTCGACAAAGAGGGTTTCATTAATATGTAGTTTAGATTTGGCAAGTTTGAGGTGGTTTTCAAAAGGACAGTGCACTTTTAATCTTCTTACATTACATATTGATGTTTTGAAATTGTATGTTAGAATATAAGTATGAGAATGTATTTTATACTTGTCATTATGATTCAAAGTGGTGCAAAGAACTCTAAAAGAAAGAGGTTTTGAATTATATCAATGTTCCACTTGGATTCTAATAAGAGAGAATAGTGGATTGAACGTGTATATATAGATATGGTAAACATCTGCTCTCGCCAAACACACGCTCTATATTGAATCAAATGCTTTTGTTCATTTGAGCATTGAAGGTTGCTATAGAAGATTGATGGCTTCATCATCTTAGATTTCTACAAGGACATGTGCACTATTTTGAAGTCTGTTATAGCTTCTTTTCAACTGCTTCTACAAGTTAGTTTGGTTCCTATGTTTATCGAATTGTAGTTTTGGGTACTTGTATAATTTGTGGTTTATGATCTTAATCTATTAATTTATGGTTTTTTTTTATAAGTTCATTCAACTACAAAAAAAACAACTTAGCAAATGGAAAACAAATTTCAGGTCAAAAGGGATTTTGCAGCCCAAAACTTTAGACGACGGAAGTTCATCGAAAAAGATTGGTCACACAAAACCCGTCGCTCGAAGCCTTACCCGATGAAAAAGGAAATCCTTTGGGCGAAAGAGAGTTTGCCCCACGAAAAGGTCATTAGGTCAAGATGCGTTGACCGCCTTGATCCAACGAAAATATCTTGCCTGATGACGTTCTTTTATCACCTCGCACAAGATTAAATACTATTAAAAATTTGACCCAACGAAAATTTCACCAGGCAACACTTTAAAACTAAACTAAACTAAAAAATAAAATAACAATTGCTCGATGAATATATTCGCTGGGCTAACGTATTTCCTTTTTTTTTTTTTAACTTGATATTAAAACAATAATTATAGTAAACAATTTATTTAACTCTAATTATATGAATTTAAATAGCTAACGTTAATGACAACTTTAATTTCTTTAATTACATTCAAAATAAAATTGTTCGTATAATTCTATATATATATATATATATATATATATATAAACTAATTAACCTAACTACTCGGGTGGGTGCTGAGGTGGCTGGGGAACGGTGCCTGAAGTTCGCTCGGGGGCTCAGGAATGCCAATGCCAGAAACTAACATTGTTTGGGCTATCCTAGCAATGTACCTGCACTGCTTTTCGATCATGCGCAACAGCTGTTCGCTCAGAGCAGGTTCTTCTCTCAAGCGTGCCGCTTCTTTTTTTTAGCGCTCAACTTCTTCTCTTTTGCGCGCTAGCTCCATCTTCATTTGCTAAAGTCTGGACGACGTCACGGTCAAAAGATTAGAGCTCATTGACGAAGAAGACACCCCGAGGTCCCGAACCTGACCCGTTCCTAAGACATGAACTTCTTTGCGTTTTTGTCGCCCAACCTCGTCCATTATTAACTGTAGAGACACTTATGGATCAGGTGTTAGCTCGTCCATATGCACGTCCGGTTGCTGGTGAGATAAGTTGGCGAGGTACACGTCATTCTTTTGCATCATAAAAGCCTACCAAAGAAAAAGAAAGGAAACCAATAGATTATGGATCATAATTTTAACCTTATTTATTGTAATAAAATTTACAATTAAAACATAGAAATGAATACTTACAGAAATGTCGTTTGCGACCTCATTACCATAACTGGCATATGTTTTCCCCCAGACATCCACATCTAGGAAATGCGAACCAGTCACTCGTCGTTCCTCGATCCAGTAAGATAGAGGTCAAGAACCAAAGTGGTGAATGTACAACTTCTTCTCCCGATTACCTTTATTTACCATAGATTTTTTTCTGTAAATTAAAATATATTAATTAAAATTAACTAAAAGAACATAAAAATTGAACTAAAATTAAAATATAAATAAACTGACATGAAATTTTGGCTCTAAAAATGAGTGCACAACTACTGCCACTTGCCCATCATTTCTACATACTCATCAGGTGAATTGTTAGGAGCTGTATGAAGAGACGCACAAGTTTGGTAGTAGCAGTGCAACTTGTACTTCCACTCCATGTACTACTCTCTCCACACCTGGTCTATGTACTGGACACCAGCCTTGTCCTTCATGTCCCACTTGCTGGTTTGAAATTCCCAAAAAAAAAAAAAAAAAAACAAACAAACAAACCCAAATTTATTATTTTAAAACCACATTAAATAAGTCAAGGAAACAAATTAATAAATTAAGAAAGTTGTACACTTAACCAAAGTTGTCTATGATGATAGCACCCATGTTGGCGAGTTAACAAACTGTTAACTTTGTCTCAAGGTCGATGGTGAATCGAGAGGTAATCAACCAGGATCTGCTTCTAAGTGAACCGGGTGATCTGGTTGATCACCAACCCTCTGCAAATACCCCGAGTCTTGCTCTTCGGCTAGGTGGGCAACTTTTTGTCTCCCATCTGTTGCACGGCCGCCGAATCAGCCTCTACGATGGGTAAGCTTGGCAATTCCTGATACAACCCGATAACCCGACACGACACAACACGAAATTAACAAGTGTTCGGGTCGACACAATAACGAATTGGGTCGTTATCGGGTAACCCGATAAGCACCTGTTAAGATAACAGGTTGATTCGGGTATACACGTGGGTAACACGATACACGATAAGCAGAATATTATTTTTATAATTTTATAACCCCAAAAAAATATTGTAATAATTATATATATTAATTTAACAATTTTATACCCCTAAAAACTATAACAAATATATATATATATATATATATATTAAATTAACTATAATAGTTATACCCCAAAATATTAACTATCTATAATAATTATATATATATATATATATATTAAATTTTGAATTAAATTTTATAAAAACTATAATAATTATTAATTAATATGCATCCATTGATTTGATTCCATAATTGATAATTCCATTGATTTGATTCCATAATTGATAATTCCATTCCATTCCCTGCAGTGTCGCCCTTTTTGAAGAAAAAGGGAGGGAAAATGAAAATGATAAGAAAAGTTGAAAAGGAAACAAAAAAGAGAGAGAATTAGGGAAAGATGGGTAGGCACCGTAGGCTGCCTGAGGGAAAAGTGAAAATTATAAGAAAAGTGGAAAGGAAACAAAAAAGAGAGGGAAAAATGAAAATTAATAAAAGTGGTGAGAAATTTTTTTTTAAGTTATTAGCTTTTTATCACACATATGACATATCTCACTATTTTTATAATGACTCATGTGATGTACTACTCCGTGTACCAATCAATTATACGTACAAAATAAATAGATTTAAATCTACATAATAAATAAATATATACACCATTGAACTTGATGGGATACAAATTCTCTCAAACTAATTTCAACGATCCCAACCGTTAAACTTGTTTGTATATGCTTCGAGATCACATTAGCAAAAAATCGCAAAAAACAAACATTCAGAGATCAAATAACGGGACAAAGCTTTTTGACGGTTATAAACGAAAAATCACGATTTAACGATTATTTTAACTTCGATTTTGATAATTTTTTACAGCTACACTCATTGACCCTATATGAATACAATGAATGAATTTGATCTTCAATTTAAAATATTTACACAAGTGGATACCACAAAATCTTATGTTATACTTGATGAAAGTATAAATAAACTCTAAGTGCTAGTCAATCTATTGTTTTTATGGGATACGAATTCTTCGAAACTAATTTCAACGTTCCCAACCGTCAAAGTTGCTTGTATATGCTTTGAGATCACATCAGCAAAAAATCACAAAAAACAAACATTCAGAGATCAAGTAACAAGACAAAGCTTTTCAACGGTTATAAACGAAAAATCACGATTTAACGGTTATTTTAACTCCGATTTAGATAATTTTTTAAAGCTACACTCCTTGACCCTATATGAATACAATGAATGAATTCGATCTTCAATTTAAAATATTTACACAAGTGAATACCACAAAATCTTATGTTATACTTAATGAAAGTATAAATAAACTCTAAGTGTTAGTCAATCTATCATTTTGATGGGATACGAATTATCCGAAACTAATTTCAACGATCCCAACCATCAAACTTGTTTGTATATGCTTCGAGATCACATCAGCAAAAAATCACAAAAAACAAACATTCAGAGATCAAGTAATGGGACAAAGCTTTTCGACGGTTATAAACGAAAAATCACGATTTAACGGTTATTTTAAATTCGATTTTGATGATTTTTTACAACTACACTCCTTGACCCTATATGAATACAATGAATGAATTCGATCTTCAAGTTAAAATATTTACACAAGTGGATACCACAAAATCTTATATTATACTTAATGAAAGAATAAATAAACTCTAAGTGTTAGTTAATCTATCGTTTTGATGGGATACAAATTCTCCGAAACTAATTTCAACGATCCTAACCGTTAAACTTGTTTGTATATGCTTCGAGATCACATCAGCAAAAAATCGCAAAAAACAAACATTCAGAGATCAAGTAATGGGACAAAACTTTTCCACGGTTATAAACGAAAAATCATGATTTAACGGTTATTTTAACTCCGATTTTGATGATTTTTTACAGCTACACTCCTTGACCCTATATGAATATCATGAATGAACTTGATCTTCAATTTAAAACATTTACACTAGTGGATACCACAAAATCTTATGTTATACTTAATGAAAGTATAAATAAACTCCAAGTGTTAGTGAATCTATTGTTTTGATAGGATACGCATTCTATGAAACTAGTTTCAACGATCCAACCACCAAACACGTTTTTATATACTTCAAGATCACATATGTCAAAAATTTCAAAAAATAAACATTCAGAGATCAAGTAATGGGCCAAAACTTTTCGACGGTTATCAACGAAAAATCACGATTTAACGGTTATTTTAACTCCGATTTTGATGATTTTTTACAACTACACTCCTTGACCCTATATGAATACAATGAATGAATTCGATCTTCAATTTAAAATATTTACACAAGTGGATACCACAAAATCTTATGTTATATTTAATGAAAGTATAATAAAATCTAAGTGTTAGTGAATCTATTGTTTTGATAGGATATGCATTCTACGAAACTAGTTTCAATGATCCAACCGCCAAACATATTTGTATATGCTTCGAGATCGCATACGCCAAAAATTTCAAAAAACAAACATTCAGAGATCAAGTAACGGGCCAAAACTTTTCGACGATTATAAACCACTTTTAGCACCATTCAACTGAGCTCCAAAATACGATTAGCTGCACACTAACCCAAAAAAAGGTAAAATGCAACTACTTTAACTCAAAAATATCACAAAGGGAATAGGAATGGATGGTATAAATGTATGAAATATATGAGTTATCAAATATTGCAACATCAGAATTGCTTCAAGGGGGTTTATTCTATGAACTTTAATTTCACTCATGTTGTATGAATAAACTCTTAAGTATTAGTGAATCTATCATTTTGATGGGATACGCATTCTACGAAATTAATTTCAATGATCCAACCGTCAAACTTGTTTGTATATGCTTCAAGATCGTATACGCTAAAAATCGCAAAAAAGAAACATTCAAAGATCAACTAAAGCGACAAAACCTTTCGATATTTATCAATGAAATCACGATTTAACGGTTATTTTAACTCTGATTTTGATGATTTTTTTACAGCTACACTCCTTGACCCTATACGAATACAATGACTAAACTCGATCTTCACTTTAAAATATTTACACAAGTGGATACCACAAAATCTTATGTTATACTTAATGAAAGTATGAATAAACTCTTAAGTGTTAGTGAATCTATTTTTTTTGGTGGGATACGCATTCTATGAAACTAGTTTCAACGATCCAACCATCAAACATGTTTGTATATACTTCGAGATCGCATACGCCAAAAATTTCAAAAAACAAACATTCAGAGATCAAGTAACGGGACAAAACTTTTCGACGATTATCAACGAAAAATCACGATTTAACGGTTATTTTAACTCCGATTTTGATGATTTTTTACAGCTACAGTCCTTGACCCTATATGAATACAATGAATGAATTCGATCTTCAATTTAAAATATTTACCCTAGTAGATACCACAAAATCTTATGTTATACTTAATGAAAGTATAAATAAACTCCAAGTGTTAGTGAATCTATCATTTTGATGGGATACGCATTCTACGAAAATAATTTCAATGATCCAACCGTCAAACTTGTTTGTATATACTTCAAGATCGCATATGCCAAAAATTGCAAAAAATAAATATTCAGAGATGAATTCGATCTTCAATTTAAAATATTTACACTAGTGGATACTACAAAATCTTATGTCATGATGATCGATGAAAATTGAGGATTTTGTAAAAGGAATAACATGCAAGCTTTGAGTTCCATTGGCAAGGTTTAAACTTTTGAGAAAAGCTTCACAATCTTGAAAACAAAAACTCTTTCATTTTGCATATCCTTGCACATTTAATATTTTGTAATAGATTAGTAGTGTATGGATGTTTGTTTATTAGACTCTTATTTTCAAGTGTAGATGTAGTACTTAAACAACAAATGTGTTTTAATGTTTTGAAGTAATATTTATGTGGCAATGTGTGGTATGTGCAAATTTAAGGAAAAATAACATTTTTCTTAATGGGTCATAGCGGGTCATAACGGGTCGGGTCACTTTACCCGTTCGGTAAAGTGACCCGACCTGTTAAGGACCCGTTAAGATAACGGGTGTGACCCGACACGACCCGTTAAGATAATATGTGTTACACGAAAACGGTACGAACACGACAGACACTACTCATTTGCTAGGCCTAACGCTGGGGTTATCTTGAACAAGGTGGGATAGGGTAGGGGCTGCCATAGGCTCATGGCATTTGCGGCTGTGAGTTGAAATTTTAAATTTGATAGACGAATTAGATTTCTTTGGAACAGTATATTTGAATGAGCTGAAAAATTGAGGAATAATGGGTGTTTATAAGTAGATGTGGAGATGAATCAAATGGTAGGGATTGGATGTGGTACTTGTTTGGGATATTTTTTTTATTATGAATGTGGTATACTCTCTATGTTCTTCCACATGCAGACATCCAAGTAATTTTTCGTCATAACCTTCTCTGGCATAGAGAAATTATTCAAGTACTTTTCACGGCAATCCTTATATCTTTCTACTACTAGTTCTAATATAACCATTAGAAATCTTATAGTTAATGCGAACCCCCACAATTGTCTTCGACTCTTTCATCTTCTTACACTTACTCCTTTCAGTTTTACCACCAATACTACTCGCTAGACCTCTATAATTGAAGGTGCACCTTATTCCCCTAACTAGCCGTGTGGGCCCAAGCATCGTCATCTTCTAGTTGTGGACTCCACCATAGCTATTGCTTTGCTGCTGCTATTTTTCATAAGGTACTTGGGAACCTTGTGCAAATTGATGAAAGGGTAGGGTTTGGGTAGTGATAAAAGAGGTATTAAAGCAATTCGTAGTGCCAGTTTGATGGAAGTTCATCGAAAAAGGTCGATCGCCCTAAATCCTAAACCCTAAAACCAAATTAAGCCTAATTAAATCTTTGTGTGATGGAACTTTTTCAAGTTCGTTGGGCAAGATTTCGTTACCTTTCGTGCCATTTTTTCCCCTTAATGTCAAATGTTTCCTGATGAACCATGACTTGCCTAATCAAAATCATTTGTCAAACAAGGCTTCTGCAAAAACAAAATGTTGACCACATTTGCCCGACGAAATCCCTTCGGGCAAATGGTAATTTGTGGTAATGTTCTTACATTTGTGCCTTACATATGTTTTGAACATCTAAGCCTCCACTACAATGATGTGTTTTGTTGCCAATGTAATTTAAACGTGTCTTAAACGTCACTCAATATATGTGATTTATGATAGGAGCATATTCATGCAACTTAAATGGCTTGTTCTCGTGCATTTACGTTATGTTTCTTTAGTTATTTTAATACTTTAAGCTATTTTCGTGTGTTTGTAGGTCCAAAGGGCTAAAGGAGCAAAAAGATGCATTTTGGAGACTTTTGGAGCACTTTTGGGCTAAGGATGGATAGCTTATGCTTGGAGCCAAAATGTTGGACGAAATTGAAGACCAAAGTGTTGGAACCTTGTTCCCTTTAGTTTTAGGACATTTAAACCTTTCCTATATCCTTAGTCGTGCATAACATTCCAACATTCCACTCCTTCATTTCAGCCACACTCCCACATATCATTACATATCATTCACCACTTATCATATCATTCACTTATCATATCATTCACTTATCATATCATACACTTATCATAACCATACACTTATCACTTATCACAACAACAACCTTGCACATGCACATTCATCCACATGCACCCATAATCATTCACTCATCTTTAATCCACATGCATCTTCCATAAATCAAATCAGCCACATTCACTCACCACAAACATTCCACATGCATTCATCAACATATCTAGTTGTCACTCACATGCATTCCATCCTTTAAAACATTGCACATGCACTCCCTTTAATTAATTAAGCCACATGCACTCCCATCCATTTCATCATTGCAGCCAACACATGCTTTCACATGCATTTTCAGATTGTCCCCTTGCACATGCAGCCACATATTCATTGCACATGCAATTCCAACCCACATGCATCCTTTAATCATTCAAACATGCAGCCACATTCCCTCCTAGCTGTCATGTTCCCCCCATTTCACCTATAAATAAGCATCCATTGCATTCATTCTCATAGACACTCTTCCATATTCCAGAAATTCGTCAAAACCTCTCCACACCCTTGCAGCAGCCACCAAAACACTTTTCTCCTCCATTGCAGCCACTCCAACCACTCCCCAAACCATTCACACCATCAAACTATCCTTAGACCTTGTGCTACAACGAAGAGGAAGAGAAGAGTGCCTAAACGTTCATACAATTCAAGTTTGAGTTGTTGGAATGTTTAGGTGTTTCTTTGATTTCAATGTTTAATTTCAATACTCTTTGTTTTGTACGTATGAGGAATGGAAGAGAAGAGTGCCTAAACGTTCATACAATTCAAGTTTGAGTTGTTGGAATGTTTAGGTGTTTCTTTGATTCCAATGTTTAAATTCAACTAAACCCCCCTTGGCTAGGGGGGAATTCGAAATATATGTTTATGCTTGCATTTTGATTTGATTACTTCTAATTGCGTTTCATAAGTTGTGGATTCAATTCGTTTAACTGTTTGATTGATAACTTATTTATGTATGTTTATTGAGAGTGCACACTTAATTTTCATGCATGAATATGACGCTAGAATATAAGTGAGTTTCACCTAATAGTTACGAACTTATATTCACAAGTAGTGGAGGTTGCTTATAAACAATCGCGTTAAACGAATTCTTGGCATAAGTTTCATGCGTATTCCATAGTAACGAATGCCTCGTCAACACTTATAATTTTCATAGAGCGTAATGATTCTTGCTTGTATCTCTATTATGCAATCATGTAGGGGACTTGTGGGGAATGTTTTGGGTTGTCGTATGCAATCATCCAATTCAATAACGTTAGGAAGATTTGAAAGTTAATTTAAGCGGACCTAATTAACTTGGAGCATTGAGAATTCATGGTTTATTGAAATGCAATTGGAAATCGTTTTATTATGCAAGTGTAACATGTATGGAGATGAACCCCTTAGCTATTCTATCATCCATTCATTCCATTTCATCATATTCATATTTACATTCTGTTTTAATTGCAATTTGTTCATTTGATTTAATTTCGTATAAACCTCAATCCCCCTTTACTTTAGTGTCCAATTTAGTTAGAAAGTGTCTTAGTTTGTGTTTCTAAGTGTTTTGAATCAATTTATTAACCAATTTTGTCCAAAGTAGTCAAAGTGCTCAAAACTGCCCAGATTGTGTTTTTAAGGCAGTTTTGAGTGTTTTGGTGCTGTTTTGAGTCTTTTAGTTTGTTTGAGTGTTTTAAAGTTTAGTTTCGCATTCTTTGAGTTTAGTTTAGTGTTTTAAACTTTATTTTACGTTTTTGAGTCAATTTCCAAGTGATTTGCAATCCCTCCTAATCCCCGGTTAAGAACGATCCCTACTTACATACTTACTACAATTTGACAAAAAGAGGGTTTAATTTGTGTGCGTATAATTCTCGCATCAATTTAAATGTGTCTTAATGCCTTATTTTTAGTATGTATTTGTGTATATTTTTTTTTACTAGGATGAACCTAGGTGCTTAGTAAGCATATTTTACCAAGTTGGAGACGTATTATATATGCTATGCATATTCACACCTCATGATTACTATTATGACTTAGCTTTTGAGTTGGAAGGATTAAGGTGGAGTTGTCATTACGTTTTAATATAATCCATAAGTGTAGTTGTGATCATATGTTTACCAGTAGGAGCTGTCAAAATAAGGAGAAAGGTTAACCAATGTGAAGCTAAGTACTTATATATGCCGTCCATTTCATCCCAGGAGGAAGAAGTGTCTGCCGATTATTTCTCCTATAAATATATAGGAGCAGCACCTCATTAGTTTCAAATGTGGCAAATGTAAAGTTGAGAACTAAGGTAGTCGAGTAGATGGTGATGGCATGCAATACATGGAATTGTCCACGTAGAGACTGAAAAAAAAAAAAATAGATGTGAAGATAGGGAGAGAACAGAAAGGAAGTGATTTCATGTGGATATTTTTAGTAGGCTTGTAAATGTGTCAATTCATGCATGGTCCATCTCTTTCCCGTGCACTACACATCCTCAAAGTGCAAGGCGGATTCTCCGTTATGTCAAAGGGACCCTTGAACATGAACTTCGTTTCCATAAAACATCCCAATTGATTCTCTATGGCTTCTCAAATTCTTACTGGGTTGGTTCTCCAGATGATCAACGATCCACTACAGGTGCATGTATTGTTCTTGGTCCAAACATTCTGATCACTTGGGCATCAAAGAAGCAATAGATGGTGTCTCGCTCTAGCACGGAAGCCGAGTATTGTGCCTGTTGGAAAAATTAGGTCTAATTGCTATATTAAATTACATAGAAAATTAAGAAATAAGTAATGCAATTATAAGTCAAAGTAATGCATGCACATGAGTAACCAATTTTAAATGAACATGATATAATGAAGTAGAAAAACCTAGAAAATACGGTCGAGGCAAGTGTTGGACACTTTGTCCTTAAGACAAGTTTACGTCCCACTACGGTGCTCATGGTTCATCAGCGCATGTCGCCCAAGATACAACGACCACGTCCTTGTAATAGTAGCACTCCAAATCACAAGGCTCCATGAACCACAATTGTGTTGAAAATTCTCTCATATGGACTCAACGAGACTCTCTAATAGTTAGTGCACTCTATGTATGATTATGTAAACAATGAAAAGTTCTTTTAGTAATTATAGGGGCTTCCTTATTTATAGAATGTGAGACACCTCTTTGGAAAACATGTGACTATTCATGAAGAGTCAAAAGTTGCAACACTTCATTTAAGTAGACATATCTTTCTACCAAAAGGCTCCACTTCTAATTTCCATTCAATTAATAAATTTAATATAATAATATTATTATTAAATTTTCCAACAATTGTAAGATCCCACATCGCCTAGGGGTGAGGATCCTGTAAGCCTTATATGTATATTCTCATCTCTATCTATCACAAGGCCTTTTGAGAGCTCACTGGTTTCAGGTTCCGTATGAACTCCGAAGTTAAGCGAGTTCGCACAAGAGCAATTCCAGGATGGGTGACCCACTGTGAAGTTCTCGTGTGAGTTCCTAGAAACAAAACCGTGAGGGCGTGGTCGAGGCCCAAAACAGACAATATCGTGCTACAGCGAAGTCGAGCTGGGGATGTGGTGGGGTCTCGGACCGGGATGTGACAATTTGGTATTAGAGTCAATCTCTGGCCGAAAGTGTGCCAACAAGGACGTCGGACCCCTAAGGGGGGGTGGATTGTAAGATCCCACATCGCCCAGGGGTGAGGATCATGTAAGCCATATATGTATATTCCCATCTCTACCTAGCACGAGGCCTTTTGGGAGCTCACTGGCTTCGAGTTCCGTAGAAACTCCGAAGTTAAGCAAGTTCGCGCGACAGCAATCCCAGGATGGGTGACCCATTGGGAAGTTCTCGTGTGAGTTCCCAGAAACAAAATTGTGAGGGCATGGTCGGGGGTCCAAAACGAACAATATCGTGCTATGGTGGAATCGAGCCCGGGATATGACTACAATGCCTTACTACAACTGCTGAAATATGATGGTTTTGCTATTTTTTTGGGAACTCGGTATACCTCTCTATGTCCATCCATGTCTTTATGTGGAAAACATATGTGCACTTCCCAAAGCTGCTAATCCCATTTTTCATGCCCAGACGCCATGTTGAAATTAATTATCACTTTTTCCGCGAGTTACTCAACCAAAATGTTCTTCACACTCGTTATTTTCCCTTTGTTCATCAACTAGCTGATGTGTTTACCAAAGGTCTCTCACATGAACTTTCAGTCTCTTGTTCTCAATCGCAAGCTCCACCACATTTCGTCTCGCTTGAGGGGGTGACAAGACTCGCACGCCATCAGCTCCTACACTTATGCCTTCATCGACATAAGTCAAACCCTAATCACAATCATCCTTAATTGTAGGGGTTCTCCTTTATATTTGTAATCAGAATCATAGCATGATTGTATTCAATTTACTTACTGTAAATATGACTGGTTAGTGAACACTTGTACCTATAAAGATATCAATGTAATAAACAGGGTTTCAAGGTCATGACAACCAAAGCACTTTTCTCCTCTCTACTTCAACCAAGTCGATATTCTTATACAAATAGGTCCATATTTTTTACACTACGTAGGTTCCAATACTATCACAAGATGGAGGGGTTGAGAAAGGTATGAGTATTGGACGACTGAGGTAAGCTCAGAACTTGTAGGGGTGGAGATATATAGTGTGATAGAGGTGAGCAATTGAGAAGGAAGACCTTTTAATCGGGGCAAAAGGAGGAGGAAGGCAGGTGGTATTATCTGGCAAGTGGGGCAACTGTCACCCGATTGGTTTGACCAAAGAAAGTGACAATCCGATCCATTCCTAGGCATCCTTGCTATTACTTTTCCTCCTCCATATGCCACAGCCAGCCTCGTACCCATATCCAACTCACAGTCACACACCCTCTCTCTCATTCTCTCCAATACATACATGATGTATACAGTTTTTTTTTTTTTTTTTTTTTTCTTCTTGTTTTCTTCACATTAATTAATTGTTTTTTTTATTCACATTAATTAATTAATTTTTTTTATCAACTTCACATTAATTGTTTGTTTTTTTTTTCTCTGAGGTGTGAGGACTCATTGACTTGAGTCCCTCGCACAGAGAGAGAGAGACAGCTGGCGGATAATTGTGTTATTAATTTATTACCAACACATAAGCATGCATACACATGCTGACATTATGCATGTTTGTCGCAATGTCTCATGCTATGCAGTCATGCTCATGCTCGAATGCATGCACGGCTTTACTTTATCTTTTATCCCACACAGACACAAACACAAACACACCCTCGAGTTCCTGCAGGCTTCCAGCTCAGTAAACGCTTGCGTGGGGCTCCACTTCTTTAGTTCAAAATTCAGTTCAGTTCGTACGTATTCGTATTGATAGATTTTTTTTTTATGTATCCAGAACACAAGTTAGGCGGATGGAAATAGGGGTTAAAGTGGTCTCAGTATCACTTAATATACATATGAAGGTTTTTTGAGGACTCTCTGTATATTTAATACATGTCTATTTTGTGTTTACTAAATGTTTAATGTAATCCACATGAGGCATATTTTGACAGATTGTGTTGTGGACACTCAAAAATTCTCCCTATAGCACTTATCATATTACTTGGGCTTAGCCGAAATCTGTAGATATATGCACAATAAGCCCATCAAATGAACAAATTGATTTTTTTTTTAACACACTTTGCGTTCTATTATTATCTAAAATTTGTATTAATACGAACCCTCAAAATTTAAATTCTGGATCCACAACTACAAGATACTACAATATTTGTCATCATAATATACGTGACATATCATGCCTAAATTTTTTTGTCGTTTCTGTGGTGGCCTGCAGGCCCTGCACACACTTGATGCCGCCTCCTAGGTCAAATATATCCATATATGTTGCCGTAGCTAGGCGTAGGTGAGGTCCTTGTTGGGAAATGAGGATTTTCTCTGGATTTTTTTTTTTGTGAGGGTTTGGAAGATTGTTTATAGTACATCATACAACTAATTTTCGTCAGCTATTATTTATATTTAATCTTAAATTAAAAAATTATAATAATTTTTAATCGCCCAATATACGATGAACAAATATAATTAAAGAATTCCCAATCCTCATAAAGAATCTAAAAATGATCCTCGTTCCTTGTTGGGCGGCTTCATTTCTCACTTCTCAGTTTATATTCTACTTCGTATATATTTACGTAAACGCAAAGTAGGTACAAAACTTTGGGAACCCTTCATTTCCATCCAGGTTAAGCTGAAGCTGATGACATGAATGCCCATTTTTTCTTTCAATTCCTTTGGAATGAATTTAGGCTACTCCTACCCCTATCCGCCCTACCCAAGATAACTTAAGCACAATGAAAAAAAAAGTAATGCTACACTTGTCATATTTTTTTACTATTTTTGTATAATGGTAAGGCTACCAACACATGTAAATTTCTTTTCTATTATAGAGATGATACGAATGTGATATGAAAAAAATATGGTAAGAATAACATTTTTTTTCACAAAAGAGAAGAAGGAAAAGTTATTTTTATTTTGAGAATAATTAGGCTGCCTCTAAATTATAATTTGTTAAATTTTCAGGTTGACAACAAATTTCACGCAATTTGTTTAGTATAAACCTACACGTATCATTTATTTGTACTACAATTTTATACCATCTTAGGTGACGTCTTAGGTGGACATCCACATCATTTAATAATTTCATATTTATTTGGAAATTGTTATTAGCACTTTAAAAGTCTTTTTCTACATTTCTCACAAGAGTATTTTTCTTTCTAATTATAGAAAGTTTAGAATGCAAAATGAGATTTTTAGAATATAAATAACAATTCTCATTAATTTAATTAAAAATAGTTATAAAAAAAAACCAAAAAGAAAAGAAAGAAAGAAAACCCTAAAATCTAGGATCGTGCAATCTAGTTTCACATTTACTAGTCCTCTCCTTCCTTTTTCCTCCTCCTTCCCCTACTATTTCACAGTACAGATAGAATTGTAATTCTAGGGTTAAAGTATATTAGGCCATCTCTAACCAAAGGGTTCAGAGGGCCAAATGGCTGAAAATAGCCCGAAAACCGTCTCCAACCGAGGGCTAGGCCAGAAGGTTTGTGGGCCCCACAGAATCTGAAAGGGCCAAAGGGCTGGCCCATTCTAGCCAGCCCCGGGCTTGCCAAAATTTTTGCTTAAAACTGTCGGATTTCTTGTCGGATATAATCGACAGGGATAAGAGCAGTAGTGTCGGTTATAACCGACACGAATAGTAGGCCAAAAATTTGAATCCAATGGCTAGTTACTGTTGGATTCATTTTTTTTTTTTTTTTTTTGGGCCAAATTTTTTTTAATGAATTTTAAAAATTCCCTTTTTTTCCCCTATAAATACCTAAGCCATTCCTACACTATTTCTCACATAATTTTCACCATTTTTAAATTTAAATTGTTGTAGTTTTTAAATTTAAGTTGTTGTAGTTTTTAAATTTAAATAATAAATTATGTTTGGCCTTATGGCTCTTTGGCCCTCAGTTAGAGATGGAGGCAAATATGGCCATGTACTTTTCATTAAAATATTAATATCTTGGAGGGCTAGAGGGCTAAAACGAGCCATTTGGCCAACCCTTAGTTAGAGATGGCCTTACTTTATTATTCTCTTTATATATACTGATACAAGTTCCTATGAAATAGGAAATAAGAATCCCAAATATATGAGGACATCGATTACATGATTTCATACCCAAAATATATCTATATTGCTTAAACCCAAGGTTGACTCACGCCAACACTCTCCCTCAAGTTGGTGCGTAGATATCTCCTATACCCAACTTGTCGAGTGAGTCTTGAAATACTCTCCCTGATACTGCATGAGTAAGTACATTGGCTAACTGTTCTTTAGATCTCACGTATGAAATGTCAATCAACCTGACATCTAACTTTTCCTTGATAAGATGTCTATCCACCTCAACATGTTTTGTATGATCATGTTGAACTAGATTATTGGTTATCTCTCTCGCAACTTGGTTATCACAATACAATAACATAGCTCCTTATGGCTTGAGTCCTATCTCTGTAAGAAGAATTCTCAGCCACAATAGCTCACAAATTCCATGTGCCACACCCTAGTATTATATCTTAGTCGTGGACCTAGCTACCACGTTTTGTTTCTTACTTTTCCAAGTTTCAAGGTTTCCTGCTACAAATGTGAAGTAGCCTGATGTAGAGCGTCTATCAGTAATATTTCTAGTCCAATCAGCATTTGTATGCCCCTTTATTTCCATATGCCCATGTTTCCTAAAAATCAACCATTCTCTAGGTGCACCCTTCAACTAAATCAATATCCGCATCACTGCCACCATATGATCCACACTTGGAGAGTGCATAAATTGACTTACCACACTAACAACATACGCAATATCCAACCTTGTAAGAGACAAATAAATCAACCTTCCTACCAGCCTCTGGCACCTTTCCTTGTTTGCAGGAATTTGATTCGTGTAAATTGCTAGACGATGATTCTACACAATAGGAGTTTATGATGGTTTACATGTCAACATCCTTGTTTCAGATAAAAGATCCAACACATACTTTCGATGAGACAAGTAAATACCATTACAAGAATGAGCAACTTCAATTCCCAAGAAGTATTTCAAGCCTCCTAGGTCTTTCATTTCAAACTCGAAAGAGAGATACTCCTGTAATCTTTTCATCTCCTATGTGTCGTCACCTATGACCACCATATCATCCATATATATGATAAACAAGGTGACATTACCTCCCTTTCGTTTGATAAATAACGTGTGATATAGATTCCCTTGTCGGTAGCCATATTTCTTCAATGCATCAGTGAATCTTCCAAACCTAGCCCTCAATGACTGTTTGAGTCCATAAAGAGCTTTTCACAGTCTACATTTTTTGCCTACTCCATTTTGCACTTTGTACCTAGGTGAAAAATCCATGTACACTTCTCACTACTAAGCATAACTGCTTGGGTGACGAAGCGACAACCGTCACGCAAAGGTGAATATGGTCACCAGAAACATTGGGCGGCGAAGAGCACACGCAAATTCTGTCGCGTAAAGCTTGTGATATCATACATTGCGTGACGAAGGAAAGTTTTTTGTCGCGCGAAATGAATGTTGCGAAACGGAGTTGGTGGTCGTTGCCCGCAATAAAGAGCGATGAATAAGTGTTCGTTGCACATGATACTCTGAGTGACGAAACTGGAGTTCAACGCACTAACCCTTGCGCAACAAACATAGAGGTCGTCGTAGTAAGATTTTAAAATTAATTTTTTTCAAATAATTTTTATTTATTTATTATTTATTTTTTCCTTTTAAATGTTGATAATATTGTTTTATATATAAATTAATTTAATGAAATTAACAACAGAAAATGTAAAGAAGAATATTAAATTAAATAATTATTGAAAGTGTACATACAACAGAAAGATATATTTTAAAATTTGAAAATGATTAAAAAGAAAACTACAATTTGTAGTCGTCCACATCATAATCACTTGCTGGTGGTGTTGCTACTGCATTGGGAGGTCATAGCTGCTGCGGCAGGGGGCTGGGAGGTCATTGTTAGAGGTGGTTCAACGTCGGGGAACCGAATGCCAAAGATTTGAAGGGCGAGACGAATTTGGTTCATCAAACTGCTTTGGGCCGCAAACTGAGATTGTTGGATGGCAATCTGCTCCTTTAGGTCTGCTACTTCAGATGTCAGTGATTCGACCTCTTATATTCTCTGCCTAGAGGAGGAGGAAGACGACACCTGAAGGCAGGCTTTCCTAAGCCCCTAGTGAACATTCCCTTGCCTACGACGTAGGGTCTGATTGAGTGTGTCCGTCATGATCTGAAAACTCGCATCCTCAGGGGGAAACATCTCATCTATCGGTGTCTCTGGGGAAGCTGGGAAGCCACCTCCTCCAGGACGGTTTGGCCCTTTTCCACCATGGTGGACTAGAAAAATGAAAAAAACAAATTAATTTTAATATACATGTAATACTAATTGAATATTAAAAATTAAAATAACTTACATTAAGCTGCTTCGTCAGCTCATCCCCTGGCCGAACGTATACCTCCTTGAACATGTCAATCTCAGGGAACTTTGACCCCCTAAATAAATAAAAAATATTAACACATAGATTACCAATTGTGTAATAGAGAGTAAAAAGAATCAAAACTTAAAATAAATATATAGTTACCTTACGTTGCTCCTCCAACCTATAAGAGAAGCGTCGTGAGCCGGAGCAGTGAAGAAGTTTCTTCTTTGACCGATTGATCGAGTTTGCCTTCACTTTTTTCTGTTGAATTAAAAAAACGTATTAGTTTAGATATTTATAACAAATTAATGAAAAAGTTTGATTAAATATTATTTAAATACATATTATACTTACGAGGTATTTCTCGTTGTGAAAATGGCCGCAGAGCCACTCCCATTCATTCTGACGGTCCACCAACTTTATAAGGCACCAAACTGCTAGAGCGACCTTCGGACCTCAGGAGGGGGCAATTCTTGAGAGAAAAGGGAGCTTGTGTTCTCATCTTTTCTCCAAAAGAAACCCTAAGGATGAATGGCTATAAAGTTGCCTTTATACCACCTCACAATGTAGTGGCAAACTTGCAATTAAAGCAAGTTCACTACACTTTCTCTATATGGCTGGCCTTGAGGGTTTATAGGGCTTTCAAGCCCTTTGTGTTTTCAAGTTGTCATACAACTTGAGTTATTAGACTCGACATTCAAGTCCAATTGGGTCTCGTAGCCAAAACTAACCCGAGGTCTAAAACGAACTTATTCGTTTGATTAATCATCATATTAATTAATCCTTGCCATAAATAATTAAACCATTTAATTATCCTTACTCATCTCCATTATTTCTTCAATCTCTACCTTACACGATGTACAATCCATTAGGTTCCTTTTAGCGAGGCAATGGGCGATTATAACTCTTCATTCGATTGTGAATTGAAACTTACTTTCAATTCTCCCTTTAGTGATTATACACGTTTAGGGCTTCCACAAACAATAAGTGACAGCTAGCAGTATGTCATGGTTACCCAAGCTAATTAGAAGAGGTGGAGAACCCATTCAGTTTAGGTTACAATGCAATACGGTCTTTCTTTAATACAATACTCTTTACCACATTGTTTGGTTAGATAGTTTATTCATGTCTACTATCCAATATGATTCTTTTACTTATATGATTACCTTGAATGTGATTTGGAACGACTTCCTAAATCTCATTCATACTCTGGCCAGAGATTCTTAATCATATCATAGAGTATTCTCCCTCAAACGGTTTGAAGGTTAAAGATCCCTTGTTGTGCATTCACTTGCCTCCATGACTAAGTGGCTTAACCCTAACTATGCCGTGAACACCCTCTGATGGAGTGACTTTGACATAGTCAAAGATCAAGGACCTAACCATAAGACAACTATGATGCCTCAGGTGAAATGACTACTTTGCATTATACCAACCATGAGTTCTCATGTGACATGAGTATGAGAACTCCTCGTTGATCTTGTTCAGTGGACTCATTCTCTATTGAGCACCTATATGCTTGTCTTGGTGTCAGTCACACCAATGACTCGAGACCAGTCACTCTCCCTAAGAGAAGACATAGCACGTACTGATCTTAACGCACTGTCAATGCCCAATTTGCAATCCTATGATCAGGAATGTTTAGGATATGTATACGAAAGAGAATAGTCTCATGTATCTAACTTCTTTAGATCACATTCTCCCAGTTGCATCTTCCTTGGACTTCATGTTTAAGCATATAACATTTATATGAGATGGCTTAAAACAATAATCTTTGCCCTTTATATTAAAGTAGATTACTTTATCATGTGAAATGTCTGTAAAGTATCACCATATGATTGGTTTTAGGGCACATTTCCAACAAAAGGCATAATTGAATCACAGGAGAAAAAGGATTAGGTTGTTTGAATTATTTTAGGACTCTTAGAATCAGATAGGAAGTGTTGGAATGTGATAAGGATTCCTTCTTGCAGCTGGAGATAAGATAAAGTAGGATAAGATTTGGATAGGATAAGATAAGATAAGGTTGGATAAGATAAAATAAGATAAGGTTCCTCTCCAATTAGGATTCTTTTTTCTTGTGTAATTCCTTGTCTTCCAAGCCTCAACTTTAATTTCTCTAGAGTTCAGTACATGTCTAACACCATTTAAACACCAAAAATGTTCATCCCATATGCTATCCACGCATGCTATCCAATCCCAGTCCAAAACTGCTCCAAATTGCTCCTTTTGACTATTTATTGTCATCTTTACCAACTGGACCTAGAATAATACAAAAATAACTTAAATTACTATAATAAATGGAATTTAATGCAAAAACATAAGATAACAAAGTCACATAAATATGCTCCTATCAACTTTGCTCGTGAGTTCAGATCAATGGTTCTTACTAGATTTTGAATAGGCGTTGCCTCTGTCATGGGCTCCCTAAAACTAAAGACGACCTCTTCTAGGACCTTCATGCACCTTCTGAGGCCAGCGAGCTTCGTCTGTTCCTTGACTCGTGTCATGACTTCATTCAGAGCTTGTCAATTTGTTCCATGGGAGGAGCGTCCTCGTTGGCAGAGATAGTGATGTGCACAAAGGCGACACAATTACAACATGGTTGTGTTGAATTAGCCATAGTAGTGGTAAAGTGATACGGTCAAAAGGAATATGAGTTCACTCTCAATGAAAGCACCAATTGTTAAAACCAAATTTTCCCATTGCTCCAGTAAATGGTGGAAATGCTCAAACTTGTTTACTTGTAAAAGAACACATAACCATGAGTAAGCCATAGACCGAGGGGAGACGTGTATCAGTCAAAGGCTTTTCGAAGGTTAACTTAGTAAGCAATAATAAGACTTAAGCAATAGGCAAGAGAATAAGTACAGAGATTGCATTACCAAGAAGAACCATAAAAAAAGTGTACTTATACCAGATGAGATGACCTTTTAGGATAGTAGAATCCTTATTAAACCGAGCGAATTCATATTATATCTAGAAAATAGATATTGCATCCTTTGAGGAGTGTGATTCCTTGCGGCGCACACCAATCATTAAATGATACAAACTCCAAGATTATAGGGAACCTACTGATTCCTTGTTAGATTATGTTTGCGTATCTTGCGAAACAAGTATGGTCAATCTCAGCAAAGCCATCTGACTTCGCCTATTGATTTCGAAATGTAATGATTGTGGAGCCTAAAAATAATCCCAAAAATTCTAGAGGCGACATGTGGACTTTTGCTCAAGAAAGACAAGATTGTCCTCATTAAATGGGCAGGCTTCTCAGATACTCCCACACGCAGCTCACAACCCTGAAGGTCTCAGCAGTTGAATATGACTGCCCACAACTCACCTGCCCTTCGCAAGAAAAAGTCAAAGCATTCAAGATAAGGATTAATTACCCAAATCATATCTTTAATACATTCCCCAATTGAAGATTGACTCTAATCAAGTAAGTAATCCCAATTTAAATCAATTAGGGATAATTACTCTAATATCTCAAGAAATTATTTCATATTTAATATCTTGAGAATATTTCTCCATAAATATTGGCCAATAGGATGCCGCCATGTGTAAGGTAAAAACACTAACAATATGGTTGGCCATCTCCCCTATATGTATACCCCATATTCTACCCAATTCCAGAAGTTTTTGCTACCCTAAAAAAGCCCTAAACACTTTACTCTACTCAGAAAAACTAATTAGGCATCGGAGATCCATTAGCCTAACCCTCATTCCTCACCTCGTGGGCTCATAAGGCTTAGGTCTTTGATCAAAAGTGTTGATTTTTTTGCAGTGCATTTTCATCGAGACTGAAGACGGGGGAAATTTGCATCGACAAATTGGTGCTTTCATCGAAAGCTGATTCAAATACTCACAGAAGTCTTTTGCATTTGGTCTCTTGAATTGTCTGTTATGTTGAATTTTTCACACGTCGTATCAATTAATTTTTCCTAGAAATGTTTATTGATCAATCCTTAATGAAACGATACAATGGTAGGAAATTTAGAAACCATAACGAACGGAACCCCGTACATACAGGGATTTAGACCAGAGAGTAGAGACGAAGACGTAACCCCACAACGATGATCCTCAAGGCTCAACGTGACGACATGAGAAACCCTACTGCAGCGGAGCCACACCACCACCATTACCGCGACCCACCAGCCACGACCCAAGTATCGGCATCACTGCCCCTTGCAGTGTCCTCACCCTCAACACCATGAGCATGAGGCCCAGGTTCATTCTGTGGCTCACAGGCAAAAGGCCCAGGACCTTCAAGCTGCAAGCAGAGCATAGAAGGCCCAAGCTGCAACAACTTAAGCCGCCAGCCAGGTAGACCAAGCTGCAGTAACTGAAGCCCAGCCAGCAGCCCAAGCCCAGTGCCAAGCCCCACTTGCTACAGATGTAGCCCAAGCCCGAGAAAGGCAAACGCCTGCCCAAATCGCAGCATAGGCCCAAGGCTAACCACCACATACGCGAGCCCAGCGCGCCCACACGCACGGCCCAGCCATCCAGCCAGGTTAGCCTAGCCCGCAGCCCAATCCAACCTGAGGCCACCTTTAACGATTTAGATTTCGGCCACTAGTCTCGTGATTGATCCAGGGTTATTTTCACCCCACTTTTTTTGCTGGAATGCCAACTTTGGGCTTAAGCTTTGTACCTGCAATCCTCTACATTTCCACCACACATAGAGACACCCATTATCTAAACTCTTTCAATCCAAATGGTGAGCACTACCTACCCCAGCATGTCTCCAATTTGACAAGTGCCCTCGCGCAGCAGACCACCTTGGTGAACTAGCTCCTTGAGCTCATCGAGACGCAATGTGCCCCAGACAAGATGTCCCGAAGCAGGACGAGGGCAGAATAATGTGACTTATTCCAACGATGTCCCGGCAAAGAACCGATCAACCCGCCACGAACTGTGCATTCAGGTAATATGCACTCTAGTGTGGGCCTCTTGGGAAAACATCTTCTCCCACTTCAATGCACAGAGAAGCCTCATTCTTGACTTAGGTCACGAGTCAGTGTACATTCGAGGTTGGGTCCACACCCTAATAAGCACTTAAGACATTCCAGGCAAAGCGTCCACACGAGACCAGGCCCACAAAGAGATCCTTCTGTAAGGCATTGCAGTAGGTAGCCACATGATGGACCGAGGAAAGCATGAGAGTAGTCCAACTTAAGTTCCATTGGCAACCCCAGCCAAGCACGGCTGCAAACAGCACAGAATTAACCCCGTACACCGCAACTACGGCACAGACAAGCAGGACATACCGAAGAGTAATATGGACTAACAGGTAAATACCAGGGGCAACTGGAGGATCCGCTACCCCACCAGGCGTAAATATCGGAGGAAGTACAAAGGCTCATAGCAAAGCAGCTATGTGGATTCTAGTGCATTGAGACTACTGACGATGCCCTTTGTGGAGAGGTGGACAACATAAACAGGTCACCATTTACACACGACATCAAGCAAATAGAACCACCGCAGAAGTTTAGCCCACCACATTTCACCTTGTTTAAAGGATCCAAACATGCACCTAATGCACTACCGAAATGCCATGACCCTCTACATTAACAATAATGCTCTTATGTGTAAGATCTTTACCATGACGCTCCAAGGCGAGGCACAAGATTGGTTCCACACCCTGCCACCATGATCAATCTAGAACTTCAGCGAACTTTCCTTGGTTTTCATTAAGGAATATTTGTCATACCGCTCGACCGAGAAGAAGTCTGACCACATCTTCAACATGAAGACGGATCCAAAGGAGTCGCTCTACATATACATCAAGAAGTTCAAGGCTGAGAATGCAAAGATTGTTGGACGCGATAACAACATTGCAAGCTTAGCCTTCCAAAAAGAGCTCCTAGCAGATCACCCATTTTTCGGAGAGTTGATCATGTATGAAAACTTGACCTTGGCTGATTCTTATACTTCGGCAAAAAATCACTCCCTCTAAGATGAGGCCAAGCGCTCCCAGAAGTCGCTTGAGCAACTGCGCAAAGACACAGAACTAACTCAGAAGAAGGCGGACGATAAACCATTGAATAACAAAAGTAAGCCAAGAAGTAGACGCATGGATTGATCCCTGACAAAAGGAGGCACGACGCCCAAGACGTACACCAAGTTTTCAATCCCGATCAACCAGATACTTTGTGACCTCAAGGACAACCGTGGTTCAAGATGCTGCAACCCATGAGGGGGGACATCTTCAAGATGGACCAGACAAAGTACTGCGCATTCCATAGAAGTCCGGGGCATACAACCAACGACTACACCACATGGATGAAGTATTTTGAGAAGCTCATGAAGCAGACGCCAATTCCAAACCCCCCACCAAGACGATCTGGATCAACGAAATCTTTGCCGAATCCGAACATTTGGAGGCCACCAACAATTCTAAGAAGACAAAGATCCAGTAGGCGAGATCGGTTTTTCAGGTTCAAGTCATAGATGTTATATCTAGACCAATCGTTGGTTTCACCGAGCAGAATGCTAAGGGAGTAGGCTTTTCCCATGACGACGCCTTGGTGATTTCTGTTCCACTGACCTACGCCATCATTAACATAATTATGGTGGACAACAACAGCTCAGTCAATATCTTACTGATAGGAGCATATTCATGCGACTTAATTAGCTTGTTCTCGTGCATTTATGTTGTGTTTACTTAGCTATTTTAGTGTTTAAGGCTACTTTTGTGTATTTTCAGATTATAAGGCCAAAGTGTGCAAGAAGATGCAAATTGGAGTCTTTTGGAGCGAAAGAGGAATGAATGAGTTGAAGACTCGGAGAAACGACGAATTCCTACTCCAACGATGAATTCTTACCAAAACGAGGAATCCTACTCAAACAAGGTTTCCTATTTTAGGAAAGTTAATCCTAAGTTTCCCGTTTTGGTAACCTTTCCTAATCTTAAACGTCCGTATTTTCTAGCCACTTTGAAGTCCTTGTAGGCGCTTTAGGACACAAAACGAAGGCCCTCGTCACTTTGTAACCCTTTGCCGTGCCCTTTTATTTTCTCCCCTTCCCTTGCCGTGCAAGGGGGGGGCATTTGTGTCCAAAATCATTCACTTAAACCCTATTTCCTTCACCCTAACCTAACCCTAGCCGTCACCCCACAACCATCTCAGATTTTCACCCTTTTATTTCACCCTAGCCGACCTAATTGATTCATTTTAATTAATCATTTTTCAGCCATTCACCATAATAAATTATTGATTCATTCACCCTAATTGACTATTGCCGCAGCACCATATCCCAATATTTTTTTCAGCCACAAAAAAAACCCAAAGGGCCGCACTTTCTCCCTGCCAAAACAGCCGCACTTTATCCCTTTATTCCACCCTAATTCCCTAGCAGCCGAAAATCCCATTTCTTTTGTCTCATATCATTCAGCCATTCTCTCCCAAAAATTCCCCATAAGCCGTGCCCCCCATTTGATGATTAACCGAAGATACCATTCACCCTAATTCTAATCCTGCCGCAGCCACCATATATTAATTTTCTTCTCTGCCGTGCAGGTGGAGACCAATTCCAGCCTTCCCCTCATCTTCACGCAGCCACCCTTCCATATTTCTCCAAGTCCCATATTTCCGTGCCTCCCCCATTTTCCTCCCAAAAACAGTGCAGCCACCACCACCTAAAACCACTGCCGCAGCCATCATCTTCCATTCCAGCCACCATTACACCATCCCACACCTTCCACCACCATTGCCGCATCACTTTAACACCCTAAATCCATCCCAAACCCAAAATAACATCCAAATCATCCATTTAACCTCACTGCCGCAGCAAGGAGAAGAGGAAAGAGGACTTAGACGCGCAGAAATTCAAGTGGATTCGTTGGGCGTTCTAGGTGTAATCCATCCTTTGTTCTTTATGTTTAAATTCAATTTTATTTTTCTTGTTGTGAACATGAGAGGCTAAATCCCTATTTAGCTAGGGGGTGATTCGAAACCATGTTTATGCTTGCAATATGATTTGATTACGTTTGGTTGGAATTTCATGAATGGTGGATTCAATTTGTTTAACTGCTTGATTGATAACTTATTTGTGTATGTTTATTGAGAGTGCACACTTAATTTTCATGCATGAATATGACGCTAGAATATAAGTGAATTTCACCTAATAGTTATGAACTTATATTCACAAGTAGTGGAGGTTGCTATTAAACAATCGCGTTAAATAAATTCTTGGCATAAGTTTCATGCAATCATAGTAACGAATGCCTCGTCAACACTTATAGTTTTCATGATGCTTAATGATTCTTGCTTGTATCTCTATTATGCAATTCATGTAGGGAACTTGTGGGGAATGCTTTGGGTTGTCGCATGCAATCATCCAATTCATTAACTTAAGGAAAACTTGACGGTTAATTTAAGCGGACCTAATTAACCCGGGGTGTTGAGTTTCATAATTCATCGAAAGACCAACTGAAAATCAAATTGTATGCAAGTGTGACATGTGTGGAGAAGAACCTTCTAGCTAGCATTCATCCATATTTTCATCACATTCATATTTATATTCTGCCTTTTAATTACAATCTTTGCATTTAGTTAATTTCGTCAAAACCTCAATCCCCCTTTACTTTAGTGTCTAATTTAGTTAGAAAGTGTCTTAGTTTGTGTTTATAAGTGTTTTGCATTCTTTGAGTCTAGTTTAGTGTTTTTAACGTTTGTTTTACGTTTTTGAGTCAGTTTCCAAGTGATTTAGTAATCCCTCCTAATCCCCGGTCTAGAACGATCCCTACTTGCATCTTTACTACAATTGTCAAAAGAGGGTTTTAATTTGTGTGCTTAATTAACATAATTATGGTGGACAACAACAGCTCAGTCAATATCTTACAACCGTCAGTCATCCAAAAGATGGGCTTGGAAAGCATGATCAAATGCAAAGGAGAGGTCTTAACCAAAATCAAATGGACTCACCTCAACTGCCATCGGCACAATCACGCTCGACATAACCAGCCCACCAATTGTCTCATCGTAGACCTTTATGATCATCAACAACTCATCTCCCTATAACTAGATATTGGGCCGACCTTGGCCAGTGAATATTGGAGCTGTGACCACGATCAAGTATTAGAAGATTCGATTTCGCATCCCGAGATGAGCAGTCAGATGGATTAAATGTGACCAGGCCATGCCTCGGCGATGCACTGTACAAGTTCTTAAGGAATTGAAGAATAAGTCTTTCACCCCAACAGTAACAGCTGAAGTGCAGAAAGACGATTCTACCTTCACTAAATAGAAATTACAGATGGCAGGTCAAGAAGATGGCATAAAGGTCGACAATGCCTTGGCAAAGGAATCAAGATGAAAACCCAATGAGTACGCCGATAACATCATTCTTAACCCCCACCAGCTGAAGAAAACGGCTAGGATTGGCTCATGTCTGAGCCCAATGAAGAATGTGAACTCATGGTTTTCCTTAGGAAAAATCATAATGTTTTCGAATGGTCGCCCTCTGACATGCCCAGTATAAATCCAACGATAACTTGTCACAAGTTGCACGACGATCCCACTGCTAAACCTGTGATCCAGAAAATGAGACATTTCACACTCAAGCAAGTAGCAATTATTGAGGTGGAGATTGACAAGTTACAAGAGGCCGGATTCATTGAAGAAGCGGTGCACTCAACATGACTGGCTAGTGTCGTGCTGGTGATGAAAAAAGACAAAGGTAAATGGAGAGTATGTGTGGATTACATCGACCTCAACAAGGCATACTCTAAAGATAACTACCCAATTCCCCGAATCGACCTGCTCGTTAACTCAACATCTGGGAACTAGCTGCTCAGCTTCTTGGACACATACTCAGGCTGCAATTAGATTGCTATGCACGAGCCTGACAAAGAGAAAACCGCATTCGCGATCAAGCGAGGCGCATACCTTAACAAGGTCATGCCCTTTGGCCTCAAGAACATAGGAAGAACCTACCAACGACTCGTAAACATGATTTTCAAGAAACAAATCAGAGTACCCATGTAGGTCTACGTCGACAATATCATGGTGAAAGGCAAGCAGTGGTCAGACCACATTGGCAACTTGGCAGAGACTTTTGACATCATTCGAGAGTACAAAATGAAGCTCGACCCAGCCAAGTGCACTTTCGGTGTCTCCTTGTATAGACGAAAATTCTGTAATGAATGCAATGATAACACGTGTACAAAGTAGATTTGTATTGATTTGAATTTGTAGGTTACAATCTCTGTTTACAATTTTCCTCTAATTCAATCTTTAAATTTGATGTAGATACATGATTGTTGATCCAAGAGTCACGATGACTTATTCTCGAACGAACGGTTGAACGATTGCTTTAAGTTTTGAGCTTGAAAACAACGCGTGAATGATCTTCACCTCAATTGTGTGGTAAAGGTTAGTGTTTCATGAGGGATTTCGTTGCTTCAAAGGTCTTAGCGACTTGATCTTGAAACAAACGTTGCTACAAGTTTATAAGCTTGCAACGAAGTCTTGAAGGAATCGGCACGAGTGCTTGTTGATTCTTCAAGGAAGTGCTTTGGCTTTGGTTGAATGTTCTTTGAAGACAACTTTGGCAGTGTATTAGTCTTCAAAGGTTTGGTAGAGGTTTTTCTGTGTAGAGATTTTTTCAACCCTTATGCTTGTGGGAAGACCTTGTATTTATAGGTTTCTCAAAGCTAGCCTTTGGGTGGATTTGGCTTTGATTTATATCCTAATTCATCCATGGGAGAATTTAGGCATGTTTTGTGTCTTAATTTTAGCCACTTTACTCCCTTGGCCAAAATTATGAGGCATTGTTGCCTATTTTGTGAGCAATCTTCAATTCTTGCTTGTTTTATAAAGATGCTTTAACTTTTTTTCCGGTTTTAAGGACCAATCTAGACCTTTTTGCCAAATTTAAGGGAGTTTTCTCCCTTGTGCCGATTTTTAAGAAGATTTTATATTTCCTTTGCTTGATTTGTGTCACATGTCATTGATAACTTGTCCATCTGTGATGAATCATATGTCATGTAGAGTTTTGTGATGCATCATTTGTATGCAATGAAATATACATGTATACATTCCTCAAGCCAATTCTTAGGGTACCTTGTAACCCAGCGAGGAATCAAAGCTCATCCAAGGTGAATCAGAACGATCTTGGACATGAAGTCTCCCACAACATTGTAGGAGATCCAAAGTCTAATCGGACGAGTAGCTGCACTCAATCATTTCCTCTCGCGATCCATTAACCGATGCAAGTCATTCTTCAAGGCAATCAAGAAGGCATAGAAAGACAAATATGACAATGAGAGCAAAAGGCATTTCAAGACCTAAAGCAATACCTGATGTCACCTCCACTATTATCCAAGGCGGAAACAACAGAGAACATGTACATCTATCTAGCAGTATCAGAGGTAGCAGTGAGCTCTGCCCTCATACGAGAAAAGATAGGGGCCCAACTGCCTGTATTCTATACATCCAAAGCTCTTCTCGATGCGGAAATCAGATACCCAAAGATTGAAAAGCTAATTTTGGCATTAGTTATTGTAGCTTGGGAGCTCAGACCCTACTTTCAAGGATATACAGTCATCATCATGACCCAATACCCATTGTGATCAGTTTTGCAAAGTCTAGACGATTCTCAACGAGTAATGAAATGGGCATTGGAACTTGGCCAATACGGCCTAGTATACCAACCCCATGCGGCGATAAAGGCCTAGGCATTGGCGAACTCTATGGCAGAATTCACCCCAAGCCTGAATGAAGCAACAACTTAGCCTAAAAATGCCCCACCGAGCACACCGTAGCCGCACCAGCCCTACCTGCAGGAGATTTCAGGCTCTTGCACATCGATGGATCATCCAACTACCAAGGATCCGGAGCAGGTCTAGTTCTCACTACCCCAGACTGTTCGATGCTTGAGTAGGTGATCACTCTAAGCTTCAAGGGGTCAAACAACGAAGTAAAGTATAAAGCCCTACTAGCAAGTTTCCGATTGGCGAAAAACTTAGCGGTGAAAAAGCTCGTGATCTATTTTGATTCCTAACTGTTCACCAACCAAACCTTAGAGGAGTATGCAGCAAAACATCCAAGGATGGCCCGATACCTTGAGAAGGTACGAGAGTAGCTAGCGATGTTTTAGGCATACACACTTATTCAGGTTCCACGAGCAAAAAAATGCCCACACAGAGGCACTAATAGGCTTAGGCTTTGCCTTAGACCATTAGCTTAAGCTCTCTATCCCAGTCTAGTACTTGGAAAAGCCAAGATAGATGAAGAACCAACAGTCGAGGTGGCGCAAATAGCACAACTCCGAGTTGGCAGGATCTCATCATCGACTACATAGTCAGCGAAACGCTCCCCGCAGATAGACTGAAGTCCAAGAAGCTCTATATGAAGGCAGCATACTATTACATGTGGAACGTCATGCTCATTTGCAAATCCTTCTTAAGACCACATCTTCGCTGCCTATTGCCTCCCAACGACCTGAAGAATCTTAGCTCAATCCACAAAGGTGTCTATGAAAACCACTTTGAAGGCCGGTTCTTAGCGCAAAAAGCTCTTAACGTTGGCTACTACTGGCCAACCATGCATCAAGATGCTAATGAGTATGTACAAAGGTGCTACAGCTACTAGTTGATAGGAGCATATTCATGCGACTTAATTAGCTTGTTCTCGTGCATTTATGTTGTGTTTACTTAAGTTATTTTAGTGTTTAAGGCCACTTTTGTGTATTTTCAGATTATAAGGCCAAAGTGTGCAAGAAGATGCAAATTGGAGTCTTTTGGAGCGAAAGAGGAATGAATGAGTTGAAGACTTGAAGAAACGACGAATTCCTACTCCAACGATGAATTCTTACCAAAACGAGGAATCCTACTCAAACAAGGTTTCCTATTTGAAGTAGGAAAGTTAACCCTAAGTTTCCCGTTTTGGTAACCTTTCCTAATCTAAACGTCCGTATTTTCTAGCCACTTTGTAGGCCTTGTATGCACTTTAGGACACAAAACCAAGGCCCTAGCCCAATTACATAGCCTTAGCCGTGACTTTTCCCTTCTCCCCTTCCCTTGCCGTGCAAGGGGGGGCATTTTTGTCTAATGTTATGTAATTAAACCCTATTTCCTTCTCCTAACCTAACCCTAGCCGCACCCTTTAATCTTTCCCTCTTTAATTTCTGATTTTATTTCCTAAATTCTAGAAGCCTTTGAATTTATTTTCTTTAATAAAAATAAGCTAGGGTTAATTTTTGGAACCAAACATATTTCAAACCCTAGGTTTTACATACTTAGCCGCACCTTTCCATATCCCCCCCCCTTTAATCCGTAGCCTTCCATTTTTATTTCATAAAATAAAAACCTAGCAGCCGCAAGGAATTCACCCAAAATTTCCCACATTTGCCGTGGGTCCTATCACCAAAAAACCTACATCCGTAGCCACCATAATCCCAATATATTATTCACCCATTATCCCATTCTTTTGTTTTTGGTAGCCGCATCCCACCATTGAATTCATGCAATTTTTCCATCTTCACGCAGCCACCCATTGATCAATTCTTAACATCCGCAAATGCCATTCTTTGTCCTTGAGCCGCAGCCACAATTTCCTATAATTTTTTTTACTCCAAGCCGTAGCCTTGCCCCTCCATTCACCATCCATTCCAGCATCACCTTCTCTGCCGCAGCACCATATCCCATATATTTTTCAGCCACAAATAATTCCTAACAGCCGCAATTTTCCCACCTTGGCAGTGCAGCCACCATCCAACACAGCCGCACCTTTCCTCCACCCTTCCAGCCACCATACCATCCTTCCTCCATAAATACATCCCTAAACCCGCAAATCATCCACCAACACCATTTAACCTCACTGCCGCAGCAAGAAGAAAGGAGAAAGAGGAGCTTGGACGCGCCGAAATTCACGTGGATTCGTTGGGCGTTCTAGGTGTAATCAATCCTTTGTGCTTTATGTTTAAATTCAATTGTATTTTTCTTTTTGTGAACATGAGAGGCTAAACCCCCTAGTTAGCTAGGGGGTGATTTGAAACCATGATTATATATGTGAAATAAGTTGATTACTTCCAATTATTGTTGCATAAGTTTTGAATACAATTTGCTTAACCGTTTGATTTAGAACTTATTCTTGTATGTTGATTGAGAGTGCACGCTTAATTTGCATGCTTGAATTTGATGCTAGGATATAAGTTTGTTTCACCTAATCGTTATGAATTTATATTCACAAGTAGTGAAGGTTGCTAGTCACGATCATGTTAAGTAGATTCCTGGCAAGCGTATCATGCTTTTCATAGTTACAAATGCCTTGTCGATGCTTATGATTTCCAAAGAACGTAATGATTCTAACTTATATCTTTATCATGTTGTTCATATAGAGAATTTGTTAGGAATAATTTGTTTGCGATGCATATTCATCCAATTCAATGATTCTAGGGAAATCTGAAGGTTAATTTAAGCGGACCTAATTAACTTGGAGTGTCGAGGTTCATAACTTATTGGATTGATAATTGGAAATTGATTTACGTTGCATATATTTCATGTGTGGAGAAGAACCCCTTAGCTATCCCATCATCCATTGATTCATCCAAATTTTGTCTTAAAATCTATTTTCTTTACAATCTGCCCATTTAGTTTAAATTCATCCAACCACAATCCCCCCATATTTTGTTGAGTCGTAGTCATTTGTATTTGTTTTATTTTGTGTTTTTAAGCATTTGGAGTCATAAACACTTTCAAATTCGACCAAATTAAATTTTAGTTTTTGTGTTTTTGAGTCAATTCAAATTAGATTAGCACCCCTAGTTAATCCCCGGTTAGAACGATCCCTACTTACTTCATTACTACAATTGTCACAAATAGGGTTTAATTTGTGTGTCAACATAATATTCACATCAAATTTTTGGCGCCGTTGCCGGGGATTAGCAAAGTTGCTAATCCCTTGTCTTGAGTCTTGTTTAAATTGTTTAGTTTCTGTTTTGTTTTAATTTTTTTTGCACCGTGTGTGTGTGTTTTGTTTTTGTGTCGTGTGTGGCACCTTATTTCCTTACTTGTGCCGAGTCTATTAGGTTGATTGCTAACCTTGTTTGCTCTTGTGTGCAGGTACTAGTTTATGACCCGTGGCTCACAACCTGTTCGTGAGCATATCTCCGACTTTGACGGTGATTTCGAGAGGACTTTGAGAAGGAAAAAGAAATCGCAACCGTCTAATCCTCCTAGTCCCGAACCTGAATTAGAAGAGCAAGAAGTTGAAGTTGAGGTTGAAGAGGAGGCCACGGATTGGGTTGAAGAGGAAGTACCAACCATGGCAGTGGACAATCGAACCATCAAGGAGCTTTCTGCCTCGGGTTTGGCCAATGCAGCACCTCTTTGCATCCAATACCCTAGGGCAGCCCCTGAGAAGACTGATGAATTTGAGTTGAAGTCCAGCTTGCTCCACCATATTCCGAAATACCATGGGTTGGCCATGGAGGATCCGAACAAGCATCTAAAGGAATTCGAGGTGGTGTGCTCAAGTATGACACCGGTGAACGTGGACAGCAACATATTGAAGATGAAGGCTTTTCCTTTTTCTTTGGTGGAGAAGGCCAAGGATTGGTTGTATGAGTTGGCTCCCGGAACTGTCACATCATGGGAGAGTATGAAGCGAGCCTTTTTAGAGAAGTTCTTTCCGACATCACGAGTCATTCTTCTTCGCAAGAAGATTAGTGGAATTCAGCAAAGCCAAGGTGAATCTTTTCCTACGTATTACGAACGTTTTAAATCTCTTGTTGCTTCATGTCCACAGCACCAGATGAAGGAGGAGCTACTTCTTCAATATTTTTACGAAGGCCTTTTACCACTTGAACGGCAAATGTTGGATGCATCCGCGGGAGGAGCTCTAGTGGACAAGACGCCTAGGGATGCCAAAACTCTCATTGCCAATCGAGCACTCAATGCACAACAATATGAAGGTGTTGGGCAGAGAGACACCCCACAGCCACAGCATGTAAATGAGGTAAGTTCTATTTCTGAGTTACAATCCCAAATGGCTAACCTTACGTCTATGTTATCGCAGTTTGTTGAAGGCCCTAAGACGCAAGGAACTACAATCTGTGGTGTATGTTCCATTCAAGGACACCAATCTGATCAATGCCCTCAATTAATTGAGAACGGAGGGTGGGAATCTGCCAATGCCGTGGGCTTTGGGAATCAAAACCAACCAAGGGGTGATCCTTTCTCCAACACATACAATCAGGGATGGCGTGACCACCCCAATTTCAGATGGAGAGATGCACCACAATATGGCCAACAAAGTGGATTCCGACAACCCCCGGGTTTCTTTCCAAGGCCAATGGCACCACAACCACCTCCTCAAGCACAATCATCCCAAACCAACTCAGGTACGTCTATGAATGACGATAAAACATATCAGTTACTAACCACAATGGCGCAGGGAATGCAGAACCAAGCAAAGGAGGTTAATGAGCTAAAGAAGCAGATGGGCCAAATGGCCGAATTTTTGGGACAAATTCGTGAAAGTGGTAAGTTACCAAGCACTACGGTAGTCAATCCCAAGGGAGGGTTCGAAACGGCCAATGCAATCACCTTGAGAAGTGGAAAAGGAGTTGGCATTACATCCAAACTATCACCATCAAGCCCCGAAGAGGATGAAAAACGGAGAATTGAAGAGGAGGAAGCAAGACAACCCACGGCAAAGGTGGACATATCTTTGCCGCAAGCTTCTAAAGATCCCAACTTGTCCAAGTTGTCCAAAAAGGGTAAGAATGTGTCAAATTCGGTTCCTACTAATGTTTTTCCTTTGAATGTGCCTTTTCCTAGTAGGTTCATGCAAACAAAGAAAGAGGAAGCCGAGAAGGACATTCTTGAGACGTTTAGGAAGGTCCAAGTAAACATTCCTTTACTTGATGCCATAAAGCAAGTCCCAAGGTATGCAAAGTTTTTAAAAGAGTTATGCACAACTAGGAAAAGAATTCCAAACAAAGAAGTTGTGAAAGTGAGTGAAAATGTATCGGCGGTTTTGCAACGAAAGTTGCCTCCAAAATGTAAGGATCCAGGGAGCTTTACCATCCCATGCACAATTGGAAACACTAGATTTAAACAATGCATGTTAGATTTAGGTGCTTCTATTAATGTCATGCCATATTCCATTTATGCATCTATGAACCTGGGTGAGTTAAAACAAGATGGCGTTATAATTCAATTGGCCGATCGTTCTAATGTTTATCCCAAGGGAGTCCTTGAGGATGTTTTAGTGCAGGTCAATCATCTCATCTTTCCTGCAGATTTTTATGTCCTAGAAATGGAGGATTCGAGCGATGCTCCATCATTGCCACTCTTGCTAGGCCGTCCGTTCATGAAAACGGCCCAAACCAAGATTGATGTGGCCAAAGGAGCACTAACAATGGAGTTTGGTGGTGACGTAATTAAATTCAATGTTTATGACTCTGTTAAGAATCCTAACGATAGTCATTCTTGTTTTGTCGTAGATGTGCATAAGGATAAAGGGCCGAAAGGATCCACACTTACCACGAAGGATGTGTCAAGCACCACCATGGGAAAAGAACTTGGAGTGATTGCCCTACAACCACCCAATATGGCCGAAACTTCAAATGGGGACATTGTTGATAGGGCTGACGATTTTGAGCCTTCAATACAATATGTTTGTAAGTCACCAAGCCCAATTCCAATTCCCATTTCAACTAATAGGTTGTTACCTTCTTTGGTGCAGGTACCCAATCAATTTCAAGGTGGTGGGAGCATTTATATGGATTTTAGGAACCCAACCACCAAAATCAGGGAGGATCACTATCCCCTCCCATTCATCGAGCCATACTACGAGAAATTCATGGAGCATGTTGTGGAGGAGATCCCATGGCATGCCGTGGGTCCTAAGTGAGAAAAGAAGGACTCGTCCGGCTGGAAGACGTTAAAGCAAGCGCTACTTGGGAGGCAACCCATGCACTCAACAAAGGAAGAACTTGGGAATCGCTCCACACTCAGATTTGCGTCCCTAAACCCTTTTCCTTTGTTGCTTACTTTTTGTTATGTGTAATGTGTTCAATTGTGTCTAAAACATTGAGGACAATGTTTAGTTTAAGTGTGGGGGGGGGTAACATTCTATTTTGAGATATTTTTGCATGAAATTCGTAGGGTATTACCACCTAACATGTCTAAACTTGTTTCCCACTGTTTTTAAGTGTTTTTAAGCTATTTTTAGAGTTTTTTTTTTGTGTTATTTTGAAAAATCCGAAAATCCCCTAAAAATTTGAAAAAATTGTTTTGAAAAACCCAAAAAGAGTTGTGTTTGTATGTTTGTTTGTGTCGTAGGGTACCTTCCAACGCAATGATGAGGATTTGGTTTTTAATTGCATGATGGTTAAAGAAAGTTACAAACATGGATGGACGTTTGATATACTCTTTGGTTTATGCTTGTTTGTAGTTATAGTTTACGAATTCACATGTAATCACAAAGAAAAAATTAGTTTTTGTAACATGCTTGAAGGAAGGAACTCAAACTAACGCTACATCCCTGTGAGACTTGAGCCTAAACGTTATTTGGAGAGTTAAAATCTGTGCATTGTTGTTTTCTAAAGTCGTTGCATGATCTCATTATTCTTTGCTTGGTTACTACTTAGAAGGCGTTTCATCACTTAGTTCCAAATGCTAGAACTCATGCCCATTTCATTCAAAGCATGTCGTTGATTTGCATAACACATATTCAAGATGAAGTTGTGTAGTGACCACCATCAAAGCCAAACAACCATGTGCCCTTCATTCATTTTGTGTTTAAGTTTAACCCCATTGAGCTATGTTAGCCCATGTTCTTTGTTAACCCATATCATCCTCACCTAGCCTAGATTAGGACCATCCGTACCCTTGTTCTTGAAGCATAGTAAGCATGAATGAATTCCCTTTGATTAATGTGTTGTAGAAAATAAGTGCGGGGGAAGGATTATTGATATGAGTTTATGTGCCATAGGCATGGTTAGAAAAAAAAAAAAAAAAAAAAAAAAAAAGAAAAAAAAAAAAAAAAAGAAAAAGAAGTGAAAAAGAGTTGAAAAGTATTGTTTGTTGAAGTAAGGGCCCAAAACAATGAATTAGGCCCTAAGAGTTGTTTGAATCTCCCCTATTTGTCTAACAATTGATTTCTGCATTCTAAGTGGATTCTAAGTCTCAATTTCATTTCTTTGCTTGCTATTGCTTAAAGAACTTTTGTTTATCCCTACCTTTCCTTGTTAGCCAATACCCCAAGCCCCGTTACAACCCTTGGCTTCTATCTTGAGTGTTGTGCATTTCAATTGTAGAGTTTGAATTTGGTATGAGCATATGGTGTCACTGGTTCTCGCGTCTAAGTAGTAGCATTCCATTCATGAGATCATATCTAAACACGTTTAATTACTCCAGAAATTGTGTTCCTTGTTATAACATATGTGAGTACTAGTCTTTCATGTTTACATCTATCTTTTCACATATAACTAGTGTAGGGTGTGTAGTCAGAAAATCTGAGTGAAAATTGAGTGTATAACTAGTGAGGAATTGAGGGAATTCTCTAAGGCATGTTACTACATTCAAAATGTGTTTTAATTGATTAAATGCGAGCTAGTGAATGGTGACTATGATTAAGTATATGCTTGAGGGGAGGGAATACTAAAAGCTATGTGAGTAATGATCTTTGATATGTCATGTTTCATTGGAAATCCCTGAGGCAAATGTTGGAAGGTTTAGGTTATGTTTTGTTTGTTTTGTTTCGTTTTGTTTAGTTTAGTTGTTTTGTTTTGCTCGAGGACTAGCAAAAGTTAAGTGTGGGGGAATTTGATAGGAGCATATTCATGCGACTTAATTAGCTTGTTCTCGTGCATTTATGTTGTGTTTACTTAAGTTATTTTAGTGTTTAAGGCCACTTTTGTGTATTTTCAGATTATAAGGCCAAAGTGTGCAAGAAGATGCAAATTGGAGTCTTTTGGAGCGAAAGAGGAATGAATGAGTTGAAGACTTGAAGAAACGACGAATTCCTACTCCAACGATGAATTCTTACCAAAACGAGGAATCCTACTCAAACAAGGTTTCCTATTTGAAGTAGGAAAGTTAACCCTAAGTTTCCCGTTTTGGTAACCTTTCCTAATCTAAACGTCCGTATTTTCTAGCCACTTTGTAGGCCTTGTATGCACTTTAGGACACAAAACCAAGGCCCTAGCCCAATTACATAGCCTTAGCCGTGACTTTTCCCTTCTCCCCTTCCCTTGCCGTGCAAGGGGGGGCATTTTTGTCTAATGTTATGTAATTAAACCCTCTTTCCTCGTACACCGAAGACTATCAGTTGTTATGTTATTACTGCCTATAAGCAATGTTAATACATTTCTGTATTTTCAATGAAGATTGAAGGAATTACTCATAAGCTTGGGCCGAATACATAAACAAACTGAACACCCTTGTGATAGAAGAAGACATGGCATGTGCACTCCCATCAAGAGAAGGTAAACTAATCTGGGATATCCAGACGTGGATAGGTTGTACAACTGCTCAATTTCCCCTGAGTGCAGTGACTACCTGCACCGAACGACTCCTAGAATTGGCCATAATAGTTTTTTCCTAAAAACACTTAGCTGACTGAAGGATTCAATTCCGCAGGAGCCTGGGTCTCAAACCAGAAGAGACGCTAAGTACAGGATTCCCGCCTATGAAAGAATTTGCGTGACTAGATGGTCCGTCCTTGATGCGCAAGTCTTTATGAATGTAGCCTGGCTATAAAATGTTGCAATACTAGTTAAGCAACCTATTGAGTCAGCAGGTCAGAAGGATATAGCATCTGAGGCGCAATTCTGCCTACACCTTAAGCCTAAAACACCTCTAAGAGCCAGGGATGATGCCTAAGTGGTCACACGAGCCGTCTGCTTCTGTAAGTAAGACGCCTGGCTGACAACTTAAAAGCTGGTAACCCAAGGTAATCTGTAAGCCGAGACTTACACCTACTATGACTACACGGACCCATCTGCTTATTTAAAAGTAGCACTTCCGGCCGACAGTCTAAGGTTTAAGTTTTGCAAGAGTTAAAGCCAAAATGTACAACTATAACTATTATGCGGATTTCCTCTTCTTTCCACGGAAAGCACATGTCCAGCCGCCAGCTCTATAAGTTAAAAATTTCGCAACATGCCCTAGAAGGGCTAAGGCTCATGTAACAGCTAAATCTGAAATATACAACTATAGCAGCTACGCAGATTTCTCTGCTTTCTATGAGAAACATGTGTCTAACCGCCATCTCTATAAGTTAAAATTTTCACAACATGCCCTAGGAAGGCCAAGGCTCGTGCAACCATTGAAGATGAGATTCACGTCTATAACAGCTACACAAACTCGTCTACTTTCTTCGGAGGATACGAGTTCGGCCGCCAGCTCTATAATTTAGAAATCTTGCATTCTTTTTTCCTTTTGCAGGTAAAGCTTCTTGAGCATCAACGCCAAAACTAAAACCTAAATGACGACGTGGGATCGACAGCTTCATTGAAGCAGCTCACCCAACTGCCCGTCCTACGGTAAAGTTTTGCAAAAGACATGGCAAAATAGAAGGATGAAGCAAAGCAAGGAAATTTTTTTATTAAATTTCTAGCAAATTGATAAACCAACTCAAAGGCCAACAAAGTTTGAATAAAGTAGAACGAAAAGCAAAATGACTACTCATCGGCAACCTGCGCAACAACTTGTCCCTCGACTGTCACACCTTCAGCAGCCGCACCGCTCTTAGCAGCCAAAGCATCGATCAGCTCATCCTCAGCCCCCTGCCTGGACTGCCTGACCATCAATTGCTCCACCAAAGGCAACCTCAAATGAGAAGTCAAGCAAATCAACAAAAGAAATGGAGAAAGTCTCGAAGTCCTTCTCAGAAAAATCATAATCCGACGGCATGCCCTGAAGATGGTCTACATAGCCAAGCTTGTAGAAATCAGCCTAACGAGAAGCAAGCGCCACTTTGTGACCGGCCTTCTTATTCTTCAATTGTGCATTCTCCTCAACTGCCGAGTGTGAGCATTATGCATCTTACCTAATTTTTCAGGTTCTCGCTAGCAAACAGCGCACCTTGCAGATTTATTTCCTTGGACTTAAGCTTACTAGTAACCTCTTTGAGATTGGACATTTCAGCACGCATGGAAACAAGCTCATCGTCCTTGGCAAAACAAGCAAAACGTAGCTTCGAATTTATACACTCAAGGTTCTTGACCACTGGTGCAACATAACTAACTTCCTTCTCTGCAGCTTCCAACATTGCCTGGGTCACACTAAGCTTAGCCTTCAAATGGGTGACCTCCTGATGAGTGGTCTCTAGCTGCACAGAAGTGGGAGCAAAGGCTTCATACCCCTTCAAAACAGCGAGTTCAGATTCGAGATTCTTGATCTTTTCAGTAGCCAAACAAAGCTAGGCCATTAACGCCACTTCGACCTCCTTAGCACACTTGACAGCATCCTAATCAACACGTATAGACTCAACTACTAGGATCAAAGTCTTGTGCATTATAGCAATCAGGGAGGACCTTCTTGAGTAGGCAGAATGCTTCACAAAAGAGTATGAGCAAACGAAAACTTTCCCAACACTGTCAACGAACTTGGAGCATGCATCAATGTCCTCAAGCAGGTCAGCTTTCAACAACGCACAAACCTCGGGAAACTCCCCAGCTTCAGACTCAATGGATCTCTCACAACTGCCCATGCAAGCAAACTTCCCTTTCTCAGCAGATCAATCAGTCGCAACGAAAGGAAGAATAGGCCCAGGCGCCACCTTAGTAGCAAAATCCACATTCCCACTCTTCATAGTGGCGAGCCTCTCAGAAGCCAAACCAAACTTAGCTCCCGACGCAGGCTTCGACACAAACCCAAACACCAAAGGCACCATCGAACCTTTCCGCTAGGCAATCTTCTCAGCAATGGTCGTGGATACCTTTGGAGCAGCAGGTTTCACACGCTCAAGCTTAACAGACGTTTTCTTCCCCTTGGGAGAAGTCAGATCAACGAAAAGCTTCTCAACAGTAAACAAGCCCTCGTGAGCAGCTGAAAAAGTCATTGGATTATTCTCAGCCGAATGCTCACAAGCAGGTAAAGAAGATCTTTTATTTCCACCCTTATTGGCAACAAACTCTACAACAACGATCGAACTAGCAAGCGTTTCATCCTTTATCCGCTTTATCTCTTCCTTCGAAGTCAGCCTGTCTTTCTCCCGACGAATAGGACTGAGTAGCCAACACCATTCACGGTACTCAGCAGGAATGCCCAAAGCGATGTGCACTTTCTTCATATCCGTTGAAGTTCTTAGAGTTAAGCCAAATTCTGAATCTACACAAAGTAAGAATGACAATCAGTAAAGTGAAGTCATGGAACAGTTCAACAAAAATTCAAGCAGGCCAGGAATGAAGCAATTTACTTACCTCTGATAAAGGCAGTCCGAATACGCAGCTCATGAGAAGAGTCAAACTCTCACTCTCCACTTACCTCCAAAGTATCACTTGCCTACTCGTGATCACCTTTGCAGGAAGCATCAAGCAATTTATAGCGAGAACTCAACTACCCCACGCCTTCCTTGTGGCCAATTCTAAAGAAGTACCATAACTCATTTATGGTCAAGCCAAGATCAAATAACATGTTTAAGTTTGAAAGCCTACCATCGCACGAACTGCATTCAAGGAGCATTGAGCAGGTGTGCATTCCATGGAGCATATCATATCTTGGACAAGATACAGCATAGGAAAAGTGAATCCCAACACAAAGTAATACAGATGGAATTTGATAGCCCTATTCCTAGCAGTGGCACCCTCAACACACGGTTCATGGCCATTATCGTCTTTCACCCGTTTGACGCGAACCCCTAACCACATCGCACGCTTATACGTCTCAAGAAAATCTCGAAAGAACTTATCGGAATTGATCTTGACATGTGCAGCCTTGAAGTAGCCCATCTTGCCGCTCAACCTAACACGGAAGGAGACCCACGCTTTCTTCCCCTCTCCTTCTTCGCGCCCAGCGCGCTCCAGCAAAGCCCAGGCATCTTGGCCTAAGCCACCAGAACTCGAGAGTTGGCCCACACCGATCTCTCCAATTCTCTATCTTCTCGCATGCACAAGCCCATGCCTATCAACCATGGAGGCCCAGCCCAAGCTGGCCTCCCCACCCCAGTGCGTTTGTCACCGCGGCCCAAGCCAAGCTGAGCACCTGGCCCACGCCAGCCGAGCTCCATCGTCGCAACACAACAACCCGTGGCATCCTTGCCACATGTTTCACGCATCCTCGACCCCTACTGAGCCAATTATTCAAGTCCTGAGACTCCCAAAAAATCAAGAAGAGGAAAATTCAAATTTTTTCTTACCTTGGTGCGGCATGGAAAAGAATAACATCAATGAGAGACGATTCTTTGCAAGGGCAAGAGAAGAAGAAAGCTAGGGGAAGGGGAAAAATTCCTCTAGTTTCTCTCTTACTTGTTGGAATGATGATTGTCCTCCAAATTTATTTAATCCCCGCTTATGGTAAAATTAAATAGGCATTGGGGGCAATTGGTTTCCTTTTCCTAGAAGAAGTATATCTCCAAATCAAGGAAGGAGATCAAGTTCAAAATGGGAAACAATTCTATAAGCCCATATAGCTTGGGATTTCTACACAAACTACCTTTTTTCTGCGTGCGGCCCAACAGGTGTGGGGGCATTTGTGGAGCCTAAAATAATCCCAAAAATTCTACAGGCGATACGTGGACTTTTGCTCAAGAAAGACAAGATCGCCCACATTAAATGGGCAAGCTCCCCAGATACTCCCACGCGTAGCTCACAACCCTGAAGGTCTCAGCAGTTGAATACGACTGCACACAACTCATTAAAGATAATGATTAATTACCCAAATTTTATCTTTAATACATTCCCCAATTGAAGATTGACTCCAATCAAGTTAGTAATCCCAATTTAAATCAATTAGGGATAATTACTTCAATATCTCAAGATATTATTTCCTATTTAATATCTTGAGAATATTTCTCCATAAATATTGGCCAATAGGATGCCGCCATGTGTAGGGTAAAAATCCCAACACTATGGTCGGCCCTCTCCCCTATATATATATACCCCATATTCTACCCAATATCAAAAGTTTTTGCTACCGTAAAAAAGCCCTAAACACTTTACTCTACTCAGAGAAACTAACTTAGGCATCGGAGATCCATTAGCCTAACCCTCCCCCATCCCCACCTTGTGGGCGCGTGAGACTTAGGTCTTTGATCAAAGGTGTTGATTATTTTGCAAGTGCATTTTCATCAAGACTGAAGACGGCAGAAATTTGTATCGACAATGATGGTTGCATCACTACTCTGTTTAGTCAGCTTTATAGCGGAGGTTATTGAGTCCATGACATGACTTCAGAGGTACACGTATTTAGATCCACCTTAATTCGGCCTAAAAAATCATTGTCCCATAAACTCGTTAGCGGGTACAAGTTGTTGAGAAAGGGAAATTGCCTCAAGAGCTGGCTATTCAGCATAAGGAAATTGTCAAGTTGTTGTCCGATAACCTACGACTGTTTTTTATCTGTAGGCTGATGTTCGGTAGCTGCCTGCTAATCAGACAGCTATTGTTAGGTGGTTGCTTATTGGTTAGACAGCAGTTGTTCGGCGATTGTCTGTTAATCAGACAGTTATTTTTTAGTGGCTATCAGTTGATTTGCAACAGGCCGTTGTTCGATAATTGTTCTTCTAACCTCGTCATCGTATACCAAATCGGTCATTCATATGTTGTCTCCCTTTGAAGGACACGATTGAGTTCACCAAGAGAAAAGAAAATCTCTGATTCTAAGAATGTAACATCTATAATGACATAAACTCTATGAGATGAAGGATGATAGTATTGATAGCCTTTCTGTTGTGGACCAAAGCCCAAAAACACTTTTCACCATACAATGGTTAAGCTTGGAACGCTGATTCTTGTGAAGGTAAACATACACATACCCAAAAATATGAGGGGTGAGTTTGAGGGAAGATGACAAAGGCACATGATTTGCTAACACTGCAAGATAAGTGCGAAAATCAAGCACTTTGGAAGGCTTTCAATTAATCACACAAATGGCATATGTAACTACATCAGCTCATTAAGATTGTTGTGTGGTGGCTTCAATGAGAAGTGTCTTCGCCATTTCAAGAATATGTCGATTTTTCTGTTTAACTACCCTATTCTGTTGAGGTGTTTGAGGACAGGTGGTTTCATACAGGATATACAACATCAACATACTCACCCCTATTATCGGAGTGAAGCACTTTAATAGGAAGAGAAAACTGAGTCCGAACCATCTAATGAAAGTTTTTGACAATTGCAGTAACATTACTCTTGTGTTTCATTATATAGAGCTAAGTCCTCCAGTATAATCATCCACAAATAATATAAACCATCGAATCCATTACAAAGTTGAAACAGGGGAAGGAGCACACACATTAGAATGCACTAATTTGAATGAAATAATAGTGGAACTCAATAGATAAAAGGCTCGGTGACTCTTTGCGAAATGCGAAAGCACATATATGATATTTTAGTCCGGAGTCTACCAGTAAATAATGACGGAACCATAACAAAATCGCCAATTGCATAACAAAATCTTTTTAATTTTGTCACCGTCGAGAGCCACATCACCAACATAATGCAACCCCCATCTCTTAGTACCATGCCCAATTATAGCCCGAGTCCGGATATACTGAAGTAAACAAAAAAAACAAAACATTAGTACGATACAATACAATTGTTCGGTAATTTGACTGACTAATTAAAAATGATTTGATAATGCCATAATAGGCAAGGTATTGTGTAAGGATAAAGATGGGGTAAGTGCAATTGAACAAACCCATGCTACTAAAATAACATCTCCATTGGTAGTGCCGACACTTTCTTTTGGAAGAGGAATCATGGATTGGAAGAGAAACTTATCATACTTCATGTGGTCAGTAGCCCTATAATCAATAATCCAACTGGAGTCATGATCTCTAGACGCAATTAAGACTTTTCCCGAATTTTCTGAATCGTCCGATAATTAGGGAGGGGTACTTGATCAACAAGAGACAAAATTGTAGGCTTAGGTTTAAGATTCTCAATGTTGACTGCCAAGAACAAGTCGCACAACAAGAATATGATTTTTGTTCTGCTTAAAAATACAAAGCAACACTGAGTAAATTTTGGTTTTGGATAGGATTGATTGTCCAAAACACAAGACAATCAACAAGTTTAGGTAGTTGGAAGCCAAGGAAGCTACACGGCAAGAATAGGTTTTTGGGGTTTAGAGTTTTATTGGGCAAGAGACAGGTTGAAACTTGCTTTGATACCAAGATAAAAGTGTATAACAATATGAGAGTTTTACATTTTGAATTGTTGGGTTGTATTCTTCTCTCAAGGAGGAAATATATGTACAAGGATATCTGGTACATTGAATCCCTATTTTAGGTACACTAACTCAAGCCAACATAATTGAATTCATATAACACATTGACTCACCCCAACAAAAGTAATCGTTTAAATTTTTTTGTTCAGGTAATTAGAATCCTAAGATTTTTTTTAACTAAACATCTTTTGCCTTTTCAAAGTTAAATGGTTGGCACTCGTTGCTAAATAGTAGGCCTTCTTGTGAAAAAAATTCATGTTTGTTTTACAATTGTCTTGGAAGGGGAATAAAAAGGCTAGATATTTGTTTTAATATATATTTATTTTGAAGTTTTTATCATAAATGGTTTTTAAAATTGACCTATATTCTCACTTTTGTCCTTCAATTTAAAAATCAATCGGTAATTCTTGAAATTGACTACCGCACATCAATTTAGTTTTATCGTTACAATACGTTAAATTTTCTGTTGATGTGCTGATATGGAGTCCCATTGCTTCTATAATACGGTGCCACATTGATTATAAAGAATATAATTTTTTGAAAAGTTTTTTAAAATTTTTAAAACCATTAAGAAAAAAAAAAAAAAATATATATATATATATATATATATATAAGGTATCGTCACTTAGCAAGACTTGGAACTGGGTAAAGCTACCGGTCATCTCATTTCCGTTTGGTTTAGCTCTATTTTCTAGTTCGCCCACTCCCAATAACCAAACAGAAAATCTGAATGCAGACACACTCTATTCTCTTTTCCGTTTGCTTTTTTCGATGTGCGGCTGTTTCATCTCCTTTCCTAAAGCTTCAATAAACCTACCCTCAGGATGGTTATTACAAGCTTAAATTTAAAGCTTCTCTCCTGCGAATTGGAAATTGGCTCAAAAACCTTGTTTATTGCACAACAAATTTTGCCCCTTCTGAAATTTGAAACTGCTCAGTTCAACTTCAACCAAGATATTCCTTAAGAAGCCGGACATGAGTGAGCAGTACTCCTCCTCACCCGAAATTCTGAAATTGAGTTTCTAATGTCTCCTCATTTGCAGCCAGTACCGCACTTTGCCACCACCAGTTGAAGGTCTTCGTCCAGATAGCAACGCCGACGCCTCCACAGCAATGCCCTAGGTTACGAGCGATGTTAAATTTCCCCTTTTTATTTTCTTTTTTCTTTTTTCTTTTTTCCTTATTCCATTTTTAAATAAATTTTAGAACTTTAACAATTTAAAGAATTAATTATTTTTTATATAATCTACTGTGGCATCGTACTGTTGGAGCAATGTGTCTCACTTGTTTGTCATATCAAAACATTAATGGAAAATTAAATAGCTTGCAACGGAAAGGACCAAATAAAATTTAGGATAATGTACAAAAAAATTACTTCAATTATTAGCCTCACGACACTTTTATATCTCGTCTTTTTAAAATGATAATGGCATACCTCATCTTACGAATTTGTGCCAATGTCATACCTCCGTTAGTTTTTCTGTTAATTTCTCAGTTAAATGCTGACGTGACTTGATTCAGGACCTACTTTCTATTAAAAAATTAATAAAATATTATTACAAACTAAAAAAATTATTTAATATTTTTTAAATATTAAAAAAATAAAGAAAAGTTACAAAAAAAAAAAAAAAAAAAAACAAAACAAAACTTCCCCTTTACACGCAGAAAAAAAATATATACAAAACTTTGTCCCTTCCCCCCCTCCCCCGACGCCCTCTCTCTTCTCCCCCATCTTCATTTTCTTTCCTCTTCTTCCCCCTATCTGCTATAACCCAAAAAAAAAAAAAAAAAAAACTAGTTGTCTTCTCCCGCACCCACCCTCTTCTACACACCCCACTCCTTAAATCCACATCTATTCCCCCCCGCCCCCCCCCCCCCCCCCCCAATTTTCTCTGCTCCCAGGTTCTCCACTCGCAGAATCGGCCTGGCAAACGGGATCTAGGTTTTTCTTCTTCTTCTTCTTCTTCCTCCTCCTCCTCCTCCTTCTTCTTCTTCTGGGTTGTAGGGGGTTGGATTTGTTGGGGGGTTGATTTTTTTTTTTTTTTTTTTTTTTGGTTGAAGATTAAGCAAGGAAGAAGATGAAGATGGGGAGAAAGAGAGAAGGGGGGAGGGGGGTGGAAGGGACGAAAGGTTTTGTGGCAAACTAACGGAAGGTATAACATTGGCATAAATTCGTAAGATGAGGTATGACATTGTCAATTTTAAAAGATGGGGTATGAAAGTGTCGTGACATCAATAGTTGAGGTAGTTTTTTGTACTTTACCCTAAAATTTAACATATTGTAATGGTAATGACCAAATTGATGTGATGTAATCAATTTTAGGGACGATATTAATTAATTTTGAAATTAAGAGATCAAAGTCAGGATATAGGTCAATTTCAAGGATTATTAATAATAAAAACTCTTTATTTTGGTTGCTAAAAACTAATGAATCATTTGGAAGTAGCATGTCTTGAAATAGTAGGTGAGTCTTGTAAGTAATTAACACGAGGAACGTTGTTTATCTCATACCCATTCTTCTCATCTATCATTCCTTGTCAAACTCATTCATTATTATTTTCTTAACATTTAATTAAACACCAGATTTGTGAGATTAGATGTTAGATTAGTGAGTCGACGGAAGTCGACGGAATTCGAAGTCATGATGTAGTGTAAGGACAACACTTTTCTTCACCATTGTGGTAGAAGATCAATTGCAATCATGACCATTATTTTTAAGTTTCAGTTTTTGTTCGTAATTCTGAAAAAGTTAATGTTGTTTATTCTGAATTTTAGAATAGTTAAAGTTGGAGACTTTTCTATTTAAATGCTTTTCTCCTTTGAAAAAAAAAAACAAACAAACAAACAAACGGCAACAAAGATTCTCAAGTGGCATCATAGCTTGAGATAAAAAAACTGAAGGAAAAAGAAGAAACTGATAGTGCAGCATGGTGATCATCAGATCAGATGAGAGCCATTTGCTGGACGTTGATTGGATAAGAATCAGAGGGTGGGCCGTTATAAGCCCGCCAAGCAAGGATGGCATTTGCAGCTTCTGTTGGATGGAATGCATCCCAAAACATGTATTGATTTCTATTAGAGCATGGAACTGCATAAGGCAGGCATGTTATCTGCCCTCTGTTCCTCCCAATTCCACAGCATCCCCTATCAATCACACTGAACCCTGCCAGTGCCAACCCCACGGTTTGATTTAGTATCACTAAAAACTCAAAAAACTAAATGGGTATCAAACGTAACGTAATGTAACGAACGAATATGTATATAGTCAACAACTGTTACCGTAGGGGGCAGGATTATTGAGCATGTCACCAAAAGCACCATAGGTGTTGGCGTAGACAAAGATGGCATCAGGATGGTTGGTGTTGAGTTGGTTGACGAGTGATCTGAGGCCTTCATTGTAGGTACCAAGGATTTGATTCACATAGTCCAAGCATCTTTCGGGCTGGGCCGCTGAGGCTCTTTGGTTTGGGATGCAGCCCAGTGGCCCAATTCCTGCTAGCAAAAACTTTCTTAATCCTACACTGTGCAAAGCCTGCATTTAATTTCACAAAAAATCATATATATCATTGACTTCAAGTCTCATAGACGATAGTAGTTGAAATAGTGAACTGGTTGGCATAATGTATGTAGTACCAGAATTTGTCGAGTATAGCGATTAAGGAGAAGGTTGGCGAAGGCAGGAGGAGTGTAGAGGTAGCTGGAAGTATAGAGGGAAGGCAAGAGGTAGTTGTTGATGTAGTCATTGCTCCCAAACGCCAAAACTGCTATGGACTTTGCCAGGTATTGTGTCAGGTTGGTTCCACTCATCATCGATCTGAACTGATTCAAGGTGCTCTCAAAGTTCAATACTTGCTGACTCAGGCTATACCGTTCTCCCTGTGTCACAATTTTCATTTTCACGAGGACAATGCATTTAATAAATTATTGAACATTAACATGTAAATAAAATAGACTGATCTTATTATATATAACGTTAAATAATGTTCATACAGTACGTAAATAGTACGTACATAGTGTTGGCCTGTCTCATCAAGTATGCCAGCAGCTGCTGAAGCATAATTTACTCCCCCAAGCATTCTGGTACCTTTTGTATTAGGATCAGCGTAGGCTGGAACATATGGGAGACCCAGCAAATTCCCTGCAAATTCCACAATGTATGTATAGCCAACACCATATTATATATATAGCCATGATATCATTGACATGAGAATATAACGGATAACATTCGATTTTGACTTGTGTTATCAAACAAATCCCTAGCTGAATATGTTGTATTCATACTGGCGTTAACCTAAACAGGAATCACTTATATTCAAATAAGAATCAAGGTGAGACATATATATGGGTTTTAGGGATATGCATAGAACTAATTAAAGAATGAAAAATTAGCCAGGTAGGTTAATTAAAATTGGTACGAACCAAGGAGATCAACAAAAGTTCTTCCATTAGTGAATCTGCCAGTAGGGCCTGCCCTGAAATCGCAGCCATAAGGATAATAATTGGATTTGGCAAGGGAGTTGAGGAAGTTGTTGTTGCCAACATCAATCAATGAGTCCCCAAACACAAACATTGCTGGAACCTGCGCTGACTCCACACTACTACTAGTAGTCATCGTCGAGGTTGCCCCAGCATTTGAGCAGCAGCACTGCACAAGCAGAACCAGCAGCAAAACCGTAATAATATTTCTCATCGCAACTCACAACAAGTTTGTAAAAATATATTCCTATTTCCTATTACTAATTAACATATATGGAAAATTGGAAAGGAATAGGATGGAGGTGATAGCTTGATCATATGATCCATGCATACTGACGATACAGCTAAATATGGATATGCATATATATATATATATGGAATGAAAGTAATTGGAAAGCCAAAAAACCATGCTTTTCTTCAAACATTGGGACTTGGGAATGTCTTTTTGACGTCCGTTTTTCCGTTTTTATCTTCTATGCGTTTGCTTCTTTGCGTGTTATGAATATGAATGAAATGAGCTCATATAACATGTAGTTCCTCATCCCTTTCACGTAAGTTACGTGGACCCACCCCTTGCATTGTAATCAAATCATATCATTCGGAGACTGGAATTGGTTTTCGCTAGAAGAATTTTGCAACCATCAAATACATAATAGGTAGGTATATTTCTAATCCAAAACGCAGTCATTTTTGGGTTTAATCTGCGTTTTCTTGTTATGGTGTTCAACTATTTAGTTTCTTCTAGATTTTGTGTATGTGTTAAATTGTTGACTCAAAGTTTTCTTCACCATTTTTTTTTATATTCACATTATGTAATATATGATAATTGCAAATTTGCCATGCACTACTGATTTATATACTCCTCTTTTGTTACTTTGAATGAAATTGAACCTTTTACTCAAGGTCAGATTCCTTAAGGGACATACTGAGTTTCAGGTGACACACCTCGATCCAAAATGTTTATCTAGACATCCAATTCGTGATTTGATGGCCAATACCTAAAAGGTGACAAAGCCATAAAGATGGTGATAAGAAAAGTGTGAATAAATAAAAAATAAAAAATAATTAAAAAATGGTGCGCATGTGAACAGGGCTAAACCTTTATTACATAGCATATGTGTCAGAGTATAGATAAGAGTGCAGTATAAAGTAAGGAATGTTCTCATCCTAGAAGAATGGACGCTTTAAACAATAAAAGGAAGAATTTCCCACTTTAACAGAAGGGAAGGTCAGCATTTGCCAGTACTCCTCATCGCCACAAAAGCACTGCCACTAAGTCCTGGAGGGACGAAAAAACAAAGGAGAGTAAACTGAAAAAGCAAAGTTTAGTAAAAATGTTTTCGTAAAAGCTGTAAATCCTCGCTGTAAAACATGTATGATTTCCAAACTACTCTTACTACTCGTGTATATAACAATATAGCACCCAACAACAACAGTAATAGATTAAGTATACGAATATACTAGTGTTAAACAATAAATATGCAAAGCTAGCTTATCAAATCATGTAAGCACACAAGTCATGCAGAATTAGCTACACGAACAAGCTCAGTGTATAAGGATGACGTTCTAGTACTACAATCACGTGAAGTTGGTGCAAAGCGTTCACACACCAGTCCTAGTTGTCTATTGCAATCTAGGGACAAGGCTAGCACCTACACTAGATCCAAAGTGAACATAACGGTGCACGTGAACATACACGTGAAGCTGGTCCTGGCCCAGAAGGCACAAATAAAGAAAGCACTATGCAGACATTTATGATCATCAGTGTTGGAACCAAATTCTTGCATCGCAATGAAGGTGGAGACTGAAAATTTTGTTTACTTGCAAAATATTAAAGAACCATATGTAGTCAAAGACTAGGGAGGGGGTGCGCCGATCAAGGCTATTGATAGTCAAGTTAGTAAGCAATATTATGAGACTCAAGAAGTAAGTAAGAGAATAAGTGTGCGATAATTGTGTTACCAAAGATGAACTCTAGAAGGGTGCATTTATACCAGTCAAGGTAGAGACCTCTTAGGATAAGGAATCTATACTAAACTAGGAGAATCTTATAGGATATCTAGGAAGATATTGCATCATCTTAGGATGTGATTACTTGCGGTGTACGCCAATCTTTAGATTGTAAGGACCTCAAGATTATAGGGAACCTACTGGTTCTTTGCTAGCTTAGGTTTCAATATCTTACATAACAAACAGGTCAATCTTAGCAAAGACCTCGAACTGCCCGTTGCTCCAGAACAGAATGATGGTGGCATCGATGCTTCATTTATTCAACGCCGCTAGGAAGCCGTTTAGTCCATAACCAAACTTTTAAGGTATTTATATTCTGATCAATCTTAGTGCAGGCCAAAAAAAACATTGGCCCTGTAATTGATCCTGTATTTGAAAATGACTTGTTACTCTTGAGGATGAATAATTATTGAAAGACCATCCCATTCGAAGTAATTCAGAATGCGTAACGTTTTAATTTTTCTGACTCGTGGCATCTTGAACCTTAGAGCAAGTCCACCCCTAAAAATGCGATGGCACCCAACCCATTTAATCCACTCAAATGAAAAGTAATTGACCCTAATGAACAGTAATTGGCCAAATGCATTTGCACCTCTAAAACTAAATAGCCTATTCAATTTTATTAAAATATTATTAATTTTTATTATAAAATAATAATTTGATTTTTATTTTCTGACTTAAAAAAAATTATTAATTTCTGACATTTTATTTATTTATTTTAAAGTTTTTTGGTTTGTTGATCTAAAAATCGAACGGTCCAAATTATGCCACGTCAATAGCTGTTAATTTTGAATTTCAAATTTTTTTTTTTGCCATTGGAAATCCAAAGGACATAGAGGCGCCACATATACTCACGCCACCCATAATGCGCTTGCAACGTTGTCGGCAACTTGCGCTCACATGTGCGTGTTTTCCACTCGCTTAGCGCAACAAAAAAAAAGAAAAAAAAGAAAAAAAAAAGGGATTTCAGTGGCTAACATCATGATGACGTCAACCTGGCATCATGTATGCCGGTCTCTAGCTTAGTCAATTATGTGCTGGGCTCAAAGCTAGCCTCCACTTTGGGCCAGCCTATTGGGTGGGGTGGAGTGGATTTTTTGGGGGGGGGGGGGGGGGGTGGCTGGCCTAAAAAATAGGCTTTGGGCTGGCACATTAGTTAGGTTATCTCCAACCGAATGGTCCAGAGGGCTAAATGATCGAAAATAGCCCGAAAACCATCTCCAACCAAGGGCTAGGCCAGAGGGTTGTGGAATCTGAGAGGGCCCCAAGGAATTGGAGATGGCTAGAAGGCTGGAGGGCTGACTGGCCTGAAAATGGAGCAATCATGTCGGTTATAACCCTTTTTTTTTTTTTTTTGTTTTTTGGGCCAATTTTTTTTTTTTTTTAATTCTTAAAAATTCTAATTTTTTTTCCTCCTATAAATACCTAAACCATTCATTAAATTTAAGTTCTAATTTTTTTGGTTTTTTGGGCCAGTTATCGTTGTAGTTTTTAAATTTAAGTTGTTGTAGTTTTTAAATTTAAATAATAAATTATGTTTGGCCCTATGGCCCTCGATTGGAGACGGTTTTTTGTGACAAGGCTAAAACGAGCCCTATGGCCCTTTGGCCCTCGGTTGGAAACGGAGGCAAATATGGTCCTGTACTGTTCATTAAAATATTAATATCTTGGAGAATCTTGGAGGGCTAGAAGGCTAAAACGAGCCCTCTGGCCAACCATCGGTTGGAGATGGCCTTAGGGGTGGAAGTTCTCTTATGAATGTTGCAAAAGCAATCAAGATGTTCCGTATTCAGGCATTGTTGCCTTGATGAACGTGCCATCAATGTTGCAATAATGGAGACGTCTTAGTTGCATGTGCATACAGGACGAGGGATTGTCCATTGTTTTCCCCCATTAACTCTAGCCGTCGAATTCACTGATCTCGTGGTGAAACGATCCTGATTCAATGGTGTGATGATCCGAAAGATCTCCTATAAACATCTTCCGATCTCCTTCTCGTATTCTTCAAAATTCCAAATCATTCGTTTAAGAAAAAGTTCATAGCTCTTTCCATCTTTTTTACTTGGATTTCACTGTTTCTTCAACCTTTCTTCCTTCGATTTCTCAAATTTTCAATGGCTGCGTCCTCAAGCGTGATTACTGCCATGGTCGTCGATTCTCCTTATGACACTCGATTAGTCAGAGTGCGCAGTAGAGAGGAAGGTGACACCTTTATATGTATAACAACACCAGAGCCTTCTAAACAAATGTAGAGTTTGGTGGGAGGCCGGCTGTAATACTCAAACAGCCTTACCTGAGCCTTCTGAACCTCAACGCCCATGTATCAGAATCCATCCTTGGTACTTGGGTTTAGGTTTGAAGTTCCCATTATCAGATATTCTAAAGGAAATTTTAATATGCTACATCATGGCTCAAACATGGCTCTCTGACACTTGTCTCTGGCTGCCTTTAAATTTATCTCCTGCTTCAAATTGCTGAACAAATGGCATGTGGCTGATCTTGAGCTTCAAGAGTTTTACATGTTGTATGATATGAGAAAAAGTTCTGACGACCACTACTTCTTTTAATCAAGGCCCAGCCTCACGTGGTCGACGTATATCTTTGATATCCCCTGACATGATAAGGATTGGCACAAGGACGTCCTAATAATTTATGGCAATTGAGAGGGTGATATTTCTAGTGTTTGAGTTAGGAATGTCCCTTTGCCCGACCTTCGATCAGACAACGATGTGAAGAGCATCAGGCTTTGTCATCCGGAGCCAATAGAGTGTGCTTTCAAAATTCTTGCTAAGCATCGTAGCTGGAAATGACTGACTTTTCCTGCTCAGTTTGCAGAGCACGGTAAGGACGCTATTGTCAATCATTGCTGCAAATCCCCGATTCTTAACCTGTACTTGATCAATGCTGAGGAGATTTAGAAGGGGGTCCACTCGTTTCAGATTAAAAATTTCTTAAAACTAGACAACAAGAAACGCAAGAGGCCTATTGGCGTGTCTCCTAAGCTCATTGTGGAGGCACCTCAAAATAAGAAGTGGTTGCGGGTGAAGGTTTTGGAATTTTACCAGGAGATTTTGAGCTTGAGGAACCAGAGGAAATTCCTTTGGTCAGAAAGAATTCCACCCATGCCCCAGTGAACGCAGCTTGTGAAATAGCGGAGCTGCAGCCTCATGCAGAAGATAATCACCTTCTTTTCTACCACTAGTCTAGCATCAAGAACAACGACAACATGAGTCGCCTCAATCTGATTGGGAATTTTTTGTACAACCGCTACAACCTATTCCGCCACCAATTCAAGGTGAAGTTTCAAATCTTAAACCTTCTTCCCTACTGACTTCTTCTTGTTATTTAAATTACATAATTACTTCTTATTTAAGGTTCTTTTTTATAGAGGCTCACATCATTAGTGTATTACGTCTAGTTTAGTATCTCTTTGCTTTTTGGTTGTATTTGTATTTTAGTTAGGATTGGGGATGTTTTTGCATCCTTTGGTATTTATGCCTTGTGATGTGATTGTAATCATGTCGCGTGTCTTTTCTTAGAGATGTTGCCCTAGTCCCAGAAATTCACGTTTGGATATAGATAGTTTATGATATCTTATGTTGATTAATAAAGCATCCACAATTCAAAAAATTCAAAAAAATTCAAAAAATAAAATAAAATTCAATACAGTGATAATTTAGTCTGATTGGTTTAGGCCGTGTGGTGCTTCCTTAAAATTTGAATCTCACTTACTATAAATATGAAATAAGGAAGGAAAAATGAGAGAACATAGAAATAGGAAAAGTAAAGGAAGGGAATCCGGATTTCTAATATTTAGGTATTTGATTATGATTTGAAAGGGAAGTTAACATTTTGCCGATTTCTTACGGTTAGTGAACACAGGGAAAAGTTTAGAAATAAACTGATTCTCATTCTAATATTTTAGTAACACACGGAACACAATAATCAAAATGGTTCTTTTTTTCGTTGCCAAAATGATTCCAATTTTCATTTCTTGTAAATAAACATGACCTAAAATAATTTAATATAGAATATCACCTAGTCAAAAACATTTAGGATTTGTTTGTTAATGTTTTGCAAAACAATTTTTTGTTTCCCAAATACAAAAAGGGGTTAAAATGCATTCGGTGGACTGTTTTGTGAAAATAAACTCAAAAAATGGAAAACACAAAAAACAATATTTAGCCTAAATTTTTTAGAACATCAAATTGATGTTTCCTTTGTTTTTAAAAAACAGTTTGAATATAATAGAAAATAAAAGATACATATATATAAAGGGAAGTTAGAGTTTAATAAAAAAAAATAAGATCATGTTTGCCATCACTACCATTACCAATTCCACCGCCACCACCACCATCACCATCACCGCATTCTCCATCATCTCACCATCACCACCACAATGGCCACCATCTTTGACACCATTACCTCCCACCACCATCGCCGCCAATACCATATCCTTTACTGCGATCACCCTTGCCATTGTAAGCACCACCAACACTATCGTCTCACCATCTTGCATCACCGTCACCACAACCATCATCACCACATTCTCCATCCCATCAACCTCACTAGTGCCACCACCATCATCCACACCTCTCAACCACCATTTTCACAATCACCCCTCATAACCATTATTAATAGAACAATCCTCTACCACCATTGCAACCAAAACCACCGCCACCACTCCTCCACCATTGCCATTTATCCTACTATTGCCACCACCTATATTTCACCACTACTAACACCTTTAGTCTCACCACTACTACCATTACTTCGGGCCCCATTGCTACTAACACCACTCTCGTCTAGACCATTACATTTTGTTTTTGAAATTTTGTACTATTGGAGAATAAGATCACACATCGGTCATATAACAAAATAATATAAAGTTAATATATGGAAGTTCCTACCCTTAATATCACTAAGGCCTTTGTAATAAAACCCAACAACTAGCAATAGGTATTTAAGTTGTGACAATATCGGTAATGTTAGTGGTAACCTCATGGGCCTACAAAGTTTATCATGGTATTAAAGTAGGTTATTCTTTCGATACGTCCTAGGCCCGAGTTATTGGGCACGAACATGCTTCTTGAATGTGAGCTTTCGAAAAATGTGCTAGCTCTAACATAAGGCTTATGCATGGATGGGGCTTCAAAAAGATTACATTTGGCTCTAGAAATTGAATATTGACCGACCAAGGTCTCGTAAACATTGGTGTTAGCTCCGGTATAATAACTTGACCAGTTCTCAATATGAGAATTGGTTTCCCCTTGTGGCCCCTTGTGGCCCCGTGTCTCGTGAGGGGGCATGTTGGAGAATAGAATCTCACATCAGTCACATGACAAAATAATACACAATTAATATATAGGAGTTCCCACGCTTAATATCATCGAGATTTTTTGTGATAAAACCCGATACTAATAATATGTGGTTAAGTTGAGACAATATCGGTGATGTTCATTCTCTAAAATCATTCTTGAACTAAAATAGCTGACACCTTCTAAAATCACAAAAATACAAAGTCCTAATGTCATTTTCATTTTATAAAACAGTTTTTCAAAAATCGTTTTAAACCATTTCCAAACGGACCCTTAATTCTTACTAAACCTCGTTCCAAACACACTTATTAAAATAAGATAGAAGGAAAAAAGAAATGAACTAATTTTATGATTCAAATCTCAGAGAACAACGTGAGGCAGTATGACAATTTTAAAGACCAATATAAAGAGTTATGATAATTTTAAGGATTATTTTGGCTAAAATGCCCCAAAAGAATTACATGTGGCGTATCCTAACAGATCCAAAGGTTCCCCTATATGCTAAAGAATTGCTAGCTAATAGCTAAATGGAGTTACAATTACTAGTTCAACAGTTAATTAATTAAGCACATCAACAATGGGAATGAATGAGAGGAAAATGTCACGATGCACTTGAATCTCTATGCCTCTAATAAAAAGTCTTAGGCCTGTCTATGTGATTCATCTGTTTTTTTCATCTACAATTGCGTTGGTTAGAAAAAGTCTAAAAAGAGGGGTCAGGTTCAAGTGTAATTCAACATCATACAGTATCTATAAAATATTTTAGTCTCATATATCTATTTTCATTCTATTGCAATTTCATACATTCTTTAATCAAATCGTGAATTTTAACTTTTAACTGACGATGTGACAAATCTACATACCTAGCCATGGTCGAGCTCAAACAGAGAATCCTCACGTCCCTCTCAAATCGTCAATTTTAACTCTTAATACTATGTTTGGATGAGGAAAATAAACATGGAATTTTGGTAAAAGTCAGAATTTATAAATTGACAGGCACCAATTCTCTTGTTTGGATTCATAAATATAGAAATTTAGAATTTCCGCATGGAAAGAAAACTTGGAATTTGGGACCTCCAAATCCTAAGTTCAAATTCCATGTAAATAGGTGTCATTTCTCAATTTCTGTGATTGAGAGTTTAAAATTAACAAATTCCGTATTCAATTCCATTGTTTTTTTAGGTTAACCAAACAAGAAAATTTACAAATTCTAGAAAATAAAATCTCGTCATTTCAATTTCCGTCATTTTTAAATTCCTTAGTAATCTTAAATTTCTTCACCCAAACATAGTGTAACTGACGATGCGACAAATCTAAAGCCCACATACTTTGATAATGTGGCGAAAAAAAAAAAACAAAACAAAAAGGATCGTCTTCCTTCTTCTGCAGCTTCTTCCCTCACGACCCACCTAGCCATGGTGGAGCTCAAACAGAGAATCCTCATGTCCCTCTCGAAATTCTCCGTCCCCAAGACTCATACCAAATCGTCTGCTTGGATTGGTCTCTGCTTCTCACCTCGATTTGACATCCACCTACTTGATCAAAATTATTGCCCACATTGAGGTGAGGATCGACCTCATCGGCGCCGTCGATCGTGAGATCAAGAACGTGGTGCGAATCAAGGTCCGACAACAGAATTCCAAGAGATGGTGGAGATGTCTTAGAGGGAGAGGTGGGTGAGGTTGGGCATGCTGCGCTCGTCTCTGCAGCTCCCTCCGCGTTTCGTCAACTTGCAGAACCGAAACAACCGATTTCGAGACGTTTTGTTGGCGAGCTCGCTGCAAAGAATTCTATTGCGACATGACTCGGCTGAGTGCCAACCCTTTATCCCGCACCTAGTTAGGTTTCGTCCAACGACGCTCTGGAGAAGAACGAAGTTTAGGCGCTGAGTTTATCACCTCGGAGCGTGTCAAAATTTTGGTGGTGATGCTTGCTTTGGATCTGGCTCTTTGTAATGCGGACGTACCGTATCATGAATGTCAAAACATGTGAGCTTTAAATTTGTCACAGCCTCACTTAACGGTTAAATTAACGATTTGACTACTGAATGTAAGAAATTGAATGAAATGAAAGTAAATATATGAGATTGAAATGTTTTAAAGATGTTGTATGAGATTGCAATTACACTCAAACATAAGTGGGTAAAATATAATTTAACCTTAATACTAATCATAAATTTATATGTAATGTACTGATGATAGGCTAGCGATATTTGTTCAGGTGTCTGCTGAACAATCGCAATTTTTCATTTCAACATCTAGATTAGGGATGGGCAGCGGTTATGTCGGGCGGGTAACCATGGTTATTTACCCATAACCGTTTAAGCTTTTACCCACATAACCGTTTACCCGTTGGGTATTTATATAAATGAGTATACTCATACCCATAACTATTTATAAACAGTTAACCATACTCATAACCGCATACTCATTTACCCATAACCGCGTACCCGTTTACATTTTTTTATTACCCGTCTACCCATTTTTTTAACAACTTGAAAATTAAAAAGAAATTTGTCATAATTTTCTTTTTTGTAACTATTAAATATCGTTATAAGTACATTTAACATGTATTTTTATATTAACGGCAATATTATTTATGAATATATGCGATGTCACCCAATTATTTGACGGTCAATCTATTACAAGAATCATGCATGGTTGTAGGTTAATTAATATTCTTGTATACATACATACATATATATATATATATATGTGTGTGTGTGTGTGTGTGTAAGTACGCATTAGTCTGCTAATAGGCTAATTTGATAAATATTTGGATTTTTATTTAGAAATACATGTTCATTGATCCAAGCCATTTAATCAATTTCTAATTTTGCGGTCAAATATTTATTGAAAACTCGAGGCCAATTAAATATATATATATATATATAGGTAAGCATCATCTAATAATAACATGTTTCTAAATGCTCAAGGTAATCATTATCTTGAATTGGTCAAAGTTCTAAAAGACTCCAAAACAAAATTGTCAAACACTAATGCTTTAACACATTCAATCACATATTTTAAACATTAGCCCGTTCTATCAACTATATTTTTCTCTCAAGTGAGGCATATATATATATATATATATATATATATATATATATATATTATATGGCCCTTTATGACCAAATATATCTCGGGATACTAAACTTAGTTAGAAACTTTTTTTTTTTAGTTTTACATATATTAAAATAAACGGTTAAATGGGTATCCGTTTATAACCGCAGGTAATACCCACAACCATCCATTTAAATTTCATGGGTAAACGGTTATACCCATAACGATTTATTTATCTAAACGGTTACCCATAACCATAACCGTTAAATTTATATAGGTGGATAACCGCGGTTACCCATAACCAATGGGTATTTGCCCATCCCTAGTAAGGATTCTCCTGACCAAGTCCATCGGGGCGTTGAAATTTTATCCAATGGATACAATTATTACAAGTATTTAAAAATGAATTATAGTATATTTTGCATGGAAAAAGTATATTTTGAAAAAAAATGAATATGATAGTTTGTTGTTATGGTAAGAGAAATAAAAGAAACATTAACAAAATAAAAATAAAAACCTGAAAAAAAAAATTGAAAAGGGAGGGATCGGTACTAAGATAGCGACTTTCGCATTAGTCGCTATCTTTGTAGCGATTATGATGAAGGAGAATAGCTAGCAAAGTACCGATCGTATCATTTTCTTTCTTTTTTTTTTCTTTTTTTTCTTTTTCCATTGAACAACTATAGTAGAGTAAAATAGTAATCACAATGCAAAGTATCAACCTAACAACAAAAAGTGCTGACACATGGAGTCATATTCATGGACCTAAATAAAAAAATAACTAAAAATTGGACTAATCTAATTGTTAGGCAATAAAATTGGGAAAGGGATCCTTTCCGGATCTCTTCCACCAAATCCACCCAATCACCTAATTCAGACCCTTGAAATTTAGTCCAACGGCTAAAGTAGTTATAACTTTTAAAGGGGCCCCATGTTTGTAACTGTTTGATCAAATTTCAAGGGCCTGTATTGATTGATTGGGTGGATTTGGTGGAAGGAATCCGGAGAGGATCTCTTTCCATAAAATTGGACCTATTTCAAGTTAGTTTATTTACACATAACAGATTTGTATGAAAGAAGTTAATTTAAACCACATATTAATGAAACTCTTTTTGTCAACTATAAGAGGGTGAAAAAACATTTTTGTCTTCTATCACAAAATAAAATTATGGACAATAAAGTAATTTGCACAAACTAAATTTTACAGTTGTTTTTAAAAGCATCATCTACATGTAATCCTAACAAATCATCTACAAAAACTCCGGATTTTTACGGGTGTATTGTTTTATGAAACTTCGAATTTCTATAACACTTATTTTCAAAACTTCAAGTTCGAGTTTAAGTACGAACTCTAGGTTCATGATACCTGCAAACAAACACAATATACATATGCAGTGAACGGGAATAGCTTAGGGACCTATGTGTGAAAAGAATGAGTGAGGACCCAAAATATGGGGCTGTCGTGGCTTGCAGGCCCAAAAGAGTGGTTGTTAGGTTGTTGGGCAACAAATGAGAAGTAAATGGGTTAACAAATTATATACCCAATTATTGGGCTAAGAAGGAAAAGTGAAAAACAAGGCCTAACCCATGGGCTTGTTATTTCATGCGAGCCAAAAATAAAACAAGGCCCAAAAGGAAAAAAAAAAAACAAGTGGGACGGTTTGGTGCATATGCCCAATTGGGTTGTGGGTCGATTGTAGGCAGCCCAGGTCCGTAAGAAAGGTGATGCAAAATGGCTTTGTTTTGGACCTAAGAGTTTTGGAGCAGGAATGACTTGGTGGCTCGGGCAACACGGCTTCAGGCTGCAGCTCCCATATGTGTAGGGTTTGAAAAATCCCATTTTTTTCTTCTCTTATTCACGCATATTCAATTCACCACAATTATGAGAACAATAAATTTAAGCTGAATCTATAATTTGAAAAAAAAAAAAAAAAAAAAAAAAAACGTAAAATTAGAGTTCATGCTTCATGGTGAATGTTTCATGCAATCATTGCTGAAAAAATATCGAAATTGAAACCATGTTTTATAGATTACTTGGATTGCTTGATGAATATTGTGAATGACTTTGTAGTAAACAAGCATTCAGTTCCTTAGCTTAGTGTCAGGAGCGTGTTTAACAATGCGTTGTGGCCTAAATTTAACTGAAGGAGAGAGAGAGAGGGGTGCAGCTGCATAAAGAGAAAAGATTGGCTTGGGAATTATTGTGATGATATTTCTCCGTACCTTGTGCCTTTTTTAAGAAAAATAATAGGGTGACTTGCCCTACAAGTAATACAAAGTTGTGCCTTTTTGTTTTTTTGTAATTAATTCTTGAATTGTTTCTCATTAACATTAGTAGTTGTTGTGACTATAAATACTCAAGTAATGATTTTCTGTTGTGAAATTGGTGTGAATTATATTGCTTAAATAGTAGAAGTTTGGTTGTTATGACTATAAATACTCAAGTAATGATTTCTGTTGTGAAATTGGTGTGAATTATAGTGCTTAAATAGTAGAAGTTTGGTTTTTATTGTTTTGGTGTGTAAGCCTTTTACATGCATTAAAAGAGACATATGCTTGTATCGTATGGGTAGTACAAAAAGATGAAAAGCAGAAAGTAATAATCATGTTTTCCTCATTTGTCCCTCTCTACATTCATTTCTCTTATCTAATACTAGTGAAGAAAATAAACAGAATAATACATGGCTCCCGTTTCACTTCAATCTCTAACAACTCTGATAATATATATAGGTACGCATCATCTGATATTAACATGTTTCTAAATGCTCAAGGTAATCATTATCTTGAATTGGTCAAAACTCCAAAAGACTCCAAAACAAAACTGTCGAACACTCTAATGCTTTAGCACATTTAATCATATATATTAAACATTAGCCCGTTCTATCACAAAATATATCTCGGGATACTAAACCTAGTTAGAAACTTCTTTTTTTTTTTTTTAAGTTTTACATATTGTAAAATAAACGGTTAAATGGGTACCCGTTTATAATCGCGGGTAATACCCATAACCGCCTATTTAAATTTCACGGGTAAACGGTTATATCCATAACCGTTTATTTATCTAAACAGTTACCCATAACCGTAACCATCAAATTTAAATAGACGGATAACCGCGGTTACCCATAACCAATGGGTATTTACCCATCCCTAATCTAGATACACAAGTATGTTAATTACCCGTTTAATCTTTTGAATTGAAATACTTATTGCGCTGGTTTTATAATTATCATGGTTGATGTGTAATGAGTGTTTGGTGTTAGTTAGAGAGATATTTGGGTTTACGCTTACTCGATGGCATATGAAGTTGTTTCGCGCAATCTAATCTAGTACAAATGGGCGTAATGTACTGTGTGCACATCAAGCGCATGTATCACTAAGAAATACGTATTAGTATCATCAGCCTCCCTCGTATCCCTCTATAACAGTACTAGATGGTGGCTAATTACTTTGTGACCAAGAAACCTCCTAATTATAAGCTGCGGTCTCCCCCTTGTTTGTTTTTCGATGAATATGTCGATGATGGCATGCATTTAATCCACTGCTTTAGGTCTTTTACTTCAGTAATGTTGGAGGCGACACTGCAGGAAATGTTTGACATTTCACCAGTACCCTACTAAAAGCATGACGCCATTAAATAAGCTTTAAACTTGCCTTAATTATACAAATAGGGAGGTGTAAATTTTCTATTTTCTATATTTGATTTATGGAGACGAATTGATAATTACCTACATATATATCATATGCCCGGGTTATTCCCCACAAGGATTTTGGCCTCACGTTTACGGTATGCCCCACCCACCAAATCATGTCATTTGGAGTTTCGCAAGATGCATGGTAACTAGCGTGGAAGAACAATTAATTAGATTAAAAATTAAGGTTGGACCAAAATTTTGGCGTGTTGTATCCACTAACTGCTGTATGCATGCATGATGGATGATCATGAGCGTTGTCACATCATTCGTTCATTCATTCATTCCCCAAATTGAATAGATCAATCGAACCTTCTAATTAAGCATATAAAGTACACTGTACACCATCAAAATAAGGTCCTGTGTCCCAATCCAACGTACACTTTGAATTGTTTCAATTTGAAATCTCCAGTGTCCAATTTTCTGCATGCTATCATATGCTAACATGTACTGTTAAAATTGTAGACACGAACAGAATCACGGATCGAGAAAATAAAGATCTTATATGTTATAGGTCGGTTTGGTGTGTGTGTGTGTGTGTAGATATATATATATATATATATATATATATATAGAGAGAGAGAGAGAGAGAGAGAGAGAGAGAGAGAGTCTCTAGACACACGTAACATATAAATGGCACATTTGAGGATAACCGAACCAAACCAATGAGCAACTTCTCTCTTGAGTTAGCTAGGGCAGACACTTTGTTGAACCATGGAAAGCACATGATTGAACTGCCAACCCTAACCCTACCCATCCAAAGTCATCAGCCTTCTAATAAAGGGATGCATTATAGAGGAAGCTGATGAGAGAGTTAATACCAGATTAAGAAATTCAAATGCCCTCGACTACTTCTTTCCTCCTCCTTCCATATTAAGCGCTTCTGCTAACAATCTCCTGCAATATTACATGTTTTGTTAAGGTAATTACTCTCCTTTTCTTTGGTTTTCTTTTCTTTTCTTTTCTTTTCTTTTTTCCACAAGCTGGTCTTTTGGATTTTTCTAACAAAAGTAATAAGAACTCATGTGGTCCATATAATTTTTCCATGGTAATAATTCCTACGTAGCTAGATATATAGCGGATGATGATGTAGCTACATTAGCGATCAGCTGTCTGAGCTGATTCTCCACTCCATATGTGGATCATTATACAAATACACTTGGAATTAATTTATTTACAATTTTATATTATGCCTCCTTCAACGGTAGGATTTTTCTCTAGACTTGGGAATGAGTAGTTTAATTATATGTCCATATGTACAAGCTTAAAAAAATGCAGCATGGCACGTGATCAACTAGTTCATTGACTGTCCTCCATCAAGTTCAATTGGATCTTTCATTAACATGCCTCAAAATATGTGGTCAATATATCATTGCACGGCTTGTATCATTTATTTGAATATATAGACCTAGCTAGAAAGTAATAATGAGGTAAATATTGGTATGAAAATTTGATTGAGGTTAATGTTGGTTAAAATTTAATGTAGTGTACCTAGTGTTTAAAATATCAGTATCTGTGAAAATATTGATATGTAAATTTGCGAAAATATTGATGGATATATTGATATCAGTTGTCTTCGATATAAATGATGGAAGTTTTCTAAAAAAACGTGGAAATTGAAAATGAAACCTTAGGGAATGTCATATGGCACTTTGTCAATCATTAAATAATGTGTCGGAAATATCAACGAAATCAGTCAATTTTAGCTGAGATTTAAGAATTTCTCAGATATGGACTTCACCCTACCTTTCCATATATTTCTTTAATTTTTTAGATATTTCTATGGATATATTGACTGAACAGAAGAAATTTCAAACACTGAGAATACTTAACCTTAATTAGAATAAGTTGTCATTTAATTAGTTTACTTGTTAAAGTTGACAAGGAGAAAAAGTAGGAGGGTAATTTCCGTCAACATCCCATTTTCCCTCACATGACTTGTATACTTTGTTGATACCAACTTTCAAGGTAATAATATTAATGGTTATGAGGGATTGAAACTTACAAAAAATAATATATGCACTTACATTCATCAAAAAAAGTCAAAGAACATTGCAAAAATATGAGTTTTCTTGTCCTCTAACAATTTCATCTAATCAAGTAGTTCGATGTATGTATATATCAAGCTCCAAGTCCTAGCTAGTCCTTTAGGATACATAATGCGAATAGGATTGCTGCGTGCTGTACAAGAATTCTATAAATACCATTAGACGACTGATCCGCATTAACCAACATTAATCCTCTCAAATCGATCGATACATATTTTTCTTCTTCATGATCTTCCCTTTTGCTTCGCTATGAATATGGTCTTCATATATAGGGCCTTAACCAAAAACAGATTAGTGCTCTCAGGGAAGAATCTGGTCACGGGATTGGGACGTGTGAAAATCTGTGGAGGGAAGCTGTGGCGGCTTGGAAACAGCCATTACTCGCGGAGGAAAATCATGAGGGGAAAGCAGGTTTCAGGAAGAGTGCTGTTGGTGCTATGTGTTGCAAGTTTTCTTGCAGGATCACTGTTTTGTACCAGCCGCATGACATGGACGACTCAACTGCATTCTCCAAATAAAGAAGCTGATCATCAGTTTCCCATCATTTCCAGCCGCATAAAGAAGCTAGAGGCCTCATCATCAGTCGCACAAGATAAAGATTGCGATCTCAAGCGGGTAATTAATTATTAATTAATTATAAGCTACTTATTCACCAATAGTATTCATGAAGTCGTCAAGTTAACATCGATGAACACCTCATCAATACTCTAGTATTTATGCATAAAGTACACAAGTGTATATGATGAGACGGTTCATGTGTTACCCATACAATTTCAATATCGATCCTAATTAAGAGTCATAGATATGGTCAGTTGCCAAGTTCATCATATTTAGTCCAATTTCGTAACCTTGTTTGTTTGAGAACTGACTAGGTAGTACACACAGATGCATGCCAATTTGTAACATATTTATTTTCCACTTTTTTGAATCAGAAATTGGTCGAAGGAAAATTCGAGGATGATATTACGGCAGAGATGACAAAAACCCATCAAGCTATCCAGTAAGTAAAGCTCTACCCAACAACTATGCTCTCCTGTAACTTGTGTATTGTTTTTTGGGTTAAAAGCTTAATTAAAAAGCAAGTACCTAATATTAAACAGATCGTTAGATAAAACAATTTCAACGCTGGAGATGGAAATAGCAGCAGCAAGAGCAAGCCAGAGATTAGAGGGACAACTCAAGTTAGACGACGGTGCGTCAAATAATGATCCCACTACTCATCCTAAACAAAAAGCTTTCGTATTCATTGGAATCAACACAGCTTTCAGCAGCCAAAAACGACGAAAAACAGTTCGAGAAACCTGGATGCCCAGAGGTCGTTGGTTAAGTTCTTCTTAATAATTTCGCAAGAACATCAAAGCATGTAGAATTAAATATTAGCAACTAATAATATTGCATTGCATCTGGCAGGAGAGAAGCTAAAGAAATTGGAGAAGGAGAAAGGGATTGTAATAAGGTTTGTGATAGGGCAGAGCGCAATGCCGGGAGGCATGCTTGATAGGGCGATCGAGGCAGAAGAGGCAGAGCACAACGACTTCCTTCGGCTCAACCATGTGGAGGGCTACCATGAACTCTCCACCAAGACCCGCCTGTATTTCTCCACCGCCATCTCCATTTGGGATGCTGAGTTTTATGTCAAGGTCGACGATGATATCCATGTCAATCTTGGTATGCTAGCGACCACACTTGCAAGGCACCGCTCCAAACCCAGAATTTATATTGGTTGCATGAAGTCAGGTCCAGTTCTCTTCCAAAAGTGAGTGAGAACCTCTATTCATTTCAAAGATATTAATTCTTTTCGTATTTCATGAAAAATAAAGAATAAATATTAAATTTGGGGTGGGTGAATGCTGCAGAGGGGTGAAATATCACGAGCCAGAGTATTGGAAATTCGGAGAAGAAGGAAACAAATACTTCAGACATGCGACTGGCCAAATCTATGCCATCTCGAAGGACCTGGCTACCTACATCTCCAACAATTTGTGAGTACTAGAACTAATTTTGGTCAAATGATTGGGCTTGGGCTGCCAATTACTATATATGTATTGGATCTCTGCAGGCCAATATTACATAGGTATGCAAATGAGGATGTATCATTGGGTTCCTGGTTCATTGGGCTTGAAGTCGAGCACATTGACGACCGCTCCATGTGTTGCGGGACCTCTCCAGGTATGACTCTGCTGATCACGGAGTAACACTATTGCATAGGGTATATGTGATACTGATTGAATTCTTGTGATGCATGTGTTAATTAACGTGGGTAAAATGTATGTATGTATGTGTGTGTGCAGATTGCAAAAGGAGGGCACAAGCAGGGAATGTATGCGTGGCATCATTTGATTGGAAGTGCAGTGGAATATGCAACTCCGCGGAGAGGATGAAAGACGTGCATAACTTGTGCGGAGAAGAAAATGGTGCTGTTTGGAACGTTGAACTTTAAGTTTCAACTTTTATTTCATATTAAATAATAATATAGGCTCATCATAGCTATCTATATGCATGCATGTCTATTCTATAATTTCTATTATTCTGTAGGTGGATTGTTTAATTAGTATATGTGGATGATATGGAATTATCAATTTATGGACGGAGTTCTAAAGAGGGAGAGTTACATGAAGTCCTTAATTTGCTAACTTTACTAACTTCCGAAAGATTTTGTGCACCTCTTTTTCCTTGTTAATTTGTTTACATTTTAATCCCACTACTACTTTTGTTTTGTAATGGAAGAAACATGACTTTAGAAGTAAGGTAAATTATATAAAACTACCTTAATTATCGGACGAACTATAATCTTATACCTTATGTTTTAAAAATTACAATGTCATACTTATCTTACAAATTTATTGCAATGTCAGACCTTTGTCAGTTTGTCTGTCAATTTTTTTGTTAAATGATGATGTGGCTTGAGGCAGGGCTCACTCCTCCAACTGGGTAAAAATATTAATAAATTAAAGATAAAAGCATTTAAATCTTTTACATAAAAAATGTGGGACCACTAGTGGCGGATCCACAAAGGGACTTGGAAGGTCCCAAGACCCCTCGAAGACCCCTGAATCGTAGCTTGAATCTTCCGGAGACCCTTTGTACTTGGACGAAAACTCTGCAGCTGCAGCAGCAGTGGCGTTTGCATAGCAAAGACGACCGCGCTGTGGAAGAAAGAAAATTTTGCCCTTTTTCAGCCCTGGCCGAAAACACACGTTTTGGCCAACTAATTGAAACATTTCCAAAAAAAAAAAAATAGACAATGACAAACGCTACATTTGGCTTCCTTTTTGTTTTAAGTCCCCAAGGCCCCGTCACTCTTCCCACATCCCCATACCTTATTCATCCCTTCCCCCATCCAAAACCTGAAACCCCCGAATTTCACGTATCCAATCCTCAATTTCCCAATTCTCAAAACCCTAAAATCCTAAAATCCCACCAATCTCATATTTTAATTTTACTCCAATATCATATGACACACCCCGATCAAAAATTGGAGCGTGCTGGCCGTCACGTGAGGGTGACGTAGCCAAGTGAACAATGCGGAAGCAAAAGAGTGAAACTATGAGAAAAATAAAGTCGATAAAATAATTTACAATAAAAAGATCAGTGAGTGCTAGTGACAAACATTGAAGGAAAATGCAAAGTAGAAGTTCAAGTATCCTAGGTGCAGTCCAGAATAAACAAACACTACACGAGTGATAACTAGAAAGTCCTACATGGAGGGTGCTTGACAGAAATGCCTCGATGCCTCTTTCGTCACCCACGTCCTTGCTACCTAAAACCTAGAGGGGCGCAAAACAGAAAACGTGAGTGGGCAAAAACAAAGCTTTTCAAAATCATTTCATTCACAAAAGTTAAAACCCCCTCTCTGTAAAACCTGAATACTTTCCAAAAAATATTATACGTACTCGTATATCAAATCATGCTAAAACGATAAAGCTCAAATATGCCACGCTGGAATATGCCATGTCAGAAATATCCAATCAAACAGTATAAGCATCAAGCAGGTGAGATAAAACAAATCATAATATGCCAGTGATATCAATACGTCAGTCGGAGTCACCTAAAGTGACCTGTACGACTGAAACTATAGCTCCTCAACCACTATCCTGCACACAAGTCAGAACCACCTATAGTGGTTTGTACGACAGGCTGGGTGTAAATAAATACGCTATAGTGCTACGATCACGTGAAGGCTATGCGAAGTATCGCGAGTCACCTACGAGTCGGAACCACCTAAAGTGGTCTGTACGACAGGCTGGCACCTGCCTTGGATCCAAGGTGAGCGTACAATGCGGGAGGTGAACAATCACGTGAAGGCTAGGCCCTACTCTGACGGAGCACAATCACCGAGGTGCAGCATTATAAGTTATGACTCAATCTCATCAACACCACATCTATCACTAACAACATACTCACCTGACTTACCTGAGCGACCACGGCACCAAATCATAACCAACACAATCAAAATAATAATAACGACGATATTCGACATGGCATTTCAATTATAAAACCATTTAAAACGTAGTTTCTGGAAAGATACTAGTCTATATATATATATATATATATATATATATATACTAAAAACAAAAGCCCACTTACTGATACGTAGAAGGGTCGTAAGCCCCGAGCCTCGCGTGGCTGCGCTCGTCCTCCGAATAGTCCTCACCTATATGCGAAACAACTATAAAAATGTCAATTTAACGCACATAACCAACCTTAGGTAATAACTTCTCATACATTGCTCAAATGGGGTGTTTGAATATACCAACAAACTCTACTCAACCTCACGAACATCCCCATATTTTAAAAATAATTTTCTAACCTCCCATGCGCCGGCCAAGGCACGGCCAGACGTGCTGGCCACGCGTTGGCACATGCCTGGCACGCGTGTGGAACCCTAACGACGTTAGGGAATATTCCGTTAAAACCCTAACGGACGTTAACGGCCGTTACCTGACGCCGTTAGAATATTCCGTTAACTCTGACGGAATATTCTCCGCCTTCTCCGGTGAGCCTCGCCGATCGTTGCCGTCTGCAATTGGAATTTCTTCAGAAACTGGGAAAAACTACAACCTTTAATATCTTTTTCATTTCTCAACCAAAATTTGTACCAAAATGAAGCTTACAACGAGTAGAACAAAACCTTACCACTTTGGGGGACCCAAAACCAACGGAATCTCGCCGGAAAAACTCACGATATTCCAGCCAACCCTGTAACTCCCTGAAACTGGGCTTCCCAACATCCAAAACACTTCAAAATTGTTCCCCGAGCTTCGTGAGAAGGTTCTAAAGCTCTCTAGAACCTTAAAAACTTCTAAAAACCTCGCAATCACATGTGCATGAACAGTGCTCCAATTCGGGGTTCTTTGGTTCTTGGGTTTCTGAAGGTTTCACATCGATTTAAGGGTATGAACGAGCCCTTGAGCTCACAAGGAACACAAAGGTAAACTCCTCGACGTCGATCCGTGAAAGTAGAAGGTAGTTTGAAGTTCATCCGTACCTTTGCAAAGGAAATGGAAGAAACTGGAAGAAAATCCGAGAGAGAAGGGAGAGAGGAAAAGTCCACAGGTGTGGGTGTGTGTGGTGTGTGGTCCAGATGAGTTCACAACCAAAAACAAAACAAGCCAAACACCCTACAACACAAAATACGTCCAGGGACAAAATCGTCTTTTCACACCTACGATACAAAAAAATGGGGACGGGTTGTCACATCATATATTAATTTTCTTCAAATCTCCACACCACCACCATTTGGTTCAAAATTCAAATAATATTTTTTGGTATTCTAATCTAATCTAATCTTAACTAAATTATATTTATATATGGATGGAGATTTATAATCTAATATTGATATGATTATTGGTATGCTTTGTGTTTGTAAACTCATTTAATTATTGAAATTTTGTTTATTGATTAATTGGTATATGTTTATGTATTTTATTTATTTATTAATGTGTAGGGTAGAGATAAGAAATATTGAAAGATTTTTCAAGCCAAAACTAATAGCACCTATTTGTTTGGGTAGTTCAAGTCACAATACAAAATGAGTGTGATATTGATTTGAATAATCTTGAGAAAGACTTTGGAAAAAGAATTCAAATGAAGGATGACCCTTCTAATATTCAAGATGAGGTCCAAAGTGTATATTTGCAAATGAAATATTTTCAGACTATGAAACATCGTCATTAACACTTGAATTAGGATTTTATAGCTTGCAATGTTGTTTTGCATATAATATATGAATGAAATGTATAATAATTTAATTTTTAAATGTTATTTTTATCTATAATTGTTTTTACCTTTATTATTGGAACCCCTAAGTTTAAAATTCTAGATTCGTCACTGGGACCCGCTGCCTACAAACCCATCACCCTCCCATTTCCTCTGAGTTTAAAATTCTAGATCCGCCACTGAGACCCACTGCCTACAAACCCATCACCCTACCATTTCTTCCCCATTTCAACTGTTCTCACTCCTTTCCTTCATCGCCAAAACCATAACTCATTCTCCCACCGCCACCCTCATTGGCCAATCACCTCATATTCACCACCCCACGTCCAAGATGAGGCTCACCACCGCCACCCCACCTACCTATTTTTCAACGAGGAGCAACGCATTGACGGAAAAATTGTTAAGAGTTGAGGGGGGGCGCAAGAAGGGTTGCTCTTGCCTTGGAGACGCATACGTACGTTGATAAGATCTAGTGGGTGGGTGGAGTAGCCGTCGATAATGGAAGCAACGCCTCCATCGACAAATCCTTTGATACCCATTTTCCAATTGAATCAAAGGTCGAATCTTTTAGGGTTTTTTTTCCCTTTTTTTGAGATTGTTTGTTAGAAAATGAATGAAAGAATTAAAAAAATTGGATCAAAATTGAATCGAAAAGTTTAGGAGGACAAATCAGGGTTCATCGTCGCAACGCTTGAAGGTGCGGACGGCGTGGTTTATTAACACTAAAGAATCAATGAAGCCTTAGGGATGAAGAAGCTGGAGAAATCGAAGAACAATAAGTAAAAGAGAGAGAGAGAGAAAGAGAAAGAGAGAGAGAGAGAGAGAGAGAAAGAGAGAGAAAGCAAGAAAGAAAGAAAGAAAGAAAGAAAACTTTCTATTATTCAGTGAGTAATTGATTGTTTTACATGATGGTACTCTAAGTCTCTAAACATTGGTTATATAGAGACAATGATGAGCAAATTTACAATTTTACCCATTCAACTAACTCTAACTGTTTTCAACAAACTCAAACTAATCCAAATTTATTTGGTTAATACTCCCCCCTCAAACAGAATTGGGATCTCCTAAGTTGTGTTTGCCGAGATGAATTGATGAGTTTTTTACTCCAATGATGAGTAGTTAAAACTGGTATGAGCTTTATCTGCTGCATTTAACACTTCTATCTTCTGTGAACATTGTGAATCATCACCAAACACTCCAATATAAAGATTTGTGCAGTGTTGAATAAACACTAGGCTATGCAAACCTTTAGTGAACACATCAGCTACCTGCTCATTTGTTGATATGTACTGAACAACAAGATCTCCCTTTTGAACTTTTTCACGAACAAAGTGATAATCCGTGTCTAGATGTTTAATCTTCGAATGGAACACTGGATTGGAACATAATGCCAAAGCTGAGAGATTATCACAATGCAAGGTAGGAGGTTGTGTAAGAATTTGATGCACATCCTTAAGGATAGATCGGATCCAGAACACATCTGCAACACAGTGTGCCAAGGCTTTGTATTCGGCTTCTGTGGACTTCGAGACACCGTTGCCTGTTTCTTTGACTGCCATGAAATCGGATTTGAACCTAAGTAAACTATATAGCCAGTAATGGATCTCCTTGTGTTAATGTCTATTGCCCAGTCAGAATTAGAGTATGCATTTATCTGAAAGTCATTAGATTGAGTATATTGTAGACCATAGTTTACTGTACCCTAGAGGTACCTTATGATTCTTTTCACCAGATGCATATGTGACTCAATAGGATTGGTCATATATTAGCACACAACATTGACTGAGTGTGCAATATCCGGCCTAGTAAAAGTAAGATATTGTAAAGCTCCAACTAGGCTCCTATAGTGTGTAGGATCAGACAATGGTGTTCCCTCAATTGTAAGTAACTGTGAATGTGGTTTGGAAGGTGTTGAAGTCGGTTTACAATGCTCCATTCTAGCCTCTTTCACCAATTCCTTCGTATATTTCGATTGATTCACAAATAAAGATCCATCTCCATTATATTGAATCTGTAATCCCAAGAAATATGTTAATGTGCCCATATCTTTTAAATCAAACACATCTGCAAGATTGTCAATCACAGATTGAATCTTCTCAGTATTAGATCCAGTCAAAATAATGTCATCAACGTATAAAAGGAGTACAATAACATCACTCCTATCCACTTTCACAAACAAACTTGTATCAGACATCGAAGTTTTAAAACCGGGGGCAGGCAAGAAACTGGTGAACTTGGAATTCCAAGCTCTTGGAGCTTGTTTCAATCCATACAATGACTTTAGCAATCTGCACACATGATTTGGATACTTTTGATCCACGAACCCTTGGGGTTGTTTCATATATACTTCTTCTTCAAGCTCCCCATGCAAAAAGGCATTTTTAATATCTAACTATCTTAAACTCCAGTGAAATTATGCTGCCAATGCCAGAATAAGTCTCACAGTTGAATGTCGAACCACAAGACTAAAGGTTTCTGAATAGTCTATCCCTTGCTCTTGACTGAAACCTTGTGCCACTAATCGAGCTTTGTATCTTGACACTGTCCCATCAGGATTCCTTTTTACTTTATAGACCCATTTACTTCCTATCATAGCTTTATCACTTGGAGGAAGAACAAGTTTCCATGTACCCTGTGACTTTAGGGCATCATACTCCTCCTGCATAGCTTTTTTCCATTGAATTACAGTGGATGCAGCTTTAAAGTTCTTTGGTTCCTCTACTTCATGTATGTCAGCCAATAACAAAAAACCGCATGATATATGCCTATTTGAATCCCCAATATCACCATCTAAACACTGAAGAAATGCTAATTGAGGCAGGGAAGATATAAACGATGTGTAATCTCTCCTCATAATAGCACCAGTTTTAAGTGAAGTTTGAATAACATTATTTTGTGACTGAGATTGAGATTGTGTATGTTGTGGGGGCAGAGAGAGAATTACCTGAAGTTGAGTAGGATCAAGGATAGGAAGCAAGGGACTTGCATGTTAAGATGAGGAAAGAGTTTCTGTAGGTGCCTGTGTTTCAAATCCCTGTGTTCCAAAACTGCCTATGTTTGAAAAAGAAACTGGTGTCTGTGCATCATGATGAACTGCAGTTAATGAAGAACCATTTACATTCCCCTGACTAGAAGATGATTCTACTTGGCCCTCTTGATGATTCGAATTTTCATGATCTGAAGATCTATGTTGCACTGGAATAGGTACTACTACACTTCTATACTAAGATTGAACTGGAATATGCTCTTGGACTTTAGACTGTATCAGTGCATAAGGAAATACACTTTTATCAAAAACAACATGTCTTGAGATGATACATTTCTTATTTTGAACATTGTAATAGATCACACCTTTATAGCCCATAGAAAACCCTAAGAACACACATTGTGCAAATCTAGGTTGTAACTTGTGCACAGAGTAAGGTCTCAACCATGGATATACTGCTGATCCAAACACTTTCAAACTCTTTAACTCTGGATCATTGTCATACAATTTCTTATAAGGTGAATCCATGGACAAACCTTTGCATGGCATCCTATTTATTAGAAATACAGCATGTGCACAGGCATAGTACCAAAATTCATTTGGCAATCCAGCCTGAACAAGAAGAGTAATGGCAGTTTCCACTATATGCCTATGTTTTCTTTCAATTACTCCATTCTGTTGAGGAGTGTATGGGCAGGAAATCATTTGTTCAACACATTTTTCATCAAGGAAGGCTTTAAAAGCATGACTTGTGTACTCTCCCTCACCATCGGTTTGGATACATTTAATAGCAACACCAAACTGTGTATGAACAAGACTATAGAATTTCGGAAAAATAGCATACACATCTGATTTGTTATACATTGGAAAAATCCAAGTATACTTGTATATTGATCAACAAAAGTTACATAGTATCGATACCCCTCTATTGTCTTGACTAGAGAAGGGCCCCATACATCTGAGTGCACCTTTTCAAATGGTGAATAGTACCTATCACTGCTAGGAGAAAAAGGAAGTCTACACATCTTTCCTTGAATACAATGGGTACATATACTATGACTCTCATCTAATTCTAGTGGTATGTTTGACTGTCTTAACATGATAGACATTATTTCATTAATAGGATGACCAAACTGTTGATGCCACAAAGTTGACTTCACCAACTGTCCAAGAAAAGCAGAAGATCCCTGAACCATAGATTGTATTCCTCTTGAATGCTTGATAACATGGATTTAAAACAATTGTTTGGCTTGACTCTTTCCTCTGTACAGGATGTCCCTTGTCTTCTTGTCCTACACAAAAAACTCATTCTCATCACAAATAAACCAACTATGATTGTCAGCACATAATTGTTGAACAGATAGCAAACTCCGAGCAATTTTTGGAACATGTAAAACATTGTTAAGAACAAGGTTATGAAAGTTGGTTTTAATTGTAGTTGCACCAATATTTGCAATAGATAAACCTGTCCCATTTCTAATTGTAATTGTATCAGAACCTTGGAATGGTGTGAATTGACTCAGTGTGTTAACATCAGCAGTGATATGGCGAGATGCACCAGTATCAACAATACACGCATCTTAAGGAATATGTTGTTTTGTTTGCTGTGCTGCCATTGCCGTCAAAGTTGAAGGTGGTTGCTGACCCTAGAATACATAATTTCCTCTGTGATAACACTCAAGTGCTGAGTGACCACGTTTCCCACAAATCTGGCACTCCATTTGGAACCCATTATTTAGTCCATGAGCATTTCTGTGAAAATAATTAACAGCAGTATGTCCTCTCTTGTTGCAAATCTGACATTCAATTACTGTAGTAGACCTGTTTTCTGTGTTCCCATGCCATACATTTGAACCATATTGTCTTGAACCACCAAATGGATATCCAGATGAAGTACTTGTATTGTATCCCTTGCCTTTGAATCCAGTGTTTGGCTTGTAACTATTATTACCCTTATAATTTTGCTTCTGCACAAATGGAGGTTTTGGACTAGAGTTTGTAGCATTGCCCATATACCCAAAACCATAAGGAATAGAAAGATAAACTGGAGCAGGAAACTGTTGAGGTATTAAGGGTTGTGGGTATTGCTGTGGTAAGACAAATGGTGGTGGATATTGTTGTACATAAATGTCAGCAAAAAATGGGTATTGATGAGAAGTAAGAACATCCCCAGTTGTTGCTGGTAAATAGCTATGCTCTGCAAGATTAGAACCTGAAGCAAATGAATCTCCCTGACTCGACTGCGACCTTTGAACATATAAGGTAGAAAGATTCTGAGACACAACACTTGATTCACCTTCAATTTCTTTTTCAACCCCAAGCAACAAAGCCTTAAATTCTTTCAAGGAAATAGATGACTCTCTAACTAATATCACTGTTCGAATTATTGCATACTCTTTTGGTAAACTGGCTAAACCAGCAATTATCACATCATTATCAGAAATGAGCTCTCCAGCAGCAGTTAACTGATCCCTTATATTTTTCAACCTTAACAAATATCTATCAATGGAATCTCCTCCTTTCTGAATTGTATGCAGCTCAGTCTTTAAATGATTAACTCTAGATTTAGACACTGAAGCAAAACGATCCATAAGATTCAACCAAGCCTCACAAGCAGTTACACAACCAAAAACATATTCAATAGCCTCATCAGACAAAGTAACTAATAATAGACTCAACAATGCCATATATGTGGATTCCCGTTCAACATAAGCATCAGTAAGTTCAGAAGTAACACCTCTCTTAATGTGAATGACAAATTTTGGTGGACACACAGTAGTACCATCAAAATGCCCAAACAATTTATAACCCTTCAACACAGACTTAAACTGAAATGCCCATTTCGCAAAATTATCTTCCTTCAACTTTATAGTAATCATTCCCAGCAGATTTTCAACCTTAACACTAAGATTGGCCATGATTTCTCGATGCAAGAAAAAACACAAATTGTCAAGAACTACATAAACGCCCAACTTTTCGACAATATGAATCGATAGAGAGATTGAAACTCCCGTAGTAAAGAAAGACTAAAACTTTCTTATGAATCAAGAGAGATTGAAACTCCCGTAGTAATCAAGAAAGACTGAAACTTTCTTGATAAATCATGCAACGAAATTGTAATCAAAACATACAACAATTCTGAAATCTTGAATTTCTAATCAAGACTAAAACCCAATTACCCAGTAGAAATGCACAATATCACCTGAATCGCAGCTTTGATGAAAACCCCAAATCACCAGGACTTCAATCGCCAGAACATTGAACGGACTCTGTGAGATCCCCTTTGACGCTTCGATTGTGTATAGTAGCATCAGAAGAACTAGGATCAACAACGGCAGCGAGCCAATGCCAACGATGATACCATATGAATACTAAAGAATCAATGAAGCCTTAGGGATGAAGAAGCTGGAGAAATCGAAGTACAAGAAGTAAGAGAGAGAGAGAGAGAGTGAGAGAAAGAGAGAGAAACTTTCTATTATTCAGTGAGTAATTGATTGTTTTACATTATGGTACTCTAAGTCTCTAAACATTGGTTATATAGAGACAATGATGAGCAAATTTACAATTTTACCCATTCAACTAACTCTAACTGTTTTTCAACAAACTCAAACTAATCCAAATTTATTTGGTTAATATGGTTGAGTATGTCAGCCTGGCTATAGAGGATGATGGTGTGGAATGAGAAGCGCTGTGTTTTGAGGTCAGGCAGGGAGGTGAAAAAGTTGTTGAGGAACTTGCAGATGAAATTGTAATGGTTGTTGTCGTGGATGCGGTTAATGTCGACAGAGGAGGTGATGCGATTGAGGTGGGATTCAGGGGTTAGGGAGGCGGATTTGCAGATTTTGAGGATTTTGGAGGGGCCTTTCTCGAATTTGAAGAGGGAACGGGTGAGGGCGTCATGGCGAAAGCGAGATAGAAGAGATATGGCTTCTATAGAGAAAAATGGGGGATGTCTTTAGGGTTTTGCAGAGGCATTAGGGGGACATATGAATTGGGGAAAAAGGGAAGAGTGATAGGATTGCAGGGGGTGGGTCCCACGTTTAAAAAAAATATAATATTGAAATGATTTTATCTTTAATTTATTAATATTTTTATCCAATTAAGCGAGGGAGTAGGCCCGCCTCAAGCCATGTCATCATTTAATAGAAAATTTGACAAACAAACTAACAGAGGTCTGACATTGCAACAATTTGTAAGATAAGGTATGACATTGTAATTTTTAAAACATGAGGTATGAGATTGTAGTTTGACCTATAATTAAAGTAGTTTTATGTAATTTACCCTTAGAATTATTATGCATTGCATGTTAACCTTATTTAGAGATAATAAATAACAAATAAAACCAAATATGTTTGTGATAAAATAACCAAAACAATAAAGGTAGTAAGGTATCCACATCCGACTCTGGGTATAAGAACCTCTAGTTTACCATGATTTTGTAAATGGTGATGCTAGGGAGGTCAAATTTTTAAACCAAATTTACAAACCAAATGATATCATTGTAGATAATTGGATTATTAATTAAGTGTTAATTAACATGCTTGTGTCTTATTGTTTACACATTATTTGGTTTGCAAATTTGGTTTGAAAATTTGGTCTCCCTAACATTATCCTTTTGTGAATGTTTAACGTTTAGGTTTAGGCTTTGTAATCGATAAGATTGTCATTAGTTTTGGCAAATGTAGCAGCACAAGCTAAAGTTTGTACAATATTGGACAGATTACACGAAATAGTTATAGAAGTAGCATGAATTTAGGGTAATTCCCACTTTACTACCCTAAAATTTTACCAAAATCGTACTTTACTACATTTACTCTTTTCGCCTCAGTTTCATACCTAAAGTTTGATTTTTCTACCACTTTGATACTTCTGTTAGCCTAGCCATTAAATTTTCCGTTAACTTTGTGACGTGGTAGGATCTTGACCCACTAATTCTCACTTTACTACTCTCAAGTATCTTGAAATTCACATTTTTCTATCCTTACTTTTTTTTTTTTGTCTAACCTTTATACTAAAAGTTACGTTTTGCTCCTAGATTCATACTTCTATTATCCTACGCATCAAGACATCCATTAAGCATATGTGGTGCTTGATGATGACTATGCATAAACATGGCATTGTGGGCCAAGCGCCACGTCATACTTTGACTAGGCAATGACTGTGCATAAACATAGTACTGTGAGCCCCACAGGTGACAAGATGGTTCAAGCAAAGATTTAGAAATAAATTCCCGCCAAATTAAATAATTTCAAAAACTTAAGAGCAACATATGCTACCACGTGGACAAAACCCATTTCCCGCCATTTTTTTTTATTTTGCAAAAAAAACATTTTATTTGTTTAAGGCAAATCTCCCTCGAGTATCGTGAAATTCCAACTTTCATACATCAAGTTTGGATTTTTTTGACACTTTAATACTTTTGTTAGCCTTTCCGTCAGGGGCTCTGCTAACTGATGGTGAGGCACTCCACTGGTGGATTATTGTGCAAAAGCGTGGCATAGTAGGCAGCACGTGGACATATAAAATAATTTTAAAAATTTAAAGGGTAAATTACACTTTACCCCCTGGGATCGATTTCAATTCCTTACAACATCTTTAAAACATTTCAATTTCATACCTCACGTCCTACTTTATTTCAATTTCATACCTCACATCCTATTTTATTTCAATTTCATACATCCGTTAGAAAATCTGTTAAGTAAACCATTAAGTGATGATGTGGCAAATAAGGGGTCCACATTTGTGCTAATGTGGCTACCACATTTGTGACACGTGGCTAAACACTTAATAAAAAAATTTAAATTAATTAATTAAAGAAAAGCAAAAAAAAAAAAAAAAAAAAGGCCAAAACCCAGTTCGTCTTCCCCACCCCTTCTCTCCACCTGAGCACACCCCCAACCTAAATCAAACATGCCTTTTCTCCCGTCACAAACCCCGTCCCCCAATTTTCCTCCAAAACCATCATCTCCTCGTCTCCTCCCACTGCAACATCTAGTCCGTCAGCAAAACCCCAAACCCCAAAAAATCCAGTCACAGGCTTTTCTCCAACCCAGATTCTCCAGCCTCTCCGTACGCCACTCCGATGGCCGTGATCACTAGCGAAAGACACCTACCGAGTCTTATCAACCTTCACGGGCTCAGTCTCAACTCGGATTGGCTCTGATTCTGTTCTGGTCAGCACCGACCCATTAGGAATGAAAAACTCCAAAAGGTCGACGGGTATTTAGGAGGGAGGTGATTAGGAGTATGTGATTCCATTGGAGAGAACTATTGAAAGTCAAGAGTGGGTATTTAGAACTATTGGTTAGGTTATTTATTAGGGTATAGTTGTCACCTTACTTCTAGTCATATCTTGTAAAGATATTGTATCTTCTTTCCCATACTTATAGGGTGGATATAGCTTTTTAACTTTACCCCTCACCTTACTTTCAGCTCCTTATTTTGTGGAGCTCCCATGTAGGAGTGTTTCAAGGGTAATCAGTGCGTTGATCACTCCTTGCCCTATATCTTGTATCTTTGTGTGGTTGTTTCCTTATAAATAATAATACAAACAAACACTTAAAGTTTAACATGGTATCAAAGCAGGAATAACCTGTCTCTGTGATACTTGTTGCTCTGTTCTTCAAGCATTCTTTGATGGCTGACAGAAATCTTATTCTCGAGTCCGATGTTGATAGCTCACTTGGAGCTGGTCACCAACATCAACCGGAGATTGATGTAAATCCAAATCAAAGGTTGAGTTTTGTGCTTCTAAATGAGTTCAACTACTTACCATGGTCGAGGGCAGTTTCACTTACCCTAGGAGGAAGATCAAAGCTAAGGTTCATAAATGGAAGTATTGAAGCTCATGATACTTCATCTTCCACTTATGAATCTTGGCTCAATAAAGATCAGTTGGTCATGTCCTGGCTCCTCAACTCCATGGAGCGTAAGATAGCTGAAATATTCAGTTACTCTGAGTCATCTCTCCAGCTATGGAAGTCCGTGCAAGAAATGTATGGAAATCAAAACAATGCAGCCCGTGTGTTTCAGCTTAAAAGGGATATCGGGAGCAAGCAACAAGATGGAAAACCTTTCATTCAGCTTCTTAGAAGTCTTAAAGGTATGTGGAATGAATTGTAGGTATATCGTCCACATATAACGGACTTAACCCTACTTCTTAAAAGGGTTGAATAAGACAAAATTTTCCAGCTTTTCTCAAGTATGGGGCCGGAATATAGCCACATTTCTCATGAATTCGGAACTTCCTACATTTGCCAATGTTTGTGCAATAATTCAAAGGGAAGAATTGAGGAAAAAAGTTATGAACACTGGTACCACGATGACTGCCTCAGAAGCTAGGGCTTACTTTTCCAATGATAAGAAATACTTCTCCAGTGATAAGAAGTACAAGGGAAGAAATCCTTATCTCAAATGCAAACATTGTGATGCCACTGGACATGTGAGGGATCATTGCTAGATTCTTCACCCTAAGCTCAAACCAGACTTCATGAAAAATGAGAGGCTTATTCAGAAGAAGCCTCAGTTTTCCAGTTACAAAGCTATCATGTCTCATCCATTTCAACTAGAAGCTAAGATGATCTACTAAATTTTACCTCCAATCCCACCACACTCAAAAATGAGTTCGTTGCGTACCTTCAAATGAAGAAAGAAGTCTCTAGGAATGATGAAGCTACTACCTCAGGAAATGGCAACTCAACTGCTTTGCTGGGAAAGTTTGTAGACTTTTTGGCTGACTCGAAAAAGCTCACGTAGGACAACATGCAAGGTATATTGACAGCATTCAAAACTACTTTAAATATAAATCAATTGCATGATTTGTGGGTCATAGATTCCGGTGCCTCAGATCACATGACAAACCAATTCTACAAGCTCCATGATTTTAAAAAACTGCATACACCTTCACATGTTTCTATTGCTAATAGGGAGAGAGCTAAAGTGTTAGGTATGGAAAAAATACATCTAGTGTCTGACAATACAGAGTCTAAAGCCTTGTACGTTCAATCATTTCCTTTTCAATTTTTCTCAGTTGGAAAAATCACACATACCTTAAACTGTTCAGTTACTTTCTCCCCTTACACTGTCATTTTTCAAGACTGTATCACCAAGGAGAAGATTGGTGAAGGTTTTTTCTTGGATGGTCTCTATTACCTATCCAAGGAGACCTCATCTCTCAAGGGATTTTAAGTCAAGTCTAACCTAAGTCAAGACCAAAACATGTGGCATCAAAGACTAGCTCATCCATCCGAGTCCGTTTTGTCAAGATTGTTCCCAAATCTGTGTAAAGAAATAATCCAGTGTGATACTTGTCATTTTTGTAAATCCACTAGGTTACCTTTTGGTTCATCCTTAAATAAGACCAAACAAGTTTTTGAACTTGTTCATTCAGATGTCTATGGGCCATTTTTTGAATCTTTTGACGGGTATAAGTCTTTTGTAACTTTCATAGATGATTTCTTGAGAGTTACTTGGTTATACCTTTTGAAATATAAGAGTGAAGTTGTTGAAGCATTCATAGACTTTCATAATCTTGTCAAAAATCACTTCAATTCCCAAATCCAAACCTTGAGATTTGATAATGGCTCGGAATATATGTCACACATCATGAAACAATATTTAAGCAGTAATGGAATTTTGCATCAAACCAGTTGTGTTGGTACTCCACAACAAAACGACATAGCCGAGAGAAAGAACGGTAATCTACTTGAAAAAATGAGAGCTCCAATGTTGCACATGGAAGTACCAAAAAGATTTTGGTCATGACAGCTACATATATCATAAACAGATTACCAAGTCGAGTCTTGGAGTTCAAATCTCCAATGGAAGTGTTAAAAGGAAGGGATGTTAATTTGTCTCACCTTAAAGTCTTTAGGTGCACTTGCTATGTTCATATTCAATTTTAGCATAAGGATAAACTAGACCCTAGGGCTAACAAATGCATGTTTCTTGGTTACTCTTCTACTCAAAAAGGTTACAAGTGCTTTAGTCCTAAGTTAAAGAGAGTTGTAGTTTCAAGGGATGTACGATTTGATGAAACTAACTCATTTTACAGCAAATTGTATGATGATCAGTCATAGGGGGTGTCATGTTTTAAGTTTTTTCCCTTACCAAGGGCTGAGGAACTATTTTTCGCAATAAAACCTCCTAATGATTTTGCTTCTGCTAATGTAACTCAAGTTAGTGATCAAAATTCTGACCAACAGATGCACAATGAAGATTCTCATCATGAAAAGGCAGAAACCTCAACAGAGGAAACACAACAAATTCAAGGACAAAGAAATCCAGTGCGTGCTAGGCACCCTCCTTCAAGGCTTCAAGATTATGTAACTTATTCTACCAAGCATCCAGTCCATGGTCTCTTGTCCTACTAGAAAGTTTCTCAATTTTATGTTGTCTATTTGAAAACCATAACCAGTCACTGCGAGCCTCAAACCTTTGAAGAAGCAAGCTACCAAGAAGTGTGGAGAAATGTCATGGAGGAAGAACTTCATGCTCTCAATAATCACAACACCTGGAGTGTAGTTAGACTTCCACCAGAAAAAAAAGGCAGTTGGTAGTAAGTGGATTTACAAGATCAAATTCTACTCAGATCGATCAATTGAAAGACACAAAGCTAGGTTGGTGGCTAAAGGATTCACTTAAATATATGTCGTGGACTATAAGGAAACATTTGCTCCTGTTGCCAAGCTGAACATTGTGAGGGTGTTATTGTCTGTTGTTGTGAATAAAGGATGGTCTCTATACCAAATAGATGTGAAAAATGCATTCTTACATGGCGACCTTGAAGAGGAGGTTTACATGAAGTTACCACCGGGACATCCTCAATACAGTGAGCCTGGCATGGTGTGTAGGTTGCACAAATCCATTTAAATAATCCCCAAGAGCCTGGTATGCCAAGCTCAGTTCAGTTCTTGAAGAAGTTGGTTTTCAAAAAAGTCATGCAGACTCATCCAAGTTTGTTCGAACATGAGTGGTTGGATAACTTGTAGTGTTGATCTATGTTGATGACTTAGTAATCACATAGGACAATGCTGATGAAATCGCAAACCTCAAGGTCTCCCTACAATAGAAGTTCTCTATCAAAGATCTTGGAAGGTTAAAATATTTTCTGAGGATAGAAATGGCCTCATCAAGTAAAGGGCTATTTCTAAACCAAAGGAAATATATCCTCGATTTTCTCACGAAATCAAACATGAGGGATACCAAGCCAGTTCAAACTCCTCTCGACAGCAAGCTTAACTTAGAAGGCAAACTGATGCCTAATATTGGTTACTATTAATGGCTTGTTGGTAAGTTAATTTATTTAACTATCACAAGACCAGACATTACCTTTGTAGTAAGCTTAGCTAGTCAGTTCATGCCTGCACTTACAATAGAACACTTCAACATTGTTAAGAGAATACTTCATTATCTCAAATGATCGATTGGAAAAGGAATTCTTATGAAGAAGAATGATAACACTCAAGTTGTTGCTTACTGTGATGCTGACTGGGCAGGAAACCAAATAGATAGAAAGTCTACCACAGGGTATTGCACATTTGTGGAAGGCAATCTGGTAACATGGAAGAGTAAGAAGCAAAGTATCATTGCAAGATCTAGTGCACAAGTTGAGTATAGATCGATGGCATCCACAGCATGTGAATTAATATGGCTTAAGGGTCTTTTGAGTGATTTGGGGCTCCAAACAAGGCAACCTATGTCAATGTATTGTGATAATCAAGTTGCAATGCACATAGCATCCAATCCAGTGTTCCACGAATGAACAAAACATATTGAGGTTGACTGTCACTATGTTTGTGCTCAGGTGCAAACTCAAGTGATTCAAACTCACTACATAATGAGTGCTAATCAGTTAGCTGACATCTTCACCAAACCATTACCTCCAAATCAGTTTAAACTTCTTCTATCCAAGCTCGGTTCCATCAACATTTTGGACCTAGCTTGAGGGGGAGTATTGAAAGTCAAGAATGGGTATTTGGAACTATTGGTTAGGTTTTTTTATTAGGGTGTAGTTGTCACCTTACTTCTAGTCACATCTTGTAAAGATATTGTATCTTCCTTCCCCATACTTATAGTGTGGATATAGCTTTTTTTAGCTTTACCCCTCACCTTACTTTCTGCTCCTTGTTTTATGAAGTTGCCGTGTAGGAGTGTTTCAAGGGTGATCAGTGTCTTGATCACTCCTTACCCTATATCTTGTATTTTTGTGTGGTTGTTTCCTTATAAATAATAATACAAACACTTAAAGTTCAACAAGCACGGCATGAGCTTTGAGCCGACGAGCTAGCGCAGGTTGTGGATTTCGATTTGGGTAATCGTAGCTACCCGATTTGGGTAATCGGCGAGCTCAACCATTGTTGTCCTTGCTCTGCATTTTTGTGGAAATCGGGTGTCATTTTTATATTTCGATTTGTTGCTCGGGTGGGGAAGACGTAGGGGTGGGAAAAGATGGAGGGGTGGAAGGGTAGAGCCGTGGAAGGGGTGGAGAGGATAGAGGGATGCTCGGGTGGGGGAAAAGATGGGGGTTATGGGTTTTTTCTTTTTTTTTTAATTTTTAATTTTTTTAATAGGGAAAATTATTATGATATTTTAAATGAATAAAATAAATTTTGCCACGTGACATAAATTTGGTAGTCACGTCAGAACAAATGTGGCTACCACGTCAGCTCTTAACGAACTAATAGATAAAAAATGTAACGGATATATGAAATTAAAATGTTTTAAAGATGTTGTAAGAAATTGAAATCGACTCCAAACCTGAGAGGTAAAGTGTAATTTATCCAATTTTAAATGTTTTTTTTTTTTGCAAAATAAAAATAAAAAGAAAAAGAATGGAGTGATTGACAGTCCCTCCTCCCTCACCATCCCTTTCTTCCTTCTTCTGTCTGTTCGATAGCCATCAACCTCTCCCAAAACTTCACAAGCATTAACTCGCAAATCCGATCAATAGAAGAAGAAAAAAAAACTCGCAATCCGATACCATAAACAAATTTGAACCTAAAAACTAAAAACTAAGCTTTAATTAACACCTCCGATCCCAATGAGTTTTTCTTAAGAGGATAATGGGAGTTTAAAAACAAAGTTATCTGATAATTATTGGGGTTATTGCGGAGCAAATTGGGAGCTACAGAGGAGGAGGAATTGTAGTGGATCAATGTCAGGTAATACATAGAGAAGATCGACAACCCGACCCACTTTGAAAACGTGGAACAACAGCAGACAGCGCCCCGTTGAATCAAGTCATCGTCTTCCGTGGAACAACAGCAGACGTCACTACAGCCCAAATTTCTGAGCTCCCATTTATCCCTTTTTTCTTCCCCGTATCTCTCCAACTTTAGCCTCAATTCAAGACCCAGGCTCAATTTGACCCGCAACGGAACGACAGAGTGACGCCGTAGTGGCACATCCGCTCGGCTTCGATATCCACCTCTGCGCCGCAGTGTTCTACTCCTGAGCTTCTTCAAGCTTCGGATCCAAATGCCTGTAGTCCAGATCCAGATACTACTCCGAGTTCAGATACGAATTCATGCAATTCAGATTGGGAAGGATAACCCCGTTTTGGTGACACCTTGCGATTATTAAAATCCTCGTACCGAGAATGGGGTAAGGTGAAAGAACAAAAGGAATCAAAGTCATGCTCAACATTTCACAACACCACTTGGGTTAATCTTCAACAAGTGCTGGCAACTATCCTTACTTGCCAACAAGGCCACTTAAACATGTCAGATTGACATTATTGGTTCCCCCAACACTGTTTTTCACTGTTTGTGAACAGTGAATGGACGACCTCGATTTCTTCTTTGCTTCCCGTACTGTTTACGTTTTTCTACAATAAATAGCCCGTTTTGTCCTTCCCGGCCTCGCGTCTATCCGCCCGTTCTTCATTTGTGGAGCAGCAAACAATAAACAATTATAAAGTAATTGGATGCATGTGTGCCAGGATAAAAAAAATATTTAAAAAATGGGAATTAAAGCAGATCACATGATTTGTGGCACAGCAAACAATAAAAATAATAATAAAATTAGATGTACGGAAAAACAATTATTTCTGTCAATTAATGAAATTCTATTTGTCAACAAAAAAAAATGAGTATATTTTATATTATATATTTTACCCTATTCTTAGTATATTTTGGTTAATAATTTGGAAGAATTTTGATACTTTGAATTATATTTCCAATATAGGATTTTCGACTTCCTCTGGAGCAAAACATGGTCAAATGGACGAATTTTGGAGTAATTCCAATTGGAGGACGTTTGTGAGTCACTTATCTTGATCGTGTCAAAATATCAGATTTTTCTACCAAGCGAATATTTTCTGGTAATAAAATAAAGGAGCAATGTGCAGTGCTGGAATAGTGACGTTTCGAGCTTGAATTGCATTTTTGGAGCCCAAGATGACCTCGGATGGGTTTGTGGCCTTCTGGAGATGTGTTCAGAACGTTCTTATCTTTAAAACAAGCTATATTGGGCCGAATTTGAAGAAGATTTGAGACTAAAACGTGGCTGAACAGTTTCTGTGCAGTTTTTCCTAGTTTAATTAGGACTTTATTTTCTATTTTATTTTATTATTATTTAGTTTCTTAGTGGGAATAAAATACTTGTTAGGGTTTGTGAGCTGGGAGGAGATATTAAAAAGGCTCAGCCGTTCTAAATCGGGGGGAGCTTTTCTTTTATGCAATTTTGGGGATACAGAGAACTTGACTAGGGTTCTTGGAGATTTTCGACTTTAAGGTGTTTTCATTCCTTTTATTCTTAATAATATTTTCTATGATTTCAATTATGAATATGCGTAACTAATTCCTTTTGCTAGGGTGAAGCCGTAAGCCTTAGCATGAATATGTGATTTTTATTTAATTGCTTATGATTGATTGCATGCATACTTTGAATTATTGATCACCGTGATTAAAACTATCTAATTGTCTTAATGCCTGATCACCATTAGGATCTTTAGAAAAGTAATTTGATGCAATTTTGATCGGAAGGTTCCCTGAAATTGATGTTGGCTTCTTGTGATTAATAATTGTAATTTCACTTAAGATGAACACCACATCTTAAGGGTTGCATGGTTTTTCAAAGGGTTTTCATAAAACATAATGAGTCTCTCATGTTCAGATTTGATCCGAATGTCCGGACGGGTTGCATGTTAGATATACGTTCTATGTTGGAGGTTCCAAGTAGAATATAAATTAGGAAAACCTAACCTTCAAAGTGGCATGTATAGATCATAATTAACTGATAAAAATACATAGGATTGCTAGGTGATGGTGAAACCCTAGTGTTTTCTTAATTTGATTTATCCAAAACAGTTGTCTTTTCCCTTCATCTTTAATATTGCAAATTAGTTTATTTTTATTAATTAAATTCGTTTTAATTTAAGTAGGTTATAAAACCAATCATCTCAACTTTCTGCTTTACAATAAATCACTATATTGCAAGTAATATAGGAGTTTTTAACCCATTTACGTGTGTGGTAAAATCACTATCACTTCCCGTACTGTTTACGTTTTTCTACAATAAATAGCCCGTTTTGTCCTTCCCGGCCTCGCGTCTATCCGCCCGTTCTTCATTTGTGGAGCAGCAAACAATAAACAATTATAAAGTAATTGGATGCATGTGTGCCAGGATAAAAAAAATATTTAAAAAATGGGAATTAAAGCAGATCACATGATTTGTGGCACAGCAAACAATAAAAAATAATAATAAAATTAGATGTACGGAAAAACAATTATTTCTGTCAATTAATGAAATTCTATTTGTCAACAAAAAAAAATGAAAAGATTACTTAGTCTTTTATCACACAAAAAAAATGATGGGTAATAATGTAATTTTACAGGTCTAAATTTTACTTTTTTTTATTGAAATCTTACCTACAAGTGATGTTAAAATATCTTCAATATTAAAATAAAAAATAAAAAAAACCTCAAATTCCCCCACATTCTTTCTCTCTCCTTCTCTCCTTCTCATTTTCTAAAAAAAATGTGTTTATACACACAAAGTGTGTAGGAAAATGCTAGTTAAAAATTGTGAGAAGTCAATTTAGACCATCTCTAACTGAAGGGTCCAGAGGACCAGAAGGCCGAAAATAGTTCGAAAACCGTCTCCAACCGAGGGCTAGGCCAAAGGGTTCATGGGCTCCACTGGACAAAAAAGGGCCAAAGGGCCAACTGGTTGGCCCAAATGAGCCAGACAGTCAGCCTCGGCCCGGGCTAGATTTTTCACCATTCTTGTCGGTTATATAACCGACAGCATTGTACTTATTCCTGTCGGTTATATCCGACAAGAATGGTAGGCCAAAATTTCAAATACAATAGCTAGCTAATGCCAACTAGCCGTTATTTTTTTTTTATAATTATTTTTTTTTATAATTTATTTTTTCCTATAACTTCTATTTTACAAAATCTGTTTCATATTTTTTTTAAATTCTATTTTTTTCCTATAACTTCCTAAGCCATTATACAACATGAAATTAAATTAAGTAACGTGATACAACATTAAACAATATGAAACAACATTAAATAACATTAACCAACATAAAAATTTATACAACATATAAAAAACATTTAACAACATGAAATTTAAACAACATTTTTAAAAACACTTAACAACATAAAACTTAAACGCCTACTGTGACATCCCGCATCGCCCAGGGAAATGATCCTTATATGTATATTCCCATCCCTTCCTAGCACGAGGCCTTTTGGGAGCTCACTGGCTTCGGGTTCCGTAGGAACTCCGAAGTTAAGCGAGAAGGGGGCTAGAGCAATCCCATGATGGGTGACCCACTGGGAAGTTGCTCGTGAGTTCCCAAAAACAAAACCGTGAGGGAATGGTAAGCCCAAAGCGGACAATATCGTGCTACAGTGGTGGAGCGGGCCTGGGAAGTGATCCGCCCCGGGCCGGGATGTGATAATTTGGTATGAGAGCCTAACCCTGGTCGTGGTGTGCCGACGAGGACGTCGGGCCCCTAAGGGGGGTGGATTGTGACATCCCGCATCGCCCAGGGGAGTGATCCTTATATGTATATTCCCATCCCTACCTAGCACGAGGCCTTTTGGGAGCTCACTGGCTTCGGGTTCCGTAGGAACTCCGAAGTTAAGCGAGAAGGGGGCCAGAGCAATCCCATGATGGGTGACCCACTGGGAAGTTACTCGTGAGTTTCCAAAAACAAAACCGTGAGGGAATGGTAAGCCCAAAGCGGACAATATCGTGCTACGGTGGTGGAGCGAGCCTGGGAAGTGATCCGCCCCGGGCCGGGATGTGACACCTACTCCATGCTTCTTTTGGCCTAAAGATGTTGTGGTTTTTAAATTTAAGTTATTGTAGTTTTTAAATTTAAGTTGTTGTAGTTTTTAAATTTAAATAATAAATTATGTTTGGCCCTATGGCCCTTTGGCCCTAGGTTGGAAACGGTTTTTTGTGACAGAGCTAAAATGAGTCCTATGACCCTTTAGCCCTCGGTTGGAGATGGAGGCAAATATAACCCTTTACTGTTCATTAAAATATTAATATCTTGAAGGCCTCACATCTCTCTCTCCTTATTTTCATGGTTTTTCCACCTGCCCTTCTTTCTCTTTCAAGCCCTCATTTTCTTTGTTTTCGATCTTCTCATCTTTCTCATTTTTCTTAGCCAAATCATCATCCGTGCAAATTTCTTGCGTTTAAAACCCTTGGAAAAATAAATAGTTGCTGCATTTTGTGTTTAAAACCCCTGGGTCAGTACCCATTTTGTTGGTTTTTCGATTTTATTAGGGTGGGTTTGTTACCTCCAAGGTCCACCTCCGTTTGGTGGTGAATTTTTTTTAAGCTTTATAGTATTGCTGTTTTATTTATTTATTTATTTATTTATTTTTATTTTTTTGTAGTTTTCCATGTTCAAGTGGGATTTTTGTATGAATTTTTTTTAATCTGGATGTTTTCTTTATATCGTTAGATCCGATGTGTTGGGTGTATGATTTGTTTGTGTTTTTTGTTTCAAAACACGTTGTTCTATGTTTTTTGGAATTTAGTTTTTGTAATTTTGGGTGTTTTGTTTATATCCTTAGATATGTCGTTTGGTTGTATGATTTGCTTCTTTTTTTTTGTTTCAGGACACTTTGCTCTTAGTTTTTTGGGGCTTCTGTGTGTTGCTTCAAAGCTTTTTTTGCTCAAGGTAAATAATTTCAGTTTTTTCCTTTTAGCATTTTTTGCAATAATTTTTTATTTATTTATTTTATTATAAATATTGTGAAGTTGTTTTCTATAGTGTGGAAGTTGAATATGTGGGATTTTTTTTAAAAAAAAAAAAAAGATTTTGGTGTCTTTGTTATGTTGTTCTATGGTTTTGGATAGTGTTGGATTACTTCGTGTTTCCTGTTGTGTTGCAAAGGATTTTATCTTAGGTGGTAGCAAGTTTTTGTGAAAATTAAATATGAAAAACAATCAATAATTTCATAGAACTTGCATTAATTGTAACATCCCACATCAATCAACGAAGAGGAGATGATGTGTCTTATATGTACATGCCCACCTTTATATAGCACGAGGCATTTTGGGGACTCACTGGCTTTGGATTCCATCGGAACTTCGAAGTTAAGCAAGTTTGGGCTGGAGCAATCCCAGGATGGGTAACCCACTGGGAAGTTGCTCGTGAGTTCTCAAAAACAAAACTGCGAAGGCATGGTCGGGGCCCAAAGCGAACAATATCGTGCTAAGGTAAAACCGGTTTGGGATGTGACAAAATGGTATCAGAGCCACTCTGTCGTTCGGTGAAAGTGTGCCGACGAGGACATCGGGCCTCTAAAGGGGTTGGATTGTAACATCCCACATGGACCAACGGAGAAGGGGTGATGTGCCTTATATGTACATGCCTACCTCTATATAACACGAGGCTTTTTGGGGACTTATTGGTTTCGGATTCCATTGGAACTCTGAAGTTAAGCGAGTTTGGGCTAGAGCAATCCCAGAAACAAACCGTGAAGGCGTGGTCGGGGCCCAAAGTAGACAATATCGTGCTACGACAGAGCTGGTCTAGGATGTGACAGAATGGTAACAGAGCTACTCTGTCATTTGGTGCGAGTGTGCTGACGAGAACGTCGGGCCCTTAAGGGGGGTGGATTGTAACATCCCACATCGACCAACGGAGATGGGGTGATGTGCCTTATATGTATATGCCCACCTCTATATAGCACGAGGCCTTTTGAGGACTCACTAGCTTCGGATTTCATTGGAGCTTCGAAGTTAAGCGAGTTTGGGCTGGAGCAATCCCAGGATGGGTGACCCACTGGGAAGTTACTTATGAGTTCTCAGAAACAAAACCGTGAGGGCATGGCGGGGTCTAAAACAGAAAATATCGTGCTACGGTAGAATCGATCTGGGATGTGACATTAATCGTCTAACAATGGTTCCTAAAAGACCCTTTAAAAGCTAGATCTTTCTTTAAAAGAATTGTTGGCACTGTTATGCGATCTGTGCAAGACGATCAAAAGGAGCAAGGTTGGTATTGCTTTATGTTTTTCCTTATTATAAGATCTTGCATATTTTCTTTTGAAAGAACTGATTGCTTAATTTTTAAAGTTCTCTAAGAGCAGTTCCAGCGTGGGAAACCTTCCAGGCAATACACTATGTTATCCACTCAACAGTAACTGCCCTTAATGAACAATAACTACCTTTTGCATCTCCATCGTTGCACTTCAATAGCCTTGGAAATAGATAATAAAATATTAGTATTTTTTTTATTTATAAAATAATACAAAATAATTTTATAGAAAAGTAAAAACAATTTAAAAAAAAAAAAAATTTGGATTTTTATTCGTTTTTTACAATTAAAATTTTTTTTTTATTCAACTAATTAATCTCTGCCGTTGGATTTTAGAAAAATTGAATTCCAACATTCCATATTGTGCCACGTGGCATAACGGTAACATTTCTAAATTTTAAAACTTTTTTTTTAAAGGAGAATAATATTAACCATTGATCTCAAATCCAACAATTGATATTAAATAAGATTTTTTTATTTTTTTTACGGTTACAAATCAGACGGTCCACATTGTATAGCCGTTGAGATCCAACGGACCATGGGATGCCATGTGGCTTCCCAACGGTAGCTTTTTGAAACTGCACCACTGGCCCCAAGCACTGAAACCGTGTCGGGTGACGCGCCCCCACGCGCTGGTGAGGTGCACGCACCTGACAGAAAAAAATAAAAAATCCAAACGTCAGATCCACTTCGGGCCGCGGGCTGGCAATTCCTCACTGGCCCGATGCTCGGGCCTCCAGTGTCCCTCGGGCTCCCCACATTGGAGTGTGTAGGCCGGGCTCTCAGGCCCTTTTTCCCGGCCTGTCCCCCGAGCAAACTCCCACGCTGGAGTTGCTCTAATACTTCTCTAGCGATGTTATTTGCATGCATTGAGACCTAATAGATATGTTATCGTATTAAGCTTTCCAGACCATCAACATAGTGCAATTACTCTGTTAAGGACGTCATAGTTGTCTTATTTCACTTATCTCCTCCCCTTTCCCTTCCCCTTTTCTTTTCAGTTACACGGATATCAGAAACATGGAAGCAGAAGTGCTAGCATTGGAAGAGCTTTCAAAGCAGCTATTCCTGGAAATATATGAGCTTCGTCAAGCAAAGGTTTACTTCCAGTTCCGTAATTTCGGTTATATGATATAATTTTTAAATGATTCCCTATGGGACTGCTGATCTATGTGATTATTTGTACTGAACCATGCATCTGTTATTTTAGGTACTACAATTTTCATTAACTTCTGCTCAAATGCACCTCAGCCATTATGATTTTTTTCAACCTGGGTGCAAGACTGCAACTTAGGTGCTAGCTTGGATGAAGGGAAAATTCTTTTCAAAACCATTAAGAATTCATCACGATAGTTTTTTAGTAACTGTTGTCTCTTAATTGAAGGTGTTACAACTTACAAGTGAAGATTTCTGAATTGAAAATTTGTGTAGGCTATTTAAAACTCAATTCCATGTGCCATGCAAGAGTGTAGACGATAAAAATGACCCGGTTAACTCAAGTTAGGGCATAATAATGTTTACCCATATTTAATGGCCAAAATGTGGTGATGCATAGCTGATTGGAACTTGAAAGTGATGAAAAGAAGATTTATATGAACCACTGGCTGTTTCAATAATTTAAACCTGTGCCTGATTGAAGTTGTATGAACTGAAATCCTTACTTGACAGTAGGCTGCTGCTTCTTATTATTTTACTGTCATCTGTGAGGATTGGTTTTTGCTACTTCCATAATATTGTGCAGGATACATAGATGATAGATTTCATATCACCTGCGTCCAACTATGTTAGACAACGTTCTTCGTTTCAATTAAAATCACCTACGACGATATCGATTGTTTGTCTTCTTTGTTGTCATAGAGATTGAATTCAATGTCTTTGATTGAATTGATTGTTTCATTATTTATACTTTCACCTGTTTGGTTGTTGGAAAAACGTTGGCAACAAAAGAACTCAATTTCAATGCTATTGTTGTGATGAATACTTATTTTGACAAACTTATCAAATTTTGGATATTTTATGAATTTAAGATCTTGAGTTTTAGTACTTTTTATCAAATTGTAATGAATTTGCAAATTTGTCAACTATATCTTACATTTGTGGTTCCATATTCACCTTGCCCATAACTATTGAATTTTGTCTCTTGACTAGATGGATTTTTATAGCTTTCAGGATCTACAATTGCAATGCCTTTGATGGATAAAGCACAGAGGACCCGGCTACTCTTATAAAGCTTCTTTAGCATCATAAGTTAAAATTGCATATCATTTTTTTGCTTAACGGAATTCATTATGTTAATAGCATACCAATTATGTGATAACAATTGTTATCTTAGCAGTTTCTAACAATTGGTAAATATGGATAAATGTGTAGAAGTTTGAATTATACATATGAAAATTTCATCTATTACACTCTTTTACTAATTTTTGTTACACAATCAATCATTCACAGGTAATGCTATTCATAGAGTAGTTCAAAGAATTCCAAGAGTTTCATTCACCCAATTTATGCTCTTCATGTAAAAGTTCTTTCAAAAAACTCAAACATCTTTCAGCGTAGATGACATTAACATTCTGTAACAATATATTATTGCTTTGAAACATATTTTTCCATACGGTTTCTAATCCCGCAACAACACGCAGGCCATATTTCTAGTTAAGATCTATAAGTCGTTCCAGACGTAATTGGTCACTTTTTCATCCTTAATACAATCAATGCATAGAACAAGTTTGAAGCAAAAGATTTTTCATGGGTCTTAGACCTATCAGAGTAGGGTGGCACTTTATTATCGTGATGAAAATCTTTATAAATGTTAAGTTTAAAAGGTAATGTTTACTACTTAAATGTTGTCAAGGGGTCTAGAGCTCCGTCTCGGTCCTACAAAGTTATTTGTGTTTGACTTCGTTAATTATTACTCTGATTTGGTTTACTTCGGAAAGATTGTCATATTAAATTATATTCTGTGAAATGGAACCAAATTGTGAAAACTTCTAACTGTTTCACTTTAACACGATTAAAGACTTGAGTAAAATATACTTAACCAAATGACACAAAATAATGGAGATCAAAGAGAAACCACTAGTGAACACTTAAAAATAAACAACTCGCTACTCAAAGGAATCCACCAAAGAGATAAAAGTTCAAGGATAGGAAGAAGCACTCTTCCCTAAACCAAGCTTAAAAGTAATTTTCAATTTCTGAATCCTCCATTTCCGTACATGAGTAGAGTTTTAAATAGTCTAGGCATGGAACAACCTTCCATGCCCTTATTTATAATCATGCATAACCATGACTTAAAACTATGCATGAACTTATTTTATACTAATCATGAACTTGAAAACATTGAACAAACTTTTAATTAAGTATAATGAACGCACCACCTAATAATTAGATGGGTCTAGAATCGGTATTCAAAAGATATGCAAGTTATCTCTTAGGGCATCTAAGTCCTTCTAAGGATATATTCTCTATGACGATGGATATACTCTGCAACATGCACATATTTTCTACACGCCATTCGTCTGTGTGCAGACATGGAGAAATATATCATACATACCTTGCCATAGGCAATTCGTCAAGGATGGTTCACGATGTTGCACACATCACCCAATTCCTTCGTAGAACTACACCATGCAATCACAGAGATATGTAAGCAGTCCGATCTGGATTTATTCACACCCAATCAATCCCATTCTCCCATAACCGAAGTTCATGGGTAATTTTAACTAGATTTCGCCTCCGTTTGCAGATGTGCACAAATTTAATTCCAACATAGCCCTTTCAAGAGATCTCTTTACCGCTTATATTTTGCGGATTGTCCTTTCGACGAGATAGTACTCCAACCGTTAAAAGGAGATAAAACGATCAAAATGACGCGAATTAGCGTGGACGTTGCCCACTATGTCTTATCTTGATTCCAATACCGCATAAGTATTATAAGCAATTGCGATATATTCTAGCTTTCAAAACGTTGCTCCATATATATTTCTCTAATCTAACTAAAGTGACGAGATCATATACCAGCTGCAAACATACTTGCAAGGATAGACATACATAACAGACATCAAGCTAACAACCCCGAAGGGTGTGTCGCATTGAAGGATGATTGGCCCCCCTATTGGACAACCAAGTATCTCGACACCTAGCCAATCATTTGTCATCGTCTAGATGCATGACAAATCACTCGGTTCACAGGATTTACTTCCCTAAATGAGGAATGACATGACACAAATGCATCCCTACTTGATCGCTTACTCAACGATCTCATGAAATTAGGAGGCTTGAAGTTTTTGGTCCATTATGCATACATGGATGCAATATAGAATTGGAATTAGATTATCATTGATGATGTTTCACTTCTATGATAGCTACCAATATAAATGAAAGCATTTCAGGTTTTAACAAATAGTTTAAATATATATTAGAGATGATTTTAGTAAAGGCACTGGGTGGGGAAATAGTATTTCAAATTTTTAACTTTTTTGTGGTGTGTGAAATTATAATGTTTATTCTTCTGAAAAATTAAATAACTTTATATATATGTTAGAGGTTTTTAACGATGTATGATAGAGGACCTTGGGGATTTTTTATTTTTTGAACAAATGATATTATTTACACTAAGGGGAGAATGATAAGTTTAGCCTCACAATAATATGTTTAAATTTGAATTTGGCGAAAATCAAACTTAAGACCTCTTACTTACAAATGAAAAGAAATACCACTAAATTGTAATAATAAGTGACTATAGAGAACTTTGGTTTTTTTTCACTTAAAATATAAATAAAAATACAAATGGGAATGTAAAAATAAAATAATTAACATAATAACTGAAAAAATAGAAAAAAAGAAAGTGAGAAAGTGGGGATAAAAAAGGCAAAAACATAGAGAGAGAGTGGTGCAAGCCTAGGGAGAATCGATAAAATTTTGAGGTATGTTTTCTCAATCTTATTAGGGTAAATTACATTTTCATACCTCAGGTTTGTAGTCTATTTCAATTCCTTACAACATCTTCAAAACATTTCATTTTCATACCTTAAGTACTATTTTATTTCAAAATAATACATCCGTTACATTTTTCATCCATTGATCCGTTAAGTGCTGACGTGGCTGCCACATATATGCCACGTGGCCAAAAAAAATAATTTTTTATTTTTTTTTAAACCTAAATCTTCAAAAAAAAAAAAAAAAGTTAGAAAACTAGATCCCATCACCCCAACCCCCCCCCCCCGGGGCCGAAACCCCCATACGTAAACCTTCAATCGAAAAAATAAAAAAAAAATAGAAAACCCAGATCCCGCACACCTTCCTCCCTAGATCCCGTCAAACCCCCCCTCGCGGTGTCTGAGCCTCATCATCTTCCATCTATCGTTCGCACCCATCCTTCACCTCCTCCGCGCACCCATCTTCCCATCTTCCCTCTTCCAACCTGAGCCCAACCTGCAACCCAAAAATAAGAAAAAGAAAAAAAAACCCAGCACACCCACCCTCTGCACCCATCCTCGCACGCACCCCTTCCCTCCTCTACACACCCCACTCCTTAAATCCACATTCATTGGGGAAGACATAATTTGGGTTGTATGGAAATGGAGAGTTTGTTTTTCTTTTCTTTTCTGGGTTTTTTGTTTTTTTGTTTTTTTTCTTTCTGGGTTGCAGGTAGTGGGTGCAGAGGAGGAGTTGGAGGGTGGGTGTTTGAGGAAGACAGGAGGGGGAGGAAGATGAAGGATGGTTTTTTTTTTTTTTTTCCCTTATCCTCTTCTTCTTCTGGGTTGCAGGTTGGGGTTAGGGGGGGGGGTAGGGAGGGATGGGGGTTGCGGGTTTCGCTTTTGTGTTTGGTTTTTATTTTTTATTTTTTAAGAAGATTCAGGTTTTTAAAAAAAAAAAATTAAAATATTAAATTTTTTGCCACATGGCAGACAATTGGCAGCCATGTTAGCACTTAACGGATCAATAGATGGAAAATGGAATGGAGATATTATTTTGAAATGAAATAGTACTTAATGTATGAAAATGAAATGTTTTGAAAATGTTGTAAGGAATTAGAATAGGCTCCAAATTTGAGGTATGAAAATGTAATTTATCTATTTTATTATTATTATTTTTTATAGCAATAAAAAATTACAATTTTAATAAGATAATATCTAAAGATAAGATATGATAAATTTCTATAAGAATTCTATTACAACTGCATCTTATTTTTTAAGTTAATCTAATATTGTGTTTTACAAGATATACTCTCAAAACGATCTTACCAATTTACCATCATCACCCGAAAAGGAATCAGGAACTGCCTTACGAAACCTTTTGCAATTTCAATATTTAAGATTTTTCCTTTATAAATTAAAGTAAAAGTCTCCTGTGAGTTCCCTCGATTCGATTCGGCTCGTCTCCTACCTTGTGAGTATAACTTTTCTTTTTAATTATTTTATTTAAATCTGTGAATCTCTGTGTGGAACTTTGTGAAAAAGGTTTTTGAATTTAAAGCTACCAAACACGAAATCACTCACAAAATTAAACAAATGAAACACTAAACAACTAAGCCAGATCTACCATGGTCATTAACGAGAGACCTCCCAAGCGCCCCAGGACGAGGGTCACCGCCGATCTCCCCGACTTTTTCGCCTTCCCTCCGCTCCAAAACGACGGTGTCGACCCCCTGCCCTTCCGCGACAGCGTTCGCCGCTTCCTCATTCGTCACGCGCATGTCACGTGCCCATCATCCTCGCTGTTCCCTACCCTGGTGACGTCGCAGATCTCACTCCGCCGACTCCGGGTAGGGCATCTGGGGGACCGGACCGCCGTGCTTCCCTTGGACGTCGTGGAGGAGGACGTCACCCGCTCCAGACGATCCGTCTACTGCGACCAGTGCTGAGTGGTTGGTGAGTCCACTCACCCACCCTCTCACTCTCTTTCTCATCTCTCTGTTATTAATTTATTAATAGTTATGTTTATGAGAATACTTATTTATTTTGTTTTTTGGAAACGTTTATGAGAATGCTTTGGATAGTGTTTAACTTAACGTTTCGTTTGGCAAAACGACAAACAATGAAGGTTGGAGTGGGCATCCGGTGTGCAAGAAGCTATACCACTTCATAATATGAAGAGGGGCTGATGGCGGTGAGAGTGATCAGATGCAGAGCAACGGCGGTAGCAAGTGGTGCAACTCTATTATTGCCACCGCCACGACGGCTGAGACGGAAGATGTGGAAGAGTGGGCGTATCTTCAGCTTCATGACAACACTCACATCCTCCACGCCGTCATTCACTCCAATGGCTTCGCCCACCTTCTTACCCTCAACGACAGACAAGGTGGCTCCGCCATTCTCTCTGGCCGTCATATTTTGGACTTTTGGGATAGGCTTTGTCTAGCCCTCTCCGTCAGGTCCTTAATTCTTTCCTTTTACCTTTTTATATTATTTTGCAAATTATGTTTGAATTTGGAGATCAGGGGAAACTGAATTGCATTACTTATGTGGCATTTTGAAATACATTCGACAGGACAGTTAGTGTGATGGATGTGTCCAAGAAGTACGGGATGGAGTACCGGATGCTGCACGCTGTCACCAGCGGCCGTTCTTGGTTTGGCATTTGGGGTTATGAATTTGGTGCTGGGAGCTATGCTCTCACTCAACATTCCTACCAACAGGCAGTGGATACTCTGTCTAGCTTGCCTCTAGACCCTTTTATATTCCAACCAAGGAAACCCCGGACTCGCCTCCACTCTGTTATTGCCTTTTACCAATCGTTATCGGATATCCAACTCCTAACAATCAAGGACCTTTTTACCTATATGTTGAGTCTCATCCATAGAGCCCGCCAGCATACATCATCTAAGAAGAAACCTGATCAGCAGCGCCCTTCCAAGGCCTTATGTGCCTGGACGGCCAATGATGTCGAACATGTGATGCAAGCTAGTATCAAGCTGCTCCTTGCAGCAGTTGGTGCTGGTGGGTTTAGTTGGGTGTCAAAACGAGCTCTCAGGGGTGCGTTGTACAAGAACTCCTCTTTGGAGCTTCTTGATTACTGCCTGAAACACCTGGGAGGGAAGTTGGCACCCACTGGTATGGTAGTTAAGGCCCGATGCAGTCCCACTTCAGTTGACCTAGAATACAGGTAATAAGAGACCGCCGTTGTTTGGTTCAGTTGCTTTTGTCAACTTACGCATTCGTTGAGTCCTGACCTGACATTAATTATTGTAACAGGCTTGAGTCATCAAGTGTTCAAAATGTTGATGGATCTGAGTCGGATTTGAATTTTCCATCAGAAGAGCAAATCCTTTGTGACCTCAAATTTTTATATGATTCCATTCTCCACCCGGACACCATGCTAAGCTATACCCCTCAAGTGATGGAGGAACGCATTATTGAAGCTGCAACTAAGCTTCTTGATTGCAAGCAATTCGTAAAGGACTATAGGCCTTATAAAATGGCAGAGGAAGGCTCCCTTGGGATTCATCTCTGGTGTCATGTGGAGCTTTCAGATGAAGCCAAAGATGATTTTGTCCTGCCTCCGGAACTTCTTGTATTGCCCTGAATGCGACAGTTGCCGACCTTAAAAAGGAAGCGACTACAGCCTTTCAGGAAGTATATGCCATGTTTAAGAGGTTTGAAGTAGAGGAATTGCTTGGATATGGCTCTATAAAGGATTCATTTACAGTAAAACTTCTGCTTGGATCATGTGGCTCAATTCGATTGAAAGGTAGATGCCTTGCAAAACTTGGGCTGAACCGTTTCCGGAAGGAGAGAGGACTTGAAAGCTGGACCGTTGATTGCACTTGTGGGGCCAAGGATGACGACGGGGAGATGATGCGGGAGGAAGACTTGGATGAATGAAAATTTATATTTGCCTTGTGCATTTGAAGAGAGTGATTTCTCCTTCTAAAATCAAGCATTTGGCTTGGTTGTGTGAGCGCATCCACGATTAGCGACGTGAGCGAGCTCCATTTTCCCTAGTTGAGTGATTCCCAAGTCATATATCCCTGTCTCCTCGAGACCTTTGGTTCTTTCCTGCGTCAAGTGGTATCAAAGCCAGGTTATCCGTTGCGGTTGAAGACCATGGCTGTGATTTACAATCTGTTTGAAGAGCACACTGTCAAAGAAACTAGTTTCGTCGATTGGAATTTACCACCAATTTACAATGAGTACATTAACGATGAAGAAGTCAAAGAGAATTTTTTTGATTGGTGTTCTCCACTAAATTATGGCGAGCATGGAATTACCATCGCCTCCAAGGTCGCACCAATTCCACGGAAGGAGAATGAGTTAAACATGATTGATACGCCTGGGCATGCCAATTTCGGTTGTGAAGTTGAGCGGGTTGTTGGAATAGTCAAGGGTGCAATTTTAGTTGTTGATGCTGGGGAAGGTCCGCTTGCACAGACCAAGTTCGTACTTGCTAGAGCCTTAAAATATGGGCTACACCCCATTCTTCTTCTGAACAAAGTAGATTGTCCAGCAGTTTTTGAGGAAAGGTATACATTTTGCATGCCTAGAACTCTATTTCAAACGGAAATAATACGTGGATGTTTTGTTGCCCAGAATGATAATCAGGTTTTTGAATTTAATTCTAAGCATCTACCTTTGGAACAACATTTATTTTCTTCCCAACGAGTTGATTGGAGTTTTCCTCCAATATATGATGATTACTCTGATGATGGGTATTTGGTGATTTCTACTAAAGAGGTATTTCCAATTAAGTTTATTCAAGAAATTACATCATCAACCACTACACAAGGAAGTCTTGAACCTACAGTTTTTCAACCTCTTCCAATAAAGGAAGGAAACTCCTGGTTGGAAGATGATTTCAATGGCTTTGATGTCGTTGATTGTACTATTTTGCAAATCTGGTTCGGTGCCGTATGTGATGACTTTTCGTTTGCTCTTTTGAAGATATCTTTGGCTCAAGTTGTTAATACTCAAGTATTTGGAGAGCCCAAACAGTTAACACCTTGGACAGGTCGAAAATCTAAATTCAAATCAAGATTAAAAAGATGCAAACTCGAGGAGGAGTTTTTTCTGACAAGAGGAGAATGATGCAGGAGGCAGGCCTTGAAGAAAATAATTGAAACCATTAATATGCTTTGGAATAACAAAGGTTTTGTATTTTAATTATTTGGAAATTTGTTAAGTTATTTTGGAAGTTGTAAAGGTGTTGTAGAAACCTGAGGTCTATTAATTTGTAAACGCTTATAAATATTGTACTAGAAAGCCTTGAATGACAGATTTGAATGAATTAAAATATATTTTGCTTTGTGCAATTGAAGTGAGTGATTTCTCCTTCCCTAATCAAGCATTTGGCTTGGTCGTGTGAGTGAATCCACGATTAGCGACGTGAGTGAGCTCCGTTGCCCCTGGTTGAGTGAATCCCAGGTTATCTATTCCCCTCTCCTCGATACCCTTGGTTCTGTCCTGGTGGTAGCATTGCGCGCATCATTTGTGTTCGTCCTCAAAATCAACTCAGTTCCTGTGACTTTTGTCTAGAGAGTCATACATCACTCGAAAGCTGTGGAAGTCTAGTTTTCAACGCAACAAACTGTGCATCAAACCAAATTTTGTGTGTGCAGATATCGACAAAGCACCATAGAGCATCAGTGCTGTCGCGAAAACAAAATCAGTTCTCTTGCGGGTCAGTTTTCGATTTGGTTAAGTATTTCTCGACCTTCATGCCATATATCATTTGAAAGCCCTTCCAGTCTAGTTTTTAAATTCTCAAGCGATTTCTCAATCCGTTATTTCTACAAAGCAATATCTACAATTTACTAAAGCATGTTATTGCCTCTAGTAAATGAGGTTAGATGGGTTCTAGAAACGGCTGTCTTCGATTTTTCAGGTGACGATTTTCTAAATCTCAATCTTCCTCCAAATTTTGATCGTTGTCCAAATGGTGCATGTGAGATTTGTTGTGCATGTAATGAGGTTGAAAAACGTTCCAACATGGAGTTTGGCACGAAAGGGGAATATACAGAAAGCAGTGATGTAATCGATAACTTGGTCGAATGGGATTCCGTCCCAGTTTATGATCAATACGAGGGCAATGAATATATGGTTGAAGAGTTCCATGGACAACTATATAATGGAGTACAAGCTCTTAATATCCGTAGAATTCATGATCCTTTTTGGGACAGTTTCATTGCTCAAGATATGAGAGGAGAGCCCTTTGATAGAAGAACTTTTCAACATGATTTGAAATCTCTCGGCTCATTTGAAGAAGTGATTTGGAAGCACTATTCCAAGGTGATTATTTTCACGAAGAAAACATTAATGTGTGCATGGTCTATAGGAACTTTGAAAATTTTGGTGCTAAATTCGGTATCGTGGAACATCTTGGTTGGACATTCAAAAGATCGACGAAAAAACAAAAAAAAAAAGAGACCAAATGAAATTCAAGGACGAATTTTCTTCGAGAAAGGGAGAATGATGCGGGAGGAAGACTTGGATGAATGAAAATTTATATTTGCCTTGTGCATTTGAAAAGAGTGATTTCTCCTTCTAAAATCAAGCATTTGGCTTGATTATGTGAGCGCATCCACGATTAGCGACATGAGTGAGCTCCATTGCCCCTGGTTGAATGATTACCAGGTCATATATCCCTGTCTCCTCGAGACCTTTGGTTCTTGCATGCGTCAGGAGAGGATGTTGGCTTGTGATACATGTGGTGTTTGGCAGCACACCAGGTGTGCCAGGATTCATAGCTCTGATGAGATTCCTGCAAAGTTTGTTTGTATGAGATGTGTGAGCTCATACCGCAAGGAAAGCCAAAACACCCATAAACCAGCCAAGGGAGTTAACAAGAGTGTTTCTTTCTCCAACTCAGCTTGCAGAGCAAAGGCAGCCGCAACTGATGGTCCCAGCGTAGTATCTAACTTCAACATGACACTCGGTGTTCATTGATTTGTAATTTTGACTCTGTACAGTTAGCATCTGTTAGTTTCTGGACGGGGGCAGATTTTTTGCCACTAAGTAGTTCATTGCGAACTTGCCCCATCGTGAACCCCATTTTGAGAAAAGTTGTCTCTGCAAATAGCTCAACGGAAAAAGAAAATGACTATTTATTCATTGTGTTCCTAACAAAACTTGTCATGATTTTGAAAAATGGTAACTGAACTTGAAAGTTGCCTCTTCATCCTCCTCTTTGATCGGAATTCTTACCTGTTTCCTCCGCCTGTGTCGACACTACAATTTTAGCTTCTAAATTAGTGCCATGGGGTTCAGCCCTTGAAAAAGAAAGGTTTCTAACAGCCGTACACAGACTGGTATACTTGGTAACCACTTCCTTGTACGCACTCAGCAGTCTTTCGACATCTCCAACTGTCAAATCTCCAGCCTCTTTGTCCATATAAGGATAATTTGATGAACCTGTAGCTTTCAATAGAATGTTTATCCATTAGTCAAGAGTCTGGAAGGGTAACTAACAGAAACAAAAACCGATAAAAAATATTTTCACAATGGTGGATGCATTTATCTGTTACTTATGGAACTTTGGTTTGGAATATTACAACTAAAAGTACACGGTCCCAAGCTCCCATTATTTGAGCATACAAAAGAAAAATAAAACAAGGCACATATTGTTTTGTTGTCAAAGAAGAAAAAAACGTAATGGTCGAAGTTCTATAGTTTTTCTAGAGGTAGCATAGGTTCAATTCACAAGGGTAGTGTTCGTTGGATATAGTATCTAATTCAGTGAGGATATATATACCAGCTTGTGATTCGTTCACAACCTTAATTGCTTATCTTGGTAATCCAATATCAGTTCGGCCTTGTTTGGTGGTAGGATTGGTATAACTAACTTTCCTGCATGACTAACATTTTGTAACTTCTACTTGGACAAGATTTTAAGTTGATATCCATTTCTTGCTTCAACATACATTGAATCTAGTGAATTATGCAATCCAATCCAATCCGAAATGAGGCCAACACCTCAAAACTAGGGCCTGAAGAAAAGGTAGCATTTATGGTGTTTGGATGAGGAACTTTTAAAGTCAATGAATCTAAGGGGAAAATTGTTAGGTTATATATTAAAATAGAGGGACTTCAAAATGACTAAATGCAATACATTTGAGAGAACTCTTGAATGACTCCTTCAAGGGTGTCATTTGGAAGTCGTGTGTTTAGCGTCTTGTAGTGCACTGGCAACATTTTAGTAGTTGATTGGTAAAGCTTCTTCTAGTGCATTTTTAACAATTGAGTCTAAAGTTCCTTGAGACTTTAAATTTCCTCATCCAAACATACGGTAGGAAAATGAGTTATAGCTTGAACCTTACCACTTCTCTCTTTATAATGGAACACTGCTGATGAACCAGGATCTGTCTGGCCTTGTGAGGTTGTCATTTCTTCCAAAGCTTGTGTGGCGTCCTTTTCTGTAGCTTTATTGGTCAATCTTGCGGCATGCATACTCTCTTCAAATTCGATTTCGTCGATAGAAAGAGATTTAGCATTTAACTCAAGAATAAATGTTTTGGCTGAGACTAGATTGGTGAAGTAATAAGCCGCTTCCGACACAAGTTTTGTCTGCCTTCGATATAAATGAATAAATCTGAGGTTGGAATGCAATTGTGGAGGATTGGCCTGTTAGTGCAAAGCTGAAGGGGTTAGTAACTAGTGATGCAGCATATAGAAATAAATATAAAACTTTAAAATGATTGAACAACAACCAGCATCAAATATGACATCTTAATTAAATAACACAAAGTAACTACGAACGCAAATGGACACCTTATCACCAACTAAAAAATTCTGATGACGCTGAGAAGACAATCAACAGTAAGGAAAAAAATCAACATTTAACACACACTCCAGGACCAAACAAATGAGGTAATAAAACCTAAAATCTTTCAGGCATGTATGATGTGATCTCACATTGTTAAAATTTGAAAAATCAGAACTGGCATGATTGCAGAATGGCTTATTACCAAGGAAAGCTTGCCTTGATCATGACATATATAAGGACAGGAAGGAAGTCATCAGCTCCTGCTAATACATGATTTTCTGACATTGATGCATTCAGCAACAGATTGTTAATGACCTTGCAACAATTCATAATACAGAGAAGCTTTTCACGAGGGGCTTTGAAGGCATTGATTTTCTGCAATTCTTTTTCTGCAAGCTGAACAGAAAAGAGAGAATTTGTGGCTAGTCCTTTAGTTCTTACAAGGAATAAGTGCAATATTGTTATATCAAATAAAAAGAAATATACGAGTCAAAATTGATATTTGATAATAAAAGGAAAAGAGAGAAGCAGAGTAATGCAGTTATAAAAGATCTTCAAGAATATAGTTATCTGGATGACCATTCATTTTCATAAAACCAATCCATTCAAGGGGAAGGAGGATGGTATCCAAGATTCTATGCAATTATCTCTACTAAATAAGTTATTTTCAGAGTATTTATTGTCTCTCAAACTACACATTCCCCTCCAAAGGAAAAACAAAAGGAATTAGCTGAAGCAGAAATTCCTTTTATATCAATATCGAGTATGGCTGAAATCAAAAGGCACTGTTATGATTTAAAGAACCTAAACTTCAAATATATACAGGTATTTAGCTTGAATTTTTTAGCCTGATGCTATGCACATTCATTCACATTTTGGTTTGGTTGTGTGTCAGGCAGGGCAACAAGGCTGCTGTTTGGTGCTCGTGATTAATAAAGAGAATTAACACACCTCTGCTGGAAAATGAATTGCAATTAAGGACTACTATTTCTAAGAAAATGTGTCTACTGAAGTCACAATCACTCAAACGGCAAACCACAAGGGGTATAGTTCAATCCTGAACTGCCAAAGATTACTAAACTAAACCTGATTCATTATTCAAGCAAATATAATCATTAAGATGAAATTGAAAATGTGCAAATGACATGTCTTTTATGGTTCGTTTACTTATTTAAGAGCAACCAAGTATTCAGCTGGAAATCAACATCTTTAAACAAAATGACCTCTACTACAATGCTTCGTATAACGGAGATAATAGGATAACCATGAAACTATGAGCATTAAATCTAAAATGACAAACAATATACAGAACAATCCATTAGCATATCAAATGGAACTAAATAAGCACTAAAAAGGAATGCAGTGCCTGCAGTAATCTGCACTCCCAACAATCAGTGCAAATGCGGTACACGTACCAGCCATGAAGCTTCATTACGCAGAACTACTGGAATATCCAGATGCTCTGGCTTCAAGAAGGTCTGCAGCAAGTGTATTTTGTGCGAGGTTTCAAGGTCAATCTTTGCATCCTCGGGTGAAGAAGCAAAGGTACGGGAAAACAACTTTGTCATGACATATTTCTCCAAACCCTGCAGTAGCCATCATAGACAAACACACCCCAAGCTCAGTATCCCAACAACAGCAACAACAAAGCCTTTCCCCAAGCTGAGTATCCCACATATAAACAAAATAATTTTGTGGTACGTGCTACAGTGCCTTTCTTTAATACGATTGTTAGTCGGAAAGCTTAAACTATTGTGAACACAAGGGATGCGATGAAAAACGAAATTAACTTTCGAGTGAAGCGAATTTTGAAATTCTTAAGAACACCAACATAGACTAAACCAAATTCGTCCACCATGTTTGAATTGAAACAAACAGGGAGAGAGGGAGGGACAGAGTACCTCCATTGCACAATCGACTTCCTGATCAGTGGCACCTGCCCACAAAGGATGATCCCTAATATTATCTTCCATGGTTGCGTAGAACTCTTGAACCTTTTTGCCATCACTTTCAGGGTTGGCCGCGTAAAACGAAAAGGAAACGATAAAACTGGCAAACAAATATCAAACCAAACAGATTAAATATCCATTCGATTCGATTCCATTTCATTGATTAGGGTTTGAGTTATGGGAGTACCTTTTGATAGATCGGACGAGATCGAGGGAAGCAGGGTTTCGCATTCGATCGAGAAAGTCGTAGAAAATAGCGGAAGAGGATGAAGAGGATGACGATCCCTCCATTCTCTTTTGACAATTTGATTGACCTGAGACCAATTCAGATTCAGGGGAGAACTGCCACCAAAAACACCGCCGCCACAGCCATCACCGCCGCAATCACTCTGTGTCTCGAGAATTTGAACAAGAAGGAGTGGCAGCATATTATTTACCAGCGGATTATAGATTAGTCGTTGATCAGACCAACAACAACCGTTAAAGGAGAGACAGAATTGAGAACAATGAAGAATGTTAGGTTTGGCACGTGACACCCCCAGTTTTACTTGCGGTTAAAATGTTAAATGTTTCCGCCCAAGAAAATGTTAATGTTTTTGTAAACTTCTAGTTTAAGTGTGATTGTGCAAATTATATATTAGATTTGATTTTAGTTATTCTTTTTCTATATGAACTTGTATTCCTTTGAGGAGAATGATTTCTTCTCCCTTTTATTACTATAAATAAGGGCACTACCTAGGGAGAATAATACACATTCCTCTACACAACCCTACAAACACATATCTCTCTCTATTCCCTCTCTGTGCCGTTGGCCCCCCTTCTTCTGTCAGTTAAATATAGGTCACAATACATTATCAACACGCTCCTACCACTGCGCTTAGGAATCTAACGTAGAAGCTTTCCGCATCAAACCAGTTCACCAATATTATCACGCAATCAGGTTATTCTAAAAGAACGGTTTTTATCTCGATATTTTTGCAGCCCTCATAGCATGAACATTCACCATAATGCATGACCTAACTTTACGTTTTTCGAATTTTAGATTCTAGATAAATTGTGTATGCAGTATATCCGTAATCTCTACTAATTAATAAAACACTCATTGTCAACCAAAATCCTATAAAATTACCAGTTTAAACCTCTAATTAAAACAGAACATGAATAAGAAATATGGGGTAAAAAAATAATTTCACACAACCAAATTTTATTATTATTATTATTTTTCAAAACCTCACCTACATATAATTGATAGGAGCATATTTATGCGACTTTGTTAATTTAATTCTTTGCATTTACTTAGTTAGTTCTTAGTTATTTTAGTATTTTAAGCTATTTTCGTGTGTTTGTAGGTCTAATTGACTAAAGTAGCAAGAAAGTGCATTTTGGTGCATTTTGGAGCAGTTTTGGGCTTGAATTGGATAGCATATGCTTGGAGCAAGATGGATGGACGAAATTGAAGTCCAAAGGAGGCTAGGAATCTGCTAAGGAGATGGAAGAAATTAATTCAAGAATTGGAAGAAAAGGAATCAATCACAAAGAAGGAAACATGAGTCAAACTTCCTTGTTTTGACTTAGTCAATCCTAATCTTTTCCTACTTAATTCCCAGCTGCAAGGACGGTTCCTAATTGATTTGGGACACTTAAATATAAGTTTTTGAAGCATTAATCCCAACAAAGAAGGTTGCCACACTTCCCTTTCCTTTTTCCCTTCCTTCCCGTGCAAGGAACCACATTTCCCTTTCCTATTTCCTATTTTCTGTCCATGCCGTAACTTCCCTTCCTCTTCTCTCTTAGAATTCTGTTTGTTACCATTTTCTTGGAGGATTTGGAGTCTTAAAACCTTCCCAAATTAATTAATTAATGCCTTAACCTTTCTCCATTCATTTAGCCATCATCCACCCCTACCACCATCCAACCTATCCATCCATCACCATAATTCATACCCAAACACCCTTGTGCCGCATCAAATAAGGAGAAAGAAGAGAGGAGAAGCCTTGGACGTTTTGGCCATTCAAGCTTGGATTATTGGAGCGTTTCTAGGTGTAATCTATATTAGTTTTTAATGTTTAATTTATATTCTCTTTGTTTTGCTGTAAACATGAGGAACTAATTTCGTTTTGGCTAGAGGAGGCTTTGAAACCATGATTATATTTGTGATATGAATTGATTAATTCCAGTTGTGATTTCATAAATTGTGAATGCAATTTACTTAACCGTTTGATTGAGAACTTATTCTTGTTTGTTGATTAAGGGTGCACACTTAATTTGCATGCTTGAATTTGGTGCTAGAATATAAGGGAGTTTCACATAATCGTTGCAAACTTATATTCACAAGTAGTTAAGATTGTTTTCACAATCATGTTAAGTTAAATTCCTAGCATGAGTATCATGATGTCATAGTTACGAATGCTTTGTCAATACTTATGATTTTCATAGAACGTAATGATCTTTGATTGTATCTCTATTATGATGTGATGTAGGGAACTTTTGAAGAATGCTTTGGGTTGTCGAATGATGTCATCCAATCCAATAACTAAAGGAGAATCAGAGGGTTAATTAGTGATGTCACGGTTAATCTGGGGTGTTGAGGTTCATGGTTTATTGAGAAAGCAACTGGAAGTCAATTTGTATTCGAATGTATCATGTGTGGAAAAGAATCCTCTAGCTAGCTAATCATCCATAGTTTTTCCCCAAATTCGTCCAAACTTTGTTTAAGTCTTTAAGTTACTTATTTTCACTTTAAATTCGTCCAAAAACCCAATCCCTTGTCTTTGTTGTGTCTAAATAGCTAGAATCTGTCCAAATTGTGTTTTTGAGTGTTTTGAGTCAAAACTAATTCAATTTTCGTCCAAAGCAAGTCCTAGAGTCTAGTTTGAGTCTATTTGATTGTTTTGTGCTGTTTTGAGTCTCTTTAGTTTGTTTTGAGTCATATAAGTTTAGTTAAGAGTCTTTGAGTTTATTTTAGTGTTTTTAAGCCTAGTTTTGTATTCTTGAGTCAATTTTTATTAGATTAGAAATCCCTCCTAATCCCCGGCCTAAAACGATCCCTACTTACATCTTTACTACAATTGTCAATAAGAGGGTTTAATTTGAATGTTATTATTTATCACATCAATAATTTTAACATATTTCTAATTAAAAAAAAATTCCCACTTCGACATTCTCCATCACTCTCTTCCTCTCTCCTTCTATTTCAAAATAAAAATTAAAAAATTTTCTTACACACTTTGTGTGTGCCCATATGCTAGTTGTTGAATTATGTGAATTTGATATTGCCATGAATTGCATCAAATATATGTTCATTCATTAAACTATATATTAAACATGCCTTGAATTAATTGAAAAAGAAAAAAAAATTGAAAACTTTTAGGGTTCTTCTAACCCATGACCTGAGCCTTAAACCCGAGTCACTAGCCCAGGCCTGCAACCTATGTGGTTGAGCCGAGCCGTGTGTCCATGAAGTAGGAGCCATGGGCTTCTGGTCTGAAACCCATAAACAAACCCAACGCCATCAATGGCGTCTCTACCATCACAGGTAGGCCTGCAGTCCAACCATGACCTTAGGTCACCGTCCCGACGGCCTGAAGCTTGTCCACCGACGTAGATTAACCGAGATTCCTTCGAATCTCATCGAATTTTTTGAAATCCCGATTTTAATTTCTAGGGTTTTTGTTTGAATTGTTGAGATTTTACAATCTTCGTCCGTAATCATGGTTGAAAACACCCAGGGGTACCGCCGAGTATTTTCGTCCAAGATTTGGCCACCTGCAGTGGCGGCGTCGGTCATTTTCTTCGGCGAAAACCCCTAGCTCTGCTAGGATTTCTTAGTCCAAGCCCGACCCTAGTTTTTTGGGCATGGCATCGACTCAAGCTGAAAAAAAAAAAAACAAATTTTTTTTTTTTCGGGCTCGCTACTACAACCTAACTTTACCCTACACTCGGCCTAAATTGAAAGAAAAAAAAGTTCTTTTTTGGGCTCGTATGCAGTGGCCCTTTGCCTTGTCTCGGCCTAACTCGTGACACCAGCCCACGTGGCTTCGGTGTCCCCATACACGATGCTGCACCAGATCCTAGCCTGCAGCTAAAGAATCAATGCACTGCACTGTGTCTTACCAGAACCGTGCCCTTTTTCATGGGCTCTCTTGGATCCAACCCATACCTATTTAACCTAGCCTTTTTTTTGGGCCTGGGCTGCACGATTTTAATTTGCTCAGCCCACCTGTGGGCTTTGGCCCATGTTTTTGGGCCCCAAGCTTAATTGTTTATTTTTAGACAATTTGGGTTTTATAATTTTTCCACCCATACTTTAAATTTGTCCCAAAGTCCAAATATTTAATTCAATTATGAATATAGACCTGAAGTTCTATTTGCATATTTTATTGTTGCATATTTCTGTATATATATTTGCGTTTGTCTGCAGGAACATATAAACCTGAAGTTCATAATTATTTCGAAACCTGAAGTTTCTAGAAACATGCCTTATTTGAAAACCTGAAGTTTTCCTTACAAACACCACCCATGAAAAATCGAAGCTTTTTCATGCAAATTTAAACCAATACATGTCTATTAGAACCTAAATGTTCTACTCCTATGTGAATGGATTGATATTCTTCTCCATTACATTAACCACATCTTGTTTATCTATTTTGTAATAGGAACATGTCAAATTTGAACAAAATCAACTTCACCGCTTTAAAGGTCTTTGGAAGAAACTACCTTAAGTTGGTCCAAGATGTGAAGTTCCACCTCACTGCAAAGAACTTGCATCCCGCCATTGAAGATGAGACAGACAACCAGGTTGGCGAAGTTGAGAAAGCCATTGCCATGATCTTCATCCGAAGACATATTCATGACGCACTACAAACCGAGTACCTTGCTGAGGAGGATCCACGAGCTATCTGGGTCACTTTGGCTGATTGTTTTGATTGCCAAAAGGACATCTTCTTGCCTGAAGCAAGACATGATTGACAACATTTGCGCTTCCAAGACTTTAAGTCTGTGAATGAATATAATTTTGAAGTTTGTCAAATCCGATCACTTCTCAAATTCTGTAATAAGACCTTGAACGAAGATGATCTCCTAGAGAAGACCTATTCGACCTTCTCTTCTACTAATATTGTCTTGCAGCAACAATATAGGGCTCAGAAGTTCACTAAGTTCTCGGATTTGATCTCTGCTTTGCTTCTCACTGAAAACCAGAATCATATGTTGATGAAAAATCATCAAGCTCGACCTACTGGGGCGATGGCTATGCCTAAAGCACATTATAGCACAAAAAAAGCCCAAAATATCAAAATAGGCATAGTAGGAGTGGCTAGAAGCCAACCCGTCAAGGTTAACGGAGCCAAGGCCCATCTAAAGGAGGAAACCGAGCCTAGAAGCGCCACAACCTTGCTTCCAAGGCCCTAAACTTCAAGCATAAGGGCAAAGCACCTAAAACCATGGATGTGGATATGTGCTATCGTTGTGGTTCAAAGGACCATTGGTCTCGTGTTTGCCGAGCTTCCCAGAAGGTTGTAGCTGAATATCATTCTCGTTGTAAGAAGTTTGAATCAAACTTAATGCAAGTGGATGAACCGGAGAGTACCAAGATGGAGGTTTCCGACTTTCAAGAGGCCACTACCCCTATAGAAGATTAGAATCTTAGACACAAACTATTTTTCTAGTTGAAATTTAAACAATGGGGCCGAATTCCACCTAGTGGTCGAACCCTCCCTTGTTTTTTGGTTTAATTTTGAACAATTTCCTTTATATTTGGATTATTTGCTGGTGATTTTTTTTTTTTTTGGATATTAAGTTTTTAATTAATTACCATGCTTGAATACTTAATTTACTTTGAATGGATATTTGTTTTTAGAACTTTTATGCATGTGACCAATTCAAATTAATTTTCATCCTAAGTATGACTAGTGGGGAAGTTAGTTGTCTGGTAGATAGTGCAACCACGCACACCATTTTGCGTGAAGACATCTATTTCACTAACTTCATACCTAAGAATACACATCTGACAACCCTTTTAGGCCTATTCAACCTGATAGAAGGATACAGTAAGATGTTGTCCAATGGTACAATTTTGACCATTGATGAGGCACTTTAATTTCCGCGTTCCGGAAGAACATTGTTGAGTTTCAAGGACATTAGAGATAATAATTACCACGCTGAAACCTATGTAGAAAATGGAGTTGAATTTCTATCCATAACTTCATACGAATATGGCCAGAAGCGTATTCTAGAGAAAATTGAGCATATCCCAAGTGGTCTGTATACTATGACCATAAGCCCTATAGAAAGCCACTATGTGGCCGGCCCTACCTTTGGGACCGCGCACAAAATTACATTTTAGCATGATTGTTTGGGACACCCTGGACGAACAATGATGCGTCGTGTCTTCAAATCATCACATGAGCATCCACTAACCTGAAGTTTAGGTTCGATTCAAGGAATCGCATATCAAACTTGCTCTATGGGAAAGCTTATTATTAAGCTTTCTTATGACAAGATTCGTATGAATCCTCTTATTTTTCTACAAAGGATTCAGGGGAACATTTGTGGACCGATTCAACCTCCATGCGGACCATTTAGATAATTTATGGTATTAGTTGACACTCCTACACGTTGGTCACACGTGTGCTTGTTGTGCACAAAGAACACTGGCTTCTCCACTCTGGTGGCTCAAATTAACAAGCTCAGGGCTCACCACCCTAATTATCCTATCAAATCCATTTGATTGGCTAATGCTGGAGAATTCACATCTAAAACTTTTGATGACTATTGCATGTCAGTTGGGTTTGAAGTTGAACATCTAGTACCCTATGTTCGCACCCAAAACAGTCCGGCAGAGGCATTCATTAAGCGTTTACAAATGATTGCTCAATTGTTGGTCATACCTACCAAGTTCTCGATCGTTGCTTGGGGCCATGCAATAATGCACACAGCCATGTTGGTTCACCTAAGGCCTATTGCGACTTAACCATATAGCGCCCTTCAGTTGGTTAATGGATACGAACCCGACATATTGCATCTGTGCGTTTTTGGTTGTGTGGTCTATGTGCCTATTTCGCCACCTTTACGTGCAAAAATGCATCAGCAAAGGATGGGAATCTATGTCGGATATGATTCTCCTTCGATCATTTGTTACTTAGAAACTTTGACAGACGATCTATTTACTGCTTATTTCGTGGATTATCATTTCTATGAGACAGTCTTCATGTCGTTAAATGGAGATAAGAACAACGCAAATTATCGTGGACGACTCCCACTTTGTCTCATTTAGATCCCCGCACCGCTTAGTTTGAAACTAAAATGCAGGGCATATTAGATCTTCAGAGTATAGCTCAAAGCATGCGAGATGCTTTCACTAATTTAGTGTGAATGACAAGATCACATATTCCAGCTGTGAATGTTCGACTGACTTCCTTCCTGGAGGCCCGAGACGCCAACTTTGGCGATCCATGTACATTAGCGGCTAGCCAATCATCTGCCTCTACACATAAGCGTGGCAGACTACTTAGTTCAAAGGATTTACACCCTTAGAAGAGAAAACCCACGGCACAGGCCCCTGAAGAGCCTACCGTGAATTCGACTGTTGCTTACTCATTCTATCCAACTCATGAGGAAATTATAGATTACGGAAGCGTCCTTGAAGAGACGAATCCACATTTCAAGAATCATGATATTTCAGTCTATTATGCTAGCTTGGATGATGTTTGGTGTATAGATAAGATGATTGTCGACGATGCATTAACATATGTAGTAGCTACTGAGATCATGTTAAGCGATGAAAATGAACCTCGTTCCGTTAATGAATGTCGACGTAAAACTGATTGATTAAATTGGAAACAAGCAATCCAAGTCGAACTTAATTCGCTTGCAAAACGTAAGGTGTTTGGACCTGCAGCTCCTACTCCTCTATATGTGAAGCCCATTGGTTACAAGTCGATTTTAGTTCGGAAGCATAATGAGAAGAACGAAATTGTGCGTTACAAAGCTCATCTTATTGCGCAAGGCCTCTCATAACTCCCCGCGATTGACTATGACGAAACTTATTCACCCGTTATAGATATGATTACTTTTCACTACCTTATTAGTTTGGTAGTTTCCGAAAAACTAAGTATGTAGCTGATGGAAGTAGTAACTGCGCATCTCTATGGGGATCTTGATACGTAAATTTATATGAAAGTTCTCGAATGACTTACATTGACTGGATCAAATATTTCAAAACCCTGGAACACGCTCTCAATTCTGCTAAGGCGGTCACTTTACGGTTTGAAGCAATCCGGAAGAATGTGGTATAACCGTTTGAGTGAGTATTTGACTAGTCAGGGATATGTGAACAATGAACTATACCCTTGTGTCTTCATTAAGAAGTCACATTCCAGTTTTGCGATTGTTGCAATATATGTCGTTGACATGAATCTTATTAGAAATCCTGAAGAGCTCACGAGAACTGCTGTGCACCTGAAGTCAAAATTTGAGATGAAAGATCTAGGAAAGATTTGATATTGTCTCGGTCTCAAGACAGAGCACCGTTCAGATGTAATCTCAGTACATCAATCGAACTATACCCAGAAGGTATTGCGCTGCTTTAACGAGGATAAAGCGAAGCCTTTGAGTATTCCTGTGGTTGTTCGATCCCTAAATGCAAAACGAGATCCCTTCCGTCTGAATGAGGATGATGAAGAGATTTTGGTGCCTGAAGTTCTTTATCTAAGTGTGATAGGAGCTTTATTGTACTTAGCTCAATGCACTAGACCTGACATCTCATTCGCTGTTAATCTTTTGGCAAGATACAGTAATGCACCAACACACAGACATTGGACTGGTGTTAAAGATATTTTTTGTTACATTAAGGGTACTACGGATTTGGGCTTGTTCTATCTCTGCGGATCCTCGAGTGATGCCACACCCCCATATCTGGAGTCGATTCTCGCCTTGTTGGTTATGCCGATGCTGGAGAGTTATCTGATCCGCATAAGGCATGTTCTCAAACAAGTTATGTCTTTACCATTAGAGGCACCACAATCTCTTGGAGGTCAATTAAACAAACCTTAGTTGCCACTTCGTCTAACCATGCTGAAATTCTCACCTTACTCGAAGCAACTCAGAAATGATTTTGGTTGAGAGCAGTTGTGGGCCATATTTGAAGCTCTTGCAATCTTTACCCCGTCGTTGATGTCCCGACGACGATCTATAAAGATAACGCAACATGCATCGAATTGCTCAAGAAGGGTTACATCAAATGAGACAACACCAAACACATTGTGCCGAAGTTCTTCTTCTCACATCAACAATAAGAGCATCAGAAGATTGAAGTCAAGCAAATCCGTTGACAAGATAGTCTAGCCGACCTCTTCACTAAATCACTATCGAAGGCGATGTTTTAGAAGCTTGTTCAAGGAATTAGTATGCGTAAACTTTCTAAGTTGTAACATTGCTAGTTCTCTTTGGAATTGTGTCAAACTCAGGGGGAGTATCCTGAAGTATACTTGCTTGATCTTAATGTACTCTTTATCCCTACGATTAGGAGCATTTTTCCCACTGGGTTTTTGCTTCCTAACGAGGTTTTGACGAGGTACCCATATTGGGTTGATCATATCCCTGATGACGTCCCGTAGACGTTTCATTTGACTTTGCATTACTCACGCATTTTTTCTTAGACTATGGATTTTGTCCCTACTCAAGTTTTTACCATAGCCATAGGGTTTTTTGTGAGACTTACTTCCTTATGCAAGTTCCTACCTTATTTGAGAATAACGTGTTCCCAGAATCAGTGCTGACAAGTCGACTTCCTCATCCTCTACATGATGCCGAATCTACTTGAGTATTTACACACTCAAGGGGGAGTGTTGTAAACTTCTAGTTTAAGTGTGAATGTGTAAATCCTATATTATATTTGATTCTAGTTATTCTTTCCCATATGGACTTGTATTCCTTAGAGGAGAAGGATTTCTTCTCCCTCTTATTACTATAAATAAATGCACTGCGTAGGGGGAATAACACACATTCCTCTACACAACTCTACAAACATATATCTCTCTCTATTCCCTCTTTGTACTGCCACCCCCTTCCCCTGTCAATTAAATATAGGCCATAACGAATCTCCGTATGTTTGTTTCCTTAAACTTATAATTGTGAATAAAAACTTACGCATTTTTTGTTTTTTTTTTTACGAAAACATTGACTTGCAACTCAAGGTTTTACTTTTTTTTTTCTTGTACTGTTTAATATAAAAGACAATAATATATTGTTCTTTGTACCATAACCTATCAACAAATTTTTTTTCTTAGTACAACGATATATTTTTACACTAAGGGGAGGGGGAGTTCGGTTGAGCCATACAATGGGCAACCGAATTTGGTGTCGAATTCGCCATCCACGATATTCAAACCTAAGAACTCTCATTTACAAGTGTAGAAGAACATTACCAGACCATAGTACTGAGTGGTAATTGTCAACAAATTGAGACTTCAAAAAATTTTGAACTAGCCATTATGAACTTGATGAAGTTGAATTTTCTTTGAAGTATTGAAATAAAAAGATAAAATATTACAAAAATGTTTTTAGTTATATTTGTATCATCTCTCCAATAGAAATTGAATCTACATTTGTTGGTGGCCTTACTTCTATTAGAAATATAGTACAAATGATACAAAGAGATGGTAACTATAGCACTAGTCAAAATATTATATCAATTGAGAGGATTATTGTGCCGCAGTCTTACAAAGTGTACGTCAATTGAGAGGCCCAATTGGTCTTTTTATTGCCTTGTGTTAGGCGATCTCGTGTTGCTTTGGTTTTTTCTTTGTTGTTGCCCTTCCTTCAGCTTTTGGATTTTGAGATTTATATTAATTGAGCTATATTGATTACTTGTTCGAAAAGAAAACAGTGCACGAGGGAGGATCATCATCCCTGCAAGGAAGGAAGCAACTTTATATCTTTTCTTGGGGCTAGAGTCTGCTAGCCATAAGTTTAGATTCGTGTGCTTTCATTTCATTACCAAATATATACTAAGCACAGCACTGCACCAGCAGTTCAAATTTAATAACCTTCGTCAAATATGCATACACAAATATTGGATATATAGTTGCAGTAATGGGAGCCCTGCTAGCTGCTGCATCTGCATGATCGATCTTTCTAACATAAAAGCATGCTACATACATCCCATTCTTATACACACACACAGACACACACACACACATATATATATGAATTCGATTGGTGGATCGCATCGGAGTTAGAACTTAGAAGTTCTCTTCTTTGAACAAGTCTAACAATGCAAGTGCCTGCAAAAGTCAATATTCCAAACCACAAGTTTCAGAAGCAAGCGAAGCAACCCAAAAAAAATATTAACTTTCACTATAAAACTAGCATACATATATATGTGTATGTATTCTGGCATACATAGAATTGTAAAGAAAAAGAAGTTAATTGTGATGAAAAATGACCTCAGGCACAGAGAGTTGTAAACGGAACTTGGGGCCATCATAGTGGTAAAGTATTGGCCTAAATGCATCCTCTTCTAGTGGTTTGCATCTTTCCTTCACTCCAATTCTAACCTGAAAATTAATCAAATCCAATTCGTTCTCGATTTCAAATGGTTGGAAAACAATCAAATGTCAAGTATATAATATACAACAATTGCACAGTTTATTTCGAATAGAAATTTCACAAGAATACAATATATCTCACAATATAAACAATTAATAAAACTAAATAATAAATCACAAAACACTGACTTGGTTAGGAAGATAGAGGCTTGCAGTAGCAATCTCCTAAGACAAAAATTCGCCCCTACACCAGTGCAATAGTTCAATGGATGTCTATCTTGCTGGATACAACTATCTAATCCAAGTTCTTGCACACGAACTTGGATTCTTGGCGAATTGGTTATGCGTTTCTCTGTGAAATATGGAGAAAGGAAACGAAATTGATGGATTGAGTTTCTGATTTTATTGCCATATATATAATGGCGTAACTTGAACAAATGTAACCGTTCATGCTTATCAGTTTTTTAAAATGGACGTAACTATTCAATCAGTTTTATCCTTTCAGAAAAACTGAATCCAAAAAAAAATCAACAATGTAACTTGTGTTTTTCGTCCATCTGAGCCCCAAGGCCCAAGGCCCATCTTTGACATTTAATATATACACCTAAACCCTCCAAGTCTAAGGCCCAAAGTCCATGGCTTTGGCCAACCATAAGTGTGGGAATACACTTATAAAGTGAATTTTTGAAAGAGGAATGGGCGATGTGGGACTGGGAGGTCCCTCATAAACACATAAGTTCCAACAATACCCCACATTTTCTATTCAAACTCTAGCAATACCCCACATTTGAATAGAAAATAAGATACTTACTAAATTAGTAACGGCTTTCTAGAGAACTTAGATATGATACACATCGGGATAGGTGTCTTTTGGACTTGAACCGTCTCTAGTGAGTGCTTATTGGATTTGCCTAATGAAGCAGTGAATTTAATATCTTGAACTGATCATTCTTGGTAGTAATCGAAACAATAAGTATCACACATATCACATCTTGACACATGTCAATTCATACGGTTGTGTTCATTTTGGTCCTGAGCATATCCTGATTTCATGAGATCTTTAGAGAATTGTAGCCAAACCAATTCTCAAGGATGCGACCCCACATCAATCTCATATAGGTAATGCTAATAAAGAATATCCTGTTCTATTCATCTTAACCATAAGATATTAGCATTATTAAGAATAGTTATTCACCCTTTTCGTTTTACAGGCAACACACTATTTTCCATCATAAGAATGAGTAAAGATTATGTGTTTCTTACTTTGAGTTTTCCTCAACTAGTTTGCCTATTGAACCTAGACCATGGGATCTCCAATCAGCTAGGTTAGGTTTTCGTCAAGTTATAACTCATTGAGTTGGCTTTAAACCCATTCCCTTGATGTAAATGCCACTTGATCCTTGGATAGGCCTTTTGTCAAAGGATCGGCAATATTCTCCTTAGATTTAATATAATCAATGGAAATAGTTCCATTCTTGAGTAGCTATCTAATGGTCTTATGTCGTCGCCTTATATGCCTTGACTTCCCATTATATTCAATGTTTTTGGCTCAACCTTGTGCAGTCATGCTGTCACAATGTATACATATTGCAATCACAGGCTTGGGCCATAATGGAATATCTTCCATAAAATGTTTAAGTCATTCAGCTTCATCAGCAACTGTATTTAAGGCTATAAACTCTGATTCCATTTTCGAACATGCTATGCACGTTGCTTGGACGATTTCCATGACACAACTGCTCCACTAAGTGTAAATACATATCCACTTGTGGATTTACTGTATGTGCTCCCTGAAATCCAATTTGCATCACTATGTCCTTCTAATACAGGGGGATATTGAGTGTAATGCAAACCATAGTTCATTGTATGCTTTAAGTATCTTAATACCCTTATTAAAGCATTCCAATGATTTCTTCCAAGATTACTTGAATACCTACTTAGTCGACTTATTGAATAAGCAAGATCAGGTCTTGTACAATTCATAATGTACATCAAGCAACCTATAACTTGGGTATACTCCAATTGAGATACACTATCTTCTTCGTTTTTAGTAAGTTTATAAATGGGATCAAAAGGAGTTACTGCAGGTTTACAATCATAATGTACAAACCTTTTTAGAACCTTTTCAACATAATGTGATTGAGTTAGGACGTATCCATCTGAATTCCTTAGAATTTGAACTCCAAGAATCACATTAGCTAATCTCATATCTTTCATATCAAAGCTAGAATTTAGCATTTTCTTTGTGGAGTTAATCACATCTTTGTTTGTTCCCATTATAAGCATGTCATCAACATATAGACATACAATAACACAAGCATTTTTCGTTTGCTTAACATAAATGCATTTATCACTTTCATTGATTTCAAATCCATTCGTAATCATATTATGATCAAATTTTTCATGCCATTGCTTAGGAGCTTGTTTAAGTCCATATAATGACTTAATCAATTTGCAAACCTTCTTTTCTTGACCTTTGACAATGAAACCTTCAGGTTGTTCCATATATATTTCTTCGTCTAATTCACCATTTAGAAATGCAGTCTTGACATCCATTTGATGTATCTCGAGATTGTATACAGACGCTATGGCTATTAATAACCTTATCGATGTTATTCTAGCTACTGGTGAATAAGTGTCAACGTAGTCAAGTCCTTCTTTTTAACGATACCCTTTGGCTACTAAACGAGCTTTGTACTTGTCTATGGTACCATCCAGTCTCAATTTCCTCTTGAAAATCCATTTGCGTCCTGTTGGTTTATTTCTAGGAGGCAAATTAACCAATTCCCATGTATTATTTTGCATGATGGATTCTATTTCACTTTGAATAGCTTCTTTCCAATAAGGTGCTTCAGATGATTCTAATGCAGCCTTATAAGTTTGAGGCTCTTCTTCGGTTACAAAAGTGAGGAAATTAGGACCAAAATCCTTTGCCATTTTTGCTCTTTTACTCTTCCGTGGTTCCAAATCTTGGCTTTGAACTCTAGAAGTTGAAGTATGATTATCGTCATCATTTCTTGTAGTAACTTCATGTAACCTTTTGTTCAAAACATATGACCTATCTTTATAAGGAAAAATTTCCTCAAAGAACTCAGCTTCTGCAAATTCAAGTATAGTATTCATATGAATGTATGCAATTTCAAATTTATGAACCAAAAATCTATATGCCGAACTATTATTGGCATGACCAATAAATACACAATCCACTGTTTTTGGTCCAAGTTTTTGTCTCTTCGGAAGAGGCACTTGGACTTTTGCAAGACAACCCCACACTTTCAAGGTTTTATATGTAGGTAACCTACCTTTCCAGATTTCATAAGGAGATTGATTAGTCTTCTTATGTAGAATTCGGTTCAAAATCATATTTGCAGCAAGGAGTGCCTCACCCCATTAATTATGTGGTGCACCAGAACTGTTCAACATGGAATTAATCATATCCTTCAATGTACAACTTTTTCCGTTCAGCCACTCCATTTTGTTGAGGAGTATATGGTGCTGTTGTTTGATGTATTATTCCATGTGTTGAACAAAATTATGCAAAACCATTAAATTCGTATTCACCACCTCTATCCGATCTTAAGACTTTTATTCTTTTGTCTAGTTGATTTTCGACTTCATCTTTAAATGTCTTAAACATGTTTAAAGCTTCATCTTTACTATGAATCAAATAGACATAACAATACTTGCTGCAATCATCAATGAAAGAAATATAATAGTTCTTTCCTCCACGAGTTGGTGTGGATTTGAAATCACAAAGATCATTATGGATTAAACCAAGTATTTCGTTGGATTTTTCCATTGATTTATATAAGTGTCTTGCATATTTAGATTATGTGCATATCTCACATCTAGATACTTTGTTCATGGAACATTTGGGCAATAGGCCTAAGTTAACCATTCTTTGAAGAGAACGAAAATTAACATGACCAAATCTTGCATGCCATAATGTAGAGGACTCAATCAAGTAAGCAGAAGAAGCACTAAGCTTGTTATTATTATTAATAGCATTAGCAGAAAGTACATTCAGTTTGAAGAGCCTCTCAGCCAGGTAGCCCTTTCCCACATACACCTCACCTTTGGTGATTACAAACTTGTTAGATTCAAACACAATTTTGAAACCTTTGTTACTCAGAAGTGATCCAGAAATCAGGTTCTTGCGAATATCAGGAACATGTAGAACATTGGTGAGTGAAAGCTCTTTTCGGGAAGTGAGTTTGAGCGTCACTTTTCCCTTCCTTGCAACGGCAGATGCAGTTGCATTTCCCATGTACAGATTTTCTCCACCATCAACAGATTGGTAAGTAACAAATAAATTCCGATCAGCACACACATGCCTTGTTGCTCGTGTATCAACCCACCAGTCATTGGAATTAGTCAATAAATTGACTTCAAAGACAACAACAACAAACGTGTCTTCTGCAACATATGCTTGATTGGAACTCCTAGAATTCTGATCCTTCTTGTGGCGGTAGTCCTTTGCCCTCCTTTGATTTTCTTGAAGGTTTCCCTTTTCACAGTAGTCAGTGCTTTCTTTACAGCATCCTGTTTTTTTTTTTTTTTTTTTTTTTTTTTTTTTTTTTTTTTTTTTTTTTCCTGATGGTGCCTTGCCTTGTGTGAGTCACCTTCTTCCACAACATTGGCTTTTGCCTCCAACAATGAGACATCATACTTCTCATTTTTGCGATGATCCTCCTTCACACATAGTTTGAGAATCAACTGATCCATGCTTATGTCTTCAGGTAGATGCTTCAGAAAAATATTAAAGTGCTTCCAATTCGAAGGTAGTTTCTCTATGATAGAGCCAACCACAAAACCTTCTTTCAGACCAAGGTTTTCTTCATCTAACTCATGAACAATCACTTGGAGTTCTTCAACTTGCTTGACAACAGACTTAGTGTCACTCATCTTGTAATTCAGAAATTTTCCAATTACAAACTTCTTGGAACTTGCCACTTCAGACTTGTACTTCTTATCCAGAGACTCCCACAGCTCTTTCGTTGTCTTATATGATGAATAAACATCATACAGAAAGTCATCTAAAGCATTCAGAATGTAGTTCCTGCATAGAAATTCACTGTGAGTCCAGGCTTCTATAGCTTGCAGAATTTCGGCAGGAATATCTCCCTCTTCTGGTGCTTTGGGGGCCTCAGAAGTAATCACATGACTCAAGTTCAGAGTTGTTAAGTAAAACAACATCTTCTGTTGCCAACATTTGAAATCAACTCCCTTGAACTTCTCAGGTTTCTCAACGTGTTGCTTGACGACACCAACATTTGATTGATCCATAAAATTTTGTCTTAGATTGTTGGAAAACAATCAAATTTCAAGTATATAATATACAACAATTGCACAATTTATTTTGAATATAAATTTCACAAGGATACAATATATCTCACAATATAAACAATTAATAAAACTGAATAATAAATCACAAAACACTAACTTGGTTAGGAAGATAGAGGCTTGCAGTAGCAATCTCCTAAGACAGAAATTCGCCCCTACACCAGTGCAGTAGTTCAATGGACGTCTATCTTACAGGATACAACTATCTAATCCAAGTTCTTGCACACGAACTTGGATTCTTGGCGAATTGGTTGTGCGTTTCTCTGTGAAATATGAAGAAAGGAAACGAAATTGATGGATTGAGTTTCTGATTTTATTGCCATATATATAATGGCGTAACTTGAACAAATGTAACCGCTCATGCTTATCAATTTTTTAAAACGGACGTAACTATTCAATCAGTTTTATCCTTTCGGAAAAACTGAATCCAAAGATAAATAAAAAACATAACTTGTGTTTTTTGATCCATCCGAGCCCCAAGCCCCAAGGTTCATTTTTGACATTTAATATATACACCCACACCTTTTAAGTCTAAGGCCCAATGTCCATGGCTTTGGCCCAATTCTTTTTTATACCATAAGTGTGGGAACACACTTATAAAGTGAATCTTTGGAAGAGGAAGAGCAATGTGGGACTGGGAGGTCCCTCATAAACACACAAGTTCCAACACAAATGACTGAATCGAAAAATTAAATAAATATTATGCCAATTGAACTACTAATGATACCTATTAGCACTTGTACCTGTGCTGGAAATCTTGATTCTCCTTTGCACTTCTTGTCTTGCCACGCGGTTGGCTCGATGTTTGATCCTCCAAAGCTTACAGCCTTTTTTACAGAGGATCACACAAAGGTAGTCAATCTAATTTCTCAAATTAAGGATAATACGCAGCTGAATATTTGATACATAGATATAATAATTTATATGTGCAAACCTGGAAGACTCCATGTAGCTGGTGACCTGTGTAGTTATACAGAAAAAGAGGTAAGCTAGGGGTTATTGCCCTTACTGAGTCCTTATATTTCTGAGGCAGACCTGAAAGTGGATATATATATATATATATATATATATATATATATATATATATCTATATGCAACCATTCATTATTTTGAAATTTTGTAACATCCTGAATTAAAAAACCAACTATGCTCCTCCAAACCATGATAATAAAAAAGTAAACATAAACAAATAGTCAGTGTTCATATATGTTGTAATTCTATCAACAGAAACAAGAAGTTTATCAACAGAAACAAGTAGTAATTAGTTAGGTAGAGAGAAGTTACATACCAAATAGTTGACGGTGTAGGTCCTCTTGCATTGTTTTGTTGTTGCATACGAAAATGTAACCACCCAAAACCTCATTCCTTGGCAGCATTTCAGACTGAGGCAGTCATTTGCCACTTATCATGACTAAAACTATTACTACTATTACTATTAGTCTGCTGCAGCTGCACATAGTAACTGGAATTATAATGCTGCTGGCCTCCTTCTTTCATCTTCAACAACTTATTCCATGGCATTGGCATACTATTAGTAATGTTGAGACTATTCGTCTTATTTCGATAATAATAGTACTCCTCGCGATCATCTAATTCATGATGATGATCAATATCCGCGTTCAAGTCATGAATTTCTGTCATATTTCTCATGAATTGATTGTTTTCAAGAGCAAGGCTTGATGGCGGTTCCCTCCATGTTTGGTAATGGAACTCATCTTCATTCCCAGCTGCTGGTGACTGCCACACAGAGCTTCCATTGCTCATTGATACTGTGATTTTTGACCGCCCCTGCATGCCTGTGAATTACTGTTTACTAAGAGCAAAGCAAGGCTACTTGTGTGGCGGTATTTTATTTGGTGGACATTTTCATAATATGCATTGGTCTTTCGGCTATCGTGGGGTCCTTTTATTTTTGAGTTTTGCTTTTAGCTAGAATATGAATCAAAATAGTCCGCTATTTAAACGCACCGGTACTAGTACTAGTATTCAAAAACAAAAATTAATGCATGATTGAACAATTTGATTTTCAAACGTTGCTCCCTCCCGCTTTTCTTATGATATGATATATGCATAATGCATGAAAAATTAATTTTACTTGGGGCTTGGGGGTCGGCGGCATAAGGATCAAGCAAGAAACAAGCTTTGTTTTCTTGTTAATTTAATTCAAACATCAAAGTAAAAAATAGTGGACCAATTGTATGCTTTTGTAATGAGTAAAAATGTATGTCTTTTTTGTGTTCTAGCTACTTTGCCCTTTCATTACCACCAGAAGCAAAGCCTCTAAGTCAATAACTTAACTATTCGTGTGCCGGTTTGAACCATTTTAATTTATAATGACAACTTGACATATCTGAAGTATGACATAATTGACATTGATAAGAGTGGAAAATGAACATTTCAATTTAAAACATAGGTAGTCTTTTTAGAGTAGAAAAAACGATTCTGAAACTATTGAATACCAATTAAGTGAACATCATGAACCTGCCAAAAGGTTCTTGCTAAGACACTCATACCGAAGCACACAAATCAACCCCAAACCAAGTGGAAGCCACGACTGATGTCTGCCGTTGATTGGCTATTCCCATAACTAATGAGAGATTTTCCTTCAACTTGGAGACCAATCACAATGCATGACAACACCACATTAAGATCAATCCTACATTGGCCTATCTTTGAAAAGTTCCTCCAACTTTACCTCTATTAAAGGTATAACTCTCATTCTAGGCACGTGGCTTTCGTCATTAACCGAAGGTGTTTAATTTGTTTTGTATGTACAACTTTGTCAAATTTGAAGAGCGCAATTTTGCTACCACAAATTTGCACGTTCTTTGAGAGCTTCATTGAAAATTCTCAAAAAGCTTTTGCAATTCTTCTTTGAATTTTCCCCTCTTTGAATTTTTTAACACACCCAATCTCTAAAACTTTTTAAATGCTTTGATTTGCATGCTCTAGAGAAAGAAAAACATGGTTAGAAATTCCGAAACCACGACTAATGGCACTCCTTACGTGCTTGGATTTTGAACAGGGAACAGAGACAATGGAAGGCCCTTGACCCTTCTCTAATGCTCCGCACGGCAAAAATGGAGGCGGGACGGTTGCCACCTCCGTCAACAACTACATCAGGCCTTTCCATGATCCTTGTCGCAACAGTGCCTGACACCACACCAGCAGCAACCACGGCTCCAGTCTTGTAGAATCAAGCATGAGTGTTAGGTTTCTTTCTTAGCAGTCAGCCTAGGCCCAGGCAATGTAGGCCACAGTGCCTCTAACGCAGCAGTCCCAGTAAGCTCATTTCCAGCGGGCCCTCACGGGTCGACCTAAACTCGCGCCCAAACCGCTCTTGTAAACTGGCTCCAAGGCCGGTCCAACCAAACTCGGATTGCCTCCTTGAATTGACCTTGATTCAAGCTGTACAAGTTGCTCCAGTCAATGAACCGACTCGTTTTTTGATGAATCCAACTCGTTTTTAGGCAATCTGACTCATTTTCTGGTAGATTCGATGTCGTCCATTACACTTTCACCACCACAGAGATTCTTATCAACCTAGATCCTTCATTCTGAATGACGAGATGAATATGACTAGCAGGTTGTAAACTTGACAATTGTACCGTGCAGCAAACCACTCTAGTGAGCTAACTCTTATAGCACATCACCACACAGCACGCTCTTGACTAGGTGTCCCAAAGCAGCCTGGTTTGGTACTGAGGTGATTCTGAAAAAAGCTGGTATCAAAAAAAGCTGGGAGCTGTTTTTGTGTTTGGTAAACATTCAGCTTCAGCTTTTTTTCACAGTTTTGGGTGAAAAAAAACCAAAAACAAGAAGCTGCAAAACCCAGCTTTGAAAAACTGGCTTTTTTTCACATCTGTTTTACATAAAAGTTTACCAAAAACTATAATACTGCTTTTTTTTTTTCAAAAGCACTTTTACAAAAAAGTTTACCAAACACTCTGCTGCTTTATTTCACAGCTGCTTATTCTCACAGCACAGCAGAAGCAGCTTTTTTTCAAAGCACAGCAACACCAAACCAGCCCGAAGCCTCCTGCAAGGAACAACATCACACTTGCAGACCGTCGCAGGGGGCAGCCTAAGACACCACTACCTCAGCAAAGGAAAATCTAGAAGCCAGAAAAAAGTCTCATCAACGAGCAACTGCGCAAATTCTAGTGTATTGGGATTGTGGATGAGGTGCTTCGACATCACCTGACTTTACCTCACTTAATATCCAAACAAGAAACAAATGATGATTTATTTATCTAGTTTGTAGTGTGAAGTAGCGGTGAGACCCTCTTACAAATTCCACTCATAATGAGATATTAACTCATTACCGTTGGCGCGCTGGAGGGAGCGAGCGCCAAGTGACCTCGTTTTCACCACCAAAACTCCAATTCGGCTTACATAAATAAGTTCAAAGTCTTAAGCAGATCACTGAACAACTCCTCATAATTATTCTAGTTGTCCTGCAGTTTTGCTTCCGCAAAGTTCACTACATTTCGCCTATTTCAATGAAGATTCAAGGAGTTATTCAGAAAGCTTTGGTTGCATGCACAACTACCAATTCCAAGCTTTTAAGTGCGAAAGGGTAAACCAATTTTCCAACACCCATCTTAGTATGCTCTCCAATGAGAGATTGTAAACTAAGTTTCCAACACCCATCTAGGTATGCTTTCCTTCTAGAGAGCGTAAATTGTCCGGATGTCCAAACGTGGACGGGTTCGTTACACTAGTTTAATTGGGAACACATCAACATTCAATGACGTTACCCAAAATTAGCCACCATAGTCTCTTCATGGGATCCCCATACAAGACTTAGTTAACTAAAGAATTCTTACCCCTGGCCGAATGTGTCAACTCGACTTCATTACCAAAAGAATATTAAGGCAAATACTGAAATAGATAAGCAAGCTATTAGTTAGCTAAAACTATAAACCTTTAGCTGTGGTTATTGTGTAATTAGTTGTAGGAGCTAAGGGCATTAAGGGCATTAATGCATCAATCCTTTAGCTATATATACTCTCTTGTACTGATGTAATTATTCAAGAAAGTAAATATCATTTTTTACAGAGAGATTTTCTGTTTCTATATGGTATCAAGTTACCAACCGCCTCACACCTCTCATTCACCCACCGCCTCCATCCTCTTCCGCTCACTACCTCGATCGATTTCTTCCGATTTCTTGATCGATCTCTACCTTTGATCTGGAATTTTTGTCTCGATTCATCATGGCATCCCCTTCTGAACCATCATCTCCGATGGATTCACCGCCATTACCAAAACCTAATCTCTCTGGAAGTTCTCCCTCTCCAAATTCGTATCTGTCTCTTACGATTTAGAACATCGGAAGTATGGTACCTATCAAGCTCAAGTGCACCAACTATCTCCCAAAGCGTGCCTTGTTTGCTCTCATTCTTCGTCGCTACAAGATCCTCTTTCTCATTGATGGTACTGAGCCATGTCCGGCTCCTCTTCTCCTTGATCGATCTGTGAATCCAGTGTTTGAGCAGTGGTTTGAGAAAGATCAAAATCCATTAATCTGGTTGAATTCGACACTCTCTGAAGATCTCATTCCTTTCACGGTTTGAGTCTCTACATCTCGAGAGCTATGGCAGAAGCTTGAACAACGTTTTGGTGGAGTCTATGATGCTCATGTTCATCAACTTCGCTCTCGTCTTCAATCTATTCAGAAAGGTCATCAATCGATCTCAGAATATCTGCAACAAATCAAGGAAATTTCTGATTCTCTCACTACCACTGGTGCTCCTATCTCCGATCGAGACCTAATTGCAGCGACACTTCATGGCCTACCAGATGAATTTGAGTCGTTCATTGACTCAATCATGCTTCGGTTGTTTTCTACTTCTCTTGATGAATTACATGGCATGCTGCTTACTAAAGAATTATCCATGGCTTGTTGTAAGCAAACTGGTTCCTTTTCTATCACTGAGCCATTTCAGGCATTCTCTGCTCACTTTTAGGCACCATTGCTGCCTACGCCTGCATCTTATTCACCACTTCAATCTTCCTTCCGTTACAACTCTAATCGTGGGAGACAAAATCGCACCTTCAACAGAGGCAATCGCAATCGCCATATCAATCGTGGCTCTTTCAATGGTAATCATCGTGGTTCTCAAAATCATCCTCAAGGCTCCCGATCAAATTATCAAGGCTTTTCATCATCTTCTAGCACCAAGAATCCATGTCAAATTTGTGGTTCCACTAGCCACGAAGCTATTGACTGTTTTGATAGGATGAATCTTGACATCTTTGGAAGAGTACCACCAGCCAAACTTGCTGCTTTATGTGCTCATTATTCTTCCAAACCCTCTCCCTCTTGGCTACTGGACTCTGGAGCTACATCACATATTACCAATGATATTGCAAATCTTTCTGTCTCCTCTCCCTACACCGGTGAAGACAGAGTCTATATCGGAGATGGTAAAGGTTTATGCATTAAAAATATTGGTTACTCATATTTACATACTCCTCATACTGATTTCAAGTTGAGTAATGTACTACATGTTCCACATATGAAGCACAATTTACTGTCTGCCTATCAATTTCTCAAAGATAATGATTGTTCTGTGACTTTTGTGCGGCCAAGTTGAAGATGGGTTTTATCCTCTGCAAGGTTTCAATAGCACTGTCATTTCATCACCATCAGCTTTCATTAGTGTCAAGGCACCTGTGAAGATTTGGCATCGCAGATTGGGTCATCCATCTTCTTCACTATTTCGAAAGGTTCTATCCAGAAATAATCTTGCTGTACAAGGCAAGACCACTGTTGATTTCTTTTATTCAGATTGTGCTCTTGCTAAAAACCATAAACTTCTATTTGGATGTGCAAGTTCTACTACAAGTCACAGTCTCCAACTGCTTCACTGTGATCTTTGGGTTCCTACGTCTGTTCTCTCACCTAGTGGTTTTAAGTACTATATATTGTTAGTAGATGACTACAGTCGCTATAGTTGGTTGTTTCCTTTAAAGGCCAAATCTGATGCCTATTCTACTTTTGTTGTATTCAAAAAGTATGTAAAGACCTTACTTGGAAATAAAATCAAAATCGTACGCTCCGATTCAGGGGGTGAATTCACTAGTACTCTATTTCAATCTTTTCTTCGTTCTCATGGTATTGTACACCAATTAAGCTGTCCCCATACCCCTGAACAGAATGGTTGCACAGAAAGGAAGCATCAACATATTGTGGAGACTGCTCGAACTTTACTTGTTGCATCTAATGTACCTCATCTCTATTGGGTAGAGGCCTTCTCCACATCTGTGTATCTTATCAATAGGTTGCCAATATCCGGACTCTCTCAATCTCCTTGGGAACTACTTTTACAAAAATCCCCATATTACTCCAGATTGAAGGTATTTGGCTGCCGTTGTTTCCCATGGCTTAAGCCTTATGTTCATTCCAAGTTGGATCCTAAAAGCAAAAGTTGTATTTTTTTAGGGTATAGTTTACAATACAAAGGCTACAGGTGTCTTGAACCTCAAACTGGGCGAGTATATATTTCTCGACATGTGCAGTTTGATGAAACTGCATATCCATTTCACACTATCTCTCAACCAGCTGCTGCAGTTCAAGACTCTAATTCACCTGCTATGGATTTACATTTCTCTATTCCTTTGTCGAGAATCTCCTCAAAATCACCATCTTCAAGATCCATCATTGGAGCATCACAAAATCCTGATTCTTCCAATTCTGTCTCACCTTCTGACCTTATTGAAGCAGCATCGAATCCTGCATCTTCAAGTACCTCCCAGTAACATTCATCCCATGGTGACTCGTTCCAAAGTTGGCAAATATAAGCTTAAAGTCTATGCCGCTGCCAAGCATCCCCTTCCATTAGATATTGATGTTGTTCCCACTACATATCTGCAAGCATCTAAACATGTTTATTGGCGATCTGTTATGCAAGATGAATTTAATGCCTTGCAATCTACAGGAACTTGGACATTAATACCTCCCTCCCTTACTCAAAATGTTGTCGGTTGCAAGTGGGTTTTTAGAGTTAAGAAGAAGCTTGATGGTACTGTTGACAAATTTAAAGCACGCTTGGTTGCAAAGGGGTTTCACCAACAAGAAGGCATTGATTTTCAAGAGACTTTTAGTCCTGTGGCTAAACCCGTCACAATTCGAGTCATTCTATCACTAGCAATGCAATTTAATTGGTTTTTGCACCAATTAGACATCAATAATGCTTTTCTTCATGGGGATTTAAAGGAATCTATGTACATGCAGCAACCTCCTGGCTTCATTGATTCCAGTAAGCCTCATCATGTCTGTCAATTGCGAAAATCTCTGTATGGCCTCAAACAGGCCCCCCGAGCTTGGTTTGACAAACTTTTTCAAGCTCTCCTACAATTTGGATTTGTGCAATCTTCTTCTTATGCTTCATTATTTGTTCTTAAAGATCCCTCTCCAGTCATTGTTCTTGTTTATGTCGATGACATCTTAGTCACTGGCCCAAGTTCATCTGTGTGTAATCAGTTCATTCAAAAGCTCAGTGCTCTTTTTCCAGTTAAACATCTTGGTCCACTGCACTATTTTCTGGGATTAGAAGTTCATCGGTCTGCTAAAGGTCTCTTTCTTCATCAAACCAAATATCTACTGGATCTTCTGAGAAAAACTAATATGGATTGTGCTAAGCCTTGTTGCACTCCTCTTGGTTCCACAAAACTTGATCACACGGGTCCTCTTTTCTCCAATCCTACTGAGTACAGATCTATTGTTAGTGGTCTGCAATACTTAACATGGACCCGTCCTAACCTCTCATTTGCAGTAAATCAAATCTGCCAGTTCATGCATGCTCCTCGAGAACAACACTTGCAGGCTGCAAAACGAGTTCTTCGTTATCTTAAGGGAACTATATCTGAAGGAATTTGGTTCAAAAAAGGTTCTTTTCATCTCACTGCTTTCTCAGATGCAGACTGGGCAGGATGTACATTTGATTGACGTTCCACCAGTGGTTATTGTGTCTTTCTGGGTTCAAATCTTATTAGTTGGAGTGCAAAGAAACAATCCACTGTTGCACGTTCATGTACTGAAGCTGAATACCGGTCCCTAGCCCACACTGCTGCAGAAATTACATGGAGATATTGATTTCTCTCTCTCACAAGTTCCCAATCTCTGGTGTGACAATATTTCTGCAATCTCCCTAGCTTCTAATCCAGTTTTCATGCCAGAACAAAACACATCGAAATCGACTATCACTATATTTGAGAATTAGTCTTGGCTAAGCTCATCAAGGTTCAGTTTGTTTGCAACCAAGATCAATTGGTTGATGTTTACCCCAAGTCTTTGTCCAAAGGCCGGTTTCGTTATCTCAAATCCAAGCTTCCACTTGGTTCAATGGTTGATCCCAAGCTCAGCTTGAGGGAGTGTATTAAGGCAGATACTAAAATAGATCAGCAAGCTATTAGTTAGCTAAAACTGTAAACCTTTAGCTGTGGTTATTGTGTAATTAGTTGTAGGAGCTAAGGGCATTAAGGGCATTAATGCATCAATCCTTTAGCTATATATACTCTCTTGTACTGATGTAATTATTCAAGAAAGTAAATATCATTTTTTACAGAGGGATTTTCTGTTTCTATAAAGAACCATAAGTGCAGCGCATTCCGTGAATAGCCGCCCATGAATTTTTTTATACAACTGCATGCAATTGTCGTGCCTAGTTAGCAAATTTTGTGTCTCAATTGAGCTCTCTCATGTTGCGTTAAGAACTATGCCAATCAAGGGATCAGTAACCTAAAGTGCAGTAAGTTCACCGAACAAATGTCCACAAATTTCTGTACACGTTTGTTGGGACTAGTTAGTGAGTTTCATGTCTTTATAGAACTCTATCATGTTGCACTACGGGCTACATATCTTAAGGATAAGTGACCTAAAATGCACCACATTCCCTGAAGTGTTGTCCACAAATTCCATACAATACACTCGTTTTCTTTGTCTAATTAGCGATTTTCGTGACTTCATAGAGCCTTGTCATGCTGTGTTACGGGTTAAGTAGCATAAATGATCACTACTCAACATTACAAGTGCAATACAACTTTTTTCGAGCATCTTATGTGGGCTTTCATCATAACACAAGCTTCGGCCTTGTGGAGAACAAGATCTAAAAAGCTCAATGTACACTACCCTTTTAACCTCGCCTCAATCGCACAAACAGGTTCTCATGTCAGACGAGTTTTGAGCAATGTAGCCAACAACCGGCATGACAGTGCCAACACACGGTCAGGAGGCAACAACATATGACCAGCTTGATAGCTCACACTCTAGAAAACCAAAATCACGCCCTATGTTGTCCCTATTCAGAGGCTCCAATCTTAGCAGTTTCATCCTTAGTTGCTCTATCTACAACAGTTGAGGATTCAGATTCCTACTCCAAGTCTAGAGGGTCCAATAAGCAGGCTAACCTACCAACGAAGCCTCATGCCTCTCTCTTTCTCCGGTGGCTCCAGCCGACTTCACCACACGCGCAGCACTCAGCCCACTTATCTCCAGTCTTCATGACATGCAGTAAGGGCAAAACACACTAACAACACTTGGCAGAACACGCAAAGAAGAAAATCAGGGGAGAGGGGATGATAAATTCTCTCTCTCTCTCTCTCACTCCTAGAAGACTTATACTACAAGTAAGTCTCAGAATTCAATCCAGTCAATGAATCAATTTTTGGCATGTCAATTCAGCTTGGGACTTTTATATCTCCTGCACATAGACTTTGTACGTGCAACGCATCAAATATGGGGGCATTTACGAAGCCAAAAATAATCCAAAAAATCATGGGGCTGACACGTGGACTTTTATTCACTATTGACAAAGATGCCCTCATTAACTAGCGAGGCCCACACTTATTTCAACGACAGTTCAAACAATGAGAAGCCCTGAACCGCTAACAAGAACTACTCCAAGCTCAAATGCCCATGGCAAAGAAGATAACATAAGGAAATTAATGGTAGAATTATAACTAACTCCTACCTTTAAGCTTTCCTGTTTGAACTTTGAAGATAGATTCTTTTAATCAAAGAAATGCAATCACAATAAATCAAGGATTCATTGCAATTGCGTTTCTTTGATTAAAAGATTCTGGTTTTGGTTTTTGGAATTACGTTCCGAAAAGTATTGGTTCAGGATTTGGGTGACCATTTTCGGTTTGGGATCCCATCTCGAACCACCCCTTACTACATCCAACAGATAGCACGCCTTGGCCAATCAGACGTCGACATATGACAGAAAATTCTACACATGCGGCCAGCCCTATGCTTTATAAATATCTCATCCTATGCCAAATTCTTGGTAAGATTTTGCTACGCAATTAAGCTCTAAACACTCTCTTAAGCATCGGAGGTTCATTGGCCAAACCCCCCTCTGCTCTGGGCGTGCAGATTTGGTTGTTAACAGAAGGTGTTTAATTTGGGTTGTAGATACAATTTCATCAAATCCGAAAAAGGCTGAACTTTTCTACCACATTCGTCATGTGAGATAGAAAATAGCCTAGGCATCAGAACAAAGAGTACATAATGATCAAAGATAAATTGCATGAATCTTATGAAAATTGGAGTTTCTATGAAATATCCATCCATCCATCCTGGAAACGGATCAGCCATGCATTGAGCTAATTACTCGTGTCATGCATGTGGCATACTAATTAACGAACTAAGCCTAAGCCTACACTTGTGGTTGGTCTCATGGCTTTATAACATTGTACGTCAAAGAAAACAATTCACTTCAAATAAATAGAGAGCCTGATGAGATCCTTTGGTTAAACAGCTTAAAATTATAACGATAAGTATAGAGTAGACCCGTACAGAATGGATAATAAATAAATCACAATAAAACAGAAAGGAAGAGTGCAGTTCAATCAAGCGACTTTATCTGAAGCCCTTGAAGGTCATCCCCTACATGTGCGATCGAGCTCAAGCTATGGCGACTGCGTCTCCAGCTGTTTGAAATTTTGAATTAAGATCAAACCTAAAATTATTAAACCTAATATGAATGCTAATAATGCATATAAAATTGCGGCCATCCAATCAAAGGCGAAAATCCCAAGGAGGCTTAGTAGCTGGTTTTCCAAGCATTGCTTTAGAAACAATCAAGAATCCATAATTATATTGCTTCGTATTTTCTTGGGATCGTTTATTGCTTTAAATAGTTCCCTTTAACTAACTAGAAAACTAGATAACAAGAGGTAGTCCGAAGTCACTATGAAGCGCGTGGATTGTATATGATCATTAAGGATCAAAATTAAGATTTTGGTGGGGATCATTGGCTTAAGTCTATATTTATTAATTTAACATTTTGTATGTTTACTTACTTAAAAATGGAAGAAGCCATGAATTGTATGAGAAGGAATTTGGATGAGAATTGAGCACGGGATAAACAGTACCACGCCTTGGTTATCTCATAACTCTTCGTACCCAAAATTCATGTATGACCCAATTTTTTATTTTTTAGTTGTTATTAAACACATAATACAACATAAGCCTAGTAAACGAGTCGTGTTGTTTTCGTGTTATACATGTTATCTTAACGAGTTGTGTCGTGTCAAATCTATTAAAATAACATATTCTTAACAGATGATCCAATAACAAGCTGATTCGTTAACGAGTCTTGTCATTTCAGGTCGGATTAACGGGTCAATAAATTGACATGCCTAATTTATAGGTCTGGCAAACAATATCTTATCGGGTCGCCCGACAACAAACCAATACGTTAATGGGTTACCCGATAACAACCCAACTTGTTAACACGTTGACCCAAAACCCGTTATTTTCGTGTCCAATTAATGGGTCGTATAAGAAATTGTCAAGCTTGACACAACATGAATGAGAATGATATACTTGTTTCTTACAAATTCATTCCTTGTAAGTAAACATGTCATTTAAATTTTGGAACCCTTACCTTGTATTCAGCCAACTATTAGATCCACCGTTCCTAACAATCTTCACCTTAAATCAAATTATGACATTATTAACCTCTTATGAGCATGCATATGTGCTTAGTACAAAAAATGTGGGAATGCTAGTCCTAGATTTCTGTGGTTAGGGTTTGTTGTTCTTCTTTCCCCAATTTTCTGAATTACTTGCACAAAAAGTGAACTAAGAATAAAAAAACGAAATAGTTATCAAACAGACTCTAAATTAACTAATAGATTTCTAAAAATAATGTTCCTCAAAAACTCAATTGGTTTTAGATCTCTACATACCGTGATCCCAAATAATGCCGCACATTGTCGTATATTAGATGTTTGCCATCATAACACATACACAAGACATTGTTATTAGCTTTAAAAAGGCACAAGAGGAAGGTAATCCTGTTTGTTTTTAAATATATATCGAACCAAAATTAATATAAAGTAAAATCTCTTAAGAAGCATGGCTAGCTGTTATTGATGAGTAGATTGGATGAGAGGGTAGCCACTCTCCAAGATACGCAGGTGACGAAGATCGTGCCCAAGGGTAAATTATACCAAAAAAGCCATCCTAGTCGACTCATTCCAATTCCATAGACTTGCTTTTTACGATAGCTTTAACCATCCCCGTCGGCGTAGTTACCGGCCGTCAACCTTTTCCCATAAATCATCATCCCCCCGGTTGACACTCAGCATGATATTTAAGCCTCATGACACCATCCCCAGGTAAAATTTCATTCATTGCTCAAACTCAAAACACATAGCGAGAAGAGCGCCAGCTAGCTAAATTGCTAGTGCAATACTACTGCTGTGGATATCGATTTTTAGATACATTGCAATCAAGTCATACATATTTGATATCGGTAAGTGATTATCGATGGCAAATTCTTCGAGTGGTGGTGTGCCTCCGGGGTTCCGATTCCACCCTACGGACGAAGAGCTACTTCACTACTATTTGAAGAAGAAGGTGTCCTTTCAGAAGTTTGACATGGAGGTCATTAGAGAGGTGGACTTGAATCAGATGGAACCTTGGGAGTTGCAAGGTATGAAAACTTGTTGATCTGTTTTGCAATTATAAATATTCTACTTTGAGCTTAATTATGATCTAGTTAATTTGTTCAAGCGCTGCAATCCTTTCTAATTAATAATAAGCTGGAAACAAGAAAGAAATGATTGGTTTTCTCTCCAAGGTTATTGTCTTTGCACGATAGTGATTGGTTTTATTAAGATTTGTTTTCACAATATCGTCATGCATGTACTTTATATAGTTCTCAGTCGAATTATATTTACACACTAAGAGTTTAAACTGATCATCATTTGTATATGAAGCCGTTTTATTTTTCCCATTTTTACACAATTCCAGAATAGAATAAATTTAACGTTTAAGAGATTCGTACAAGTTTCTCAATTTTTGCAATACCATTAAAAATGAAAATATAAACAAAAGTTGCTCAGACACACACACCCCAAGAATTCAACATGTATTATTGATCATTTGCATATATTAACATATAATTGATCATTTGTATATGTCATATGAATTCGTTCTTTTTTTACATAATTAATTCTAGAATAGAATATATTAACATATGAATGAGGAGAAATGCTAAGGGAATTACTCTCTCAATAGTGGGATTCTCTATAGACTCTATCACCTCATGTTTTGGGTACAATATTTTATAATGTTAGTAAAAGAATTGACGTTAAATTGTGAAGTGATAGAGTCCATGGCCTACTTTTGAGAGAATATCTTAGCATTTCTCATGAAAGATTTGAAGTTTCTCAATTTTGCAATTCCATGAAAAATAAAAGTTGCACACATGATTGTAAATAATATAAGAGAAGAAAAAATGATAAGGAGTTCCTCTCAAAAGTGGGACTCTCCATAAGCTCTCCGCCATCTTATGTTTTTTGTCCAAACTCATAAGAGAAATGCTAAGAAGATTGTCAAAAGTGGAACTCTCCATGACTCTTCACCATCTAATGCTTTTGGCACAATTTTTTATAAGATTAGCACAAAAATTGTAAAAAAAAAAAAAAATGAGGTGACGAAGAGTCCATAAAAAATGTCACTTTAAAAGACTCTCCTTATCATTTCTCATGATATAAAATATTTGTTGAGTCTTGACTAGTAATACGCACCAGACTCAACAGTTAATTAGATAAAAAGGGAAAAGGATCCTCACCAGATTCTTTTTCTGGGGATCCCGTGATCATGATCATTCATCGTACATCGTACGGTCAAAAATCATTTCAAAATTTAAAATTTAAAATTAAATATAAATAGTACCTAACGAAAACTAACCGCACGATATACGATGAACGATCACGATCACAAGATCCCAGGAAAAAAATCCGGTGAGGATCCTTTTCCGATATAAAGAACACCTTGGTTGGGTTGAACAGTTTATATATATGATTAGTCAGGTAAATCAGTGGACCAGGATATGTACATTCTCTTTTACAAAATATTGAAATACATATTGCTAATTTGCTATAAATTAACCTAGATCAGAACAACGGGGGTCATATCTCTGAGGCCATTTTAAATTAATGACATAGTTATATACAAATGCAACCCTAAACCCCATCTACATCTGTAATTAATTTTTGTTTGTTTGTTTGATGCACGCGTGTACGCACAGAGAGATGTAGGATTGGGTCGACTCCACAAAACGAGTGGTACTTTTTCAGCCACAAAGACAGAAAGTACCCAACAGGGTCGAGGACAAATAGGGCCACAAACGCTGGGTTTTGGAAGGCAACAGGGCGGGACAAATGCATCAGAAACACCTTCAAGAAGATTGGCATGAGAAAAACCCTTGTTTTCTACAGAGGCAGAGCTCCCCACGGCCAAAAGACTGACTGGATTATGCATGAGTACCGCCTTGAAGATGGCGATGATCCTCAAGGAAACCTATTTAGTGTATGCACTACTTGTCCCCATCTCCATTTCATTTTCATCACTCTATATATATGTCATCTCGTCAATTTATGTTATAACCATAACATAAATAATCAGAAAATTTACTAGCTAGGGTTTAAGGTTTTTCTTACGTAATATACCTATTAGTCGAAGATTTTAATTTGTATCCATAAATATATATTGCATATATGCAGGAAGATGGGTGGGTGATCTGTAGAGTTTTCAAGAAGAAGAATTTATTCAAGGTTGCAAATGAAGGAGGAAGCTCTAGCATGAACTCTTCAGAGCATCAGCAGCTCAACAATGCATCAAGCAACAGCCAATTGCAAGCTCGCTCCTTCATGCATAGCCACAGAGACAACCAGTACTTACTACGCCAACAACACCATGCAGCAACCCAAGAACTAAGCAATAACTCAAGCCTTCACTACGCCCACCTGCAGCCCCCGCCTCACTACTCTCTTTTCCAATACCAAGCCCTTATCCCGACCCTCGCCCACAAGCCTCATTCCTCCTATGACGACTACTCTTCCCAGCTCCCCTCCGACGACTCACCTGCCCACGGCATGGTCAAGCAGCTCATGACAAACCCTAGAGACTGTGAAAGTGGTAGTGAGGGTCTCCGCTACCAACCTTGTGAACCAGGGTTAGAGGTTGGCACGTGCGAACCAGATCATCAACCAAATATGGTTGCAGAAGGAGCTGGAACGGCTGGCGGAAGAGATAATAATCATGATCACCAGGGGATGAGTGAATGGGCTATGCTCGATCGCCTGGTTACTTCTCATGATCTTGGAAATGATAAAGACTCGTCGTCCAAAGGAACAGCCAGGTATGAGGATGCAAATGCACCCTCTTCTGTCAACCAAATTAACCACCAGCACCTGTCGTTGCGTGGAGAGATGGATTTTTGGGGCTACGCAAAATAATATTGGCGTGTCGGTTCCATTATTATATATCAACGGATTGGATTATTGACGGATTAGAGCTAATTTACCAAACATTTGGGCATTCCCTTTAGCTAGACATTAAAAATATTGGACATTTTTCTGGTTCTTAATTAATTTGTTGTGAATTTTGAATTAATTTGTTAATACAAAAAGACTTAGTTAAAATGGTTGCCATTGATAAACCATATATATTGTTGTTATTGCATAAGCCCCTGCTGTTCCTGCCTACTGGTCAGGAAGGATTCAAATTGTATTGCGATCCTTATACATTGATACTGTTTTCAGGCAGTATATATTTTTAAAATGCAGCCTTAATTCCTAAATTCACATTTGAAATTTGTTCTATCTTACAAAGATAATTTTATAAATAAAATATTTTTTCAATAAAAAAATTGCAAGGGCATATCATTGTCACATATATGCAGTGTTTACAATATTCATGAATTGTTGATATTTTTTATTGAAATATTCGAAAAATCAAGAATCAATATGGAAAGGAGAGTGTGAAATGAAAACTTACCCTATATTGCGAGATATAGGAAAATCAATAAATATCGATGTAATTTATCGATTCACTACATAAATTTTTGATTCACTACATAAATTTTGCAGGGACCCATTGTAGATTTCGTACTTTTAAATTTTTGAGAAATTTTTCTCTAATTTCGACTGCATTTGAATGACCCACCACATTGCAAATTTTTTTAATTTCTATAAAATATAACCAATTGTTGTAAATGTTATTTATAAAGTGGCTGTCCACATTCTTGGTTCTATGTAATATGTTAATACTTCAGTACTCATTTTGAAATGTGGTGTGAATGTCGCACATGTGTTTGTGTAAGAAAGCTAACCAAAGTGGACTTTGGTGAAAGTCATTAAATACATTAGATGAAAATGTCATAAAGAGGTGAAATATTTTCTTCTTGTATGTAAGAAGTTGTCGGATCAACCTCCTGTAAATAGAGGCATGTTTGTAACTTCATTACAACACACCAGATCAAAAGTGAAAAGCAATAATTCCACAACTTTTGGATGAGTGGGATAAATGAAGTCCAACTCTCTAATCTCATGTTTATCAAGGCTTAAGGAACTTGGACTTGGAAAATTTGTCTTCCTAGTTCCTACTCCCTAGTAAGATGTACTCGTGGTGGGGTGTAGTGTATTTTGCAGGGTTGCCAAAAGCTTATTTGAACTGGTGTAGAACATTTTTTTTGGGGCTTAAAATGCTTAAGTGATTATTTTCAGCATGATATATGTTTAAGCAAAGATTAGAGGGTTTGAAAAGGTTTATAGATTCGGTTAGTGTCTATATGAAATTACTGACTAATTAATTGGGCGAGGATGAAATTCGTATACCAGATTTGATGTTTACCATGGGGATGTTCCTTTTGATAGTTCAAGCGGCACCAATTGTTGTTAACCAACAAAAAGGAAGATGTTTGCCAAAAGCTTATTGAATGAATGACAAAATGTGTGACTATGAAGGGAACGCAGCAACCCATGAACTGGAGTTAGCTCATCTGTATTTGTTGACCAAGCAGCCTCAAAATACTGGCGGAAGCAGAATCATTCTTCGATCAACCACTCGAACCTTACCCCGTGTTAGAGTTAGTACAGGCGTTCACTTGTATCTATCTTTCTGTCAAAGAATGGCATGTGACAAGCACGAAGACTGTTCCTTGCGAGGAGGTTTGACCGTTGGATCCAATATGGATATAATATATCATACAAGCAAATCATGAGTAAATTACCACTTGAGTAAATAGTAAATACCAAGCGCAATTTGAGAAAACAATTTGGAGATTTGGTTTGCATCAAGCAGCCTTTTCGCATACCACTAAACTCCCTGGATGGATGGTAATGACCTGTTTCTTATATCCCAACCAATCGATTTGCCAACTCAAACATATTGTTCCTTATGTGAAATAACTCTGGTATTCAATTTCTTAATGAATAAGATATTACAATCAGGTTTATATACAACTTTGGAAAAAAGCTTAGTAACTAATTACACCTAGTTAACTCACTAAACTAGTATTAGTTAGATGGACAGTTGTAACAAATTTGTAACAATATTACAACTAACCATTTGTGTATCTCTTTACACCCCCTCAAGTTGAACGGAGGAGGGTTGAGTGAAAGCTTGGACTAGAGATATTGAAACTGAGCTTTGGAAAGAGACTTGGTATGAATATCAACAACTTGTTGTTGAGTATTGATGTATTGCACTTGGAGCAATTTGGCAAGAACAAGTTCATGAATGTAGTGGTAATCAATTTCCACCTACTTTGTGCAAGCGTGAAAGATTGGATTGGAGGCTAGAGAGATAGCAGAAACATTGTCACACCAAAGGGTAGGAATAGTAGTGAGTTGGAAAGCCACATCTCTGAAAATTTTATACACCCATGTGAGTTCAACCGTCGTGTGTGCAAGAGATCTATATTTAGCCTCGATGGAAGATCGAGCAACCATATGTTACTTTTTGGCACTCCAACTAATCAAATTTCTACCCAAATAGATGCAATAGCCACTGGTAGATCTTTGATCAAACACACAGCCTGCCTAATCTGCATCAGAGAAGACTGTAAGATGCAAGGGACTCTTCTTGAACCACATACCTTGATCAATTGTACCCTTTAAGAATTGTAATATCCTTTTGACAACTTGAAAGTGTAAATCCCTTGGGTAGTGAAGAAATTGGCAGACATGATTCACTGCAAAGGAAAGATCAGGTCTTGTCCAAGTGAGATACTATATTGCCCCTACTATGGATCTATATTTTGTGGGATCAGCCAAAAGAACACCAACATGATCAAGCTTGTGAGTTCCCAAAGGAGTAACATAAGGTTTACATCCTTCCATGTGTGTCTTGACTAAGAGATCTAAAGCATATTTGCTTTGAGACAGAAAAATACCTTCATTTGATCTATGAACCTCTAAGCCAAGAAAGTAATGAGTAATGTAATGGTCCTAAATCCTTAATTGGAAATAAGGAACTAAGTTGCTTAATAAAGTGTTGACACAGAGAGGTATTGGGACCAGTTACCAAAATATCATCCACATATACAAGTACTATCATAGGGAATGGTTGAAGCTTCACAAATAGAGAGCAATCAAATTGTGAATTTGTAAAACCAAGGGAGACTAGAGTTTGAAAGAGCTTGTCATACCATTGCCTAGGGGCTTTCTTCAATCCATATAGAGATTTGTTGAGTTTGCAAACATATAAAGGCTTGGAGGAATCAATGAAGCCTGGAGGTTGTTGCATAAAAACTTCTTCTTGGAGATTGCTATGAAGACAGACATTGCTGATGTCAAGTTGGTTTAAGAAACAATCATATTGCACTGCAAGAGTGAGAAGGATTCAAATAGTAACAAGTTTGGCAACCAGACTAAAGGTCTCTTTGAAATCAATTCCTTCTTGTTGATGGAAGCCTTTAGCAACAAGGCGTGCTTTTTATCTATCAATGGAGCCATCCGGTTTCCTTTTGATCTGAAATACCCACTTGTAGCCTACCAAATTTTGATAGGGAGAGGAAGATACAAGAGTCCAAGTGCATGTGGATTGAAGAGCTTGAAACTTTTCAAGAATTGCTTTATTCTAGTGATCATGTTTGGAGGCTTACAAATAGGTTGTAGGCACAAATGAACTTGAATCAATAGGATGTTTTGTAGCTGCTAAAACTTTAGGCTTGAAAATTCCAGCTTTAGGCCTGGTGATCATGGGATGAGTATTTGTAGAAGCTGAAACTGGAACTAAAAGTGGAGAAGTATGAAGCTCCTGAGATGAAGTAGGCTCTTGAGGTTGTTGTGGATGTTAGGATTGATAAGAGACTAGTGGTGTTGAAGAAGAAGTGTCTCGAGAAGAGCATGAACTTTGTCTATGACGTAATTGTGACTCTGAAAGTGGCTGTGTTGCAGGTATGTGTGATTGAGAAAATGGCAATAAGAACTCAGTTGATGTAGTTGGTGTTGCAGAAGAAGACCACTGTGAAAAACTACTATAGAGTAAAGAGGGGTCATGAAATGGAAAATGATCTTCATTAAAGAGAACATGCCTTGAGATATAAACCCTGTTAGAGAGCACATCTAAGCACCTATAGCCTTTATGCTGAAGACTATAGCCCAGAAATACACATGGTTTACTTTTACCATCTAACTTAGAATGCACATAAAGTTTGAGCCAAGGATAGCAACAGCAGCCAAACACTTTCAACTTTGAATAATTAGGAGACTTATTAAAAAGAATTACCCATGGAGACTTGTAAGATCCAGAAATAGGCAACCTATTGATAAGATACATTGCAGTAGAAAATGCTTCTACCCAAAATATGTGTGGAACTTTAGAAGCAACAAGAAGTGTCCTTGCAGTTTCAGTGAGATGTCTATGCTTGCGCTCAACACACCCATTTTTGCTTAGGTGTGTGTGGGCAGCTAAACTGGTGAGAAATACCATGCTGAAGTAAGAAAGAAGTAAATGTACAACTGGTGAACTCACCCCCTAAATCTATTCTGAAAGTCTTGATTTTATTGCCAAGTCAGTTTTCAACATATGTTTTGAAAATTACAAAGATAGAGAAGATTTCAGACTTTTCTTTTAAAGGAAACATCCAACTATATTTGTTAAACTCATCCACAAAGAGTACATAGTACTTATAGCCACTAACAGATGAAACTGGACAGGGACCCCAGACATCACAATGAACTAAATCCAAGCTATTAGAAACAGTTGTAGTACTATATGAAAATGGCAACTTGTGATTTTTGCCAATTGCACAGTCTGCACAAAAAAACTTAACAGAAACAAAACTATTAGGGGCAAGTTTATTAGTATGTAGAATCCTTATGAGAATAACTATTGAAGGGTGACCAAGCCTTTTGTGCCATTATTGTAATGAAGCTTGAGAGCTAACAAGCACAGAGTATGAAGCTTTGAGTGGCTGACCTTGCAAAAGATAGAAACCATTCCTAACTGGGCCCCAAAAAAACATCTTCCCAGTGGAACGATCCTGGATTACAGAACCATCAGAATCAAGAGTTAAAGAGCAATAATTGTCTCTTAAAAATTAATACACAGATAGCAAATTGAATTGCATCATTGGTACATGGAGTACATTATTTAAGCGAAAAGCAGCATGTGGTGTTTTAAGAACAGATGAACCGGTGTGGTGGATTGCCATACCTTGTCCATCACCAGCATAAACCTTGTCTTTACTAGAGTAAGGGATACGAGAAGAGATTTCTGAGATATCATTGGTGACATGAGCAGTGGCGCTAGAGTCCAGAAGCTATGTAAGCTAAGAACAATACGCAGTATTGGCACACATAGCAACAAGCTTAGCAAGTGGAATCTTTCTAGCAAAAGCATGGTTCATTCGAGTATAGTAGTCAATTGCCTCATGATCAAAGGAGTTGCAAATTTGACAGGGAGACCGATTACCAGAATTACAATTATAACCACCAGAATTGCAATTATAGTTGCCATAATGATTACTAAAATTACCAGTGTCATTGCCAAAATTGTTGTAATTGCCACGATAATTGCCTCTACCTCGATTGTTTTTCTGAAAATTACCTCGGCCACAATTATTGCGCTGAAAATTACTACGATTGTTGTAGTTGGAATGTTGAACAGCATATGTCTATGAGAGAGAATGCGTAGGTAAGAAACCTTGTTGTAGAGGCAGAGCTTAAGCAGCAAAGGCTTGAAATGGTTCTATGGCAAAAGATGAATGAGCTTTCTTCTTCCAATGCATGAAAAGTTCTTTGTTCAAGAGTAAACCATGAAGCTCATCTAAGGAAGTAGATGAAATTCGAAGCATGATAGAATCAATGAAGGATTCATAATCATCAGATAGGTCATTTAGAGTGACAGCAATGAGATCTTGTTCCAAGATTGGCAGCCATAAAAACATCTGAGATGCCTTTGATACGCTGCAGATAATCAGAGATAGGTTGATTGCCTTTCTAAATAGCATGAAGGCGCTATCTGTGTTGATGAATGTGAGCAGCCGAGACTCCGCCAAATTGTTAGTCAAGATTCTGCCATAATTCTCAAGATGAAGTAACATTGACGGTGAACGAAATAAGGTCTTCAGAAAGAGTTGAATTCAACCAGATGAGGATATTTTGATCATTTTCAAACCATATCTCGAAGTCAGGATTAGGTACTCCAATACTCACACCAGATTGATCAAGAACAAATGGCGGTGGACATTTCTCCGATCCATCAATGATGTCTGTAAGTTTATATCGTTGGAAAATTGGAGCGAAAAGAGCTTTCTAGGCCTAATAATTGTCCTTCTTAAGCTTTGTAGGAACCATACAACTGATATTTTGGATGGAAATTGAAGAGATCGAAGAGAAATTCGAAGAATTAGGGTTTATCGGAGCAAAATTTGATGAGAAAGGGGTGGGATTCGGAGTGAAATCTTATGGGTTTGCAGGCGAAGAAGTAGAAGATGCCATTGTCAATCAAGATTTGCAGAGCAAGAAGCAAATTTGATAGAGAAATTGAAGATTGCAGAGGAAGCTAGGATCGGTGCATGAGCAAAGAGGCTCTGATACCATATGTGAAATAATGAATAAGATATTACAATCAGGTTTATATACAACTTTGGAAAATAGCTTAGTAACTAATTACACCTAGTTAACTCACTAAACTAGTATTAGTTGCATGGACAGTTGTAACAAACTTGTAACAATATTACAACTAACTATTTGTGTATCTCTTTATTCCTGAGGCCGAACGAACACAGCATTCAACAACATACATGATGCACTACACATATATATAAGCGGCGGCGGCGGCTGAAACTAATTCAATACCAGAACCAGTGGTTTTGTTTCCAGTTGCAACCAACAACACCTTCGGAGAAAGGATCCAGGGAGTCCACTACCTCAAGTTGTGCATCACCTCCCAACGTAATCATCTACATCCACATAACACAAGTAAAACGTCAGGAGCAGGAGTGAGAACAAGACACAAAGAAACAGATTTCAAGCGCACAAGCGATGCCACTGCTAATTCAAACTGTTGAACATGGTCACTTCCATAAAACAAAACATGGAGAGACAGCATAACAGGATCACCTGATACATTTCCTTTCACTTTCTCTGACATATTTTTATGTTCATCAATCAGCTGCACAAGATAAAATCAAATTATATAGCAGTAAAGACACGATCTTCTTTTTCAATATTACCTACGTGCACACCGACATTTCTCTTTTTTTTTTATGTGGGTTTTAAATACTGCAAAATAAGAAGCACGACGACAATAACATGCCGTTGCCAGGTCTAACCGGAAACTATGTGAGATTGGTACATGTAGGAATTCAAGATCTTCAGCTACAAGGGTGGTTTGCAGTGTTGCATAAAACCAAAAGGACGTGGAGCGCATTCTGGAAAGCTTACGTTGACCTCCTTCAAATTTGGCAAGAGAGGAAATTGCTTGCTTTCCTAAGATATTAAAATACTTGAAATCATAGTTTCATAATTCCCCGATAAACCCGCATGCAATGCATTCAACTAATATTTTCTGGAGTAACAAGCTTGCACTCATCCAAAGCCTAATATCTTCAGATTTTTTATTAACGCATTGTATTTCAATTTCTTTATTCTAAGCAATTTAATTCAAGCACTCTGCTTTTCAATTCTTTATTTTACGCACTTTCCTTGCTGTTTTGTAGTTTCAATTTTTATTTAAGTTCAAAGTACCTTCATCTTCTATACGCACTCGTTCCCAATTTAATTTACTCTTTCAAGTCTATTCTCTATTCCTTTTCTAATTCCATATTCCCTTCTACCCATCCATTACATGAAGTTGGTTGTTCGTTGAACGCCTTGCCTTCAAGGTAGAGAAAACCTAGGCCGAGAAAAGGAACAAACACAAATCACACTCATATCTTTTTTACGTAGGTCAATCTAGGTCACGTGGTGACGCACGCGCGCATCTAATCTAAAGAAGGACTGAAAATCCTTATAGGCCGTCTGGTCCAGCCAAAAAAAGAAAAACATTTTTGACACAATTGGTGAGACGCTCTATATGGACAAACAATAGGGGTCACAATACCCATGTTGGCCGGTTAACTACAAGGGCTTCCGCAGTCAATATGGTGGCCCATATGCATCTAACGCACAATATGGCTTTAATAGCTAATATAATTAGTGTAGTGCTATTCACACATCATTTTTACTTCTCACACATCATTTTTACTTCTCACACATTCTTTTTAATTTTTAGTCGTTGGATCGAATGAATTGAAAAAGATTAATAATCAAAATTAATAAAAGTGTGTAGAAGGTAAAAATGAGTGTATAAATAGTATTATCATATAGTTATAATGGTCGATGCAATATAATTATAATCTATTTAAATCCCTTTGTAACTGATGACAAGATGTGTGCGGAGTTTTGTAAGTAAAGATGGAAGGTTAATTTGGTTGCTTTTGAGATTGAACTCAAACATAAAAGACTAAAAGCGAATTTGAACCATATTATTACTAGCGTATTGGAAGCTAAGCCCACCCGTCTTCTTTAATGTAGATAATAGAGGGGGAAAATACCGAAAATTCCAAACTGAACCAAAAAAAAATCCCGAAACCGAACCGAAAAAATCTCAAACCAAATATCCCCAAATTTTCAGTACCCAATCCTGAACCGATCCTGAAATTTTGGTAAGGGAATTGGTCTCACATTTTCATTTGTTCGGTAATCCCGAACCAAACCAAAATAAAAAATGTATTTATATTATTTAATTTTAAATATATATTTAGAATTGTAACAACCATCAGATTTGGTTGAGATTTCAACCGTTGAATCCAAATAAAACCCCCATTCAGTCACTCTCTCTCTCGACCTCACCTCACTCTCCTTGCCGATTTTTCTCGATCTCTCAAGTGACTCCCCTCCTCACCGTCTTGGAATCCGGCCACACCCACATCACACAAGTGACTCACCTCTCTCTCGACTGACCTCACTGATCCCTCTCTTTCTCTCTCTCTCTCTCTCTCTCTCTCTCTCTCTCTCATCCCTCACTGTGGAGCCTTACTTCACCACACAGAGCCACGACCACTGCTCTCTCTGTCTCTCTCGTGATTATCTCTATCAAACACTTAAAGTCTGAGAGTCTTCTTCATCCAGTGCACTGTGCACTAATTCTCCCCCAAATCAGGTAAACTTTGGAATAAATTTATTGTTTGAAATTTAATTTAGGGTTTGACTTCTAGATTAAGGTTTGCGAAATTTGTTCATGTTTTGGATTGGATGTTCATGATTCCAACCCTAATTTAATTTCTATATTTATGTTTACCATCTAGTTACTGCTAAAACATATGGTATTCCCATAGATAAAATCTTTAGACTCTATCCTTTGTGGATTTTGAATGAAAATAATGCCTCTAGATGTGGATAGGAACTCTTTCTCGAAAAAAGAATAAAAAGATAGAAAGGTAATAACAGTATGATACTTTACTGGAATTTGGTTGACCCCAAAGTTTCAAGATGATTTGCATAGGTATTAATTAGCGTCTTTTATTTCTTTTGGGTGAGATAAACGATGTATAGTTTGAAATTGGATTCACCAATTATTAGATATGGTTTCATACACCCTGCTGCTCTGATGGGCAGTTGGAACTCAAATGTGTTGCTGCTGCATCAATCGATTTGCCACGGAAGCTCCACTGTATATTAGCTAGCCATTGCTGTTTAGAGATCTTAGGTTCACATAAACAGAACGTCTCCTTGTATTCTACAGCAACTTTAGTGTTTATCGCTGGAGTTAACTTGAGAGTTCCGAGTTGAAGGTTATTGTCGTTTAAGTGCCTTCCTGTCCACTTTTTAACAAGATTCATAGGGTTAACTTTAGTGTTTATCTTCACTGTTTAACCTCACGGTGGTGGGATGATTAATAAAATAAAAGACCTTAATTGCTAACTTTAGCATTTGGAAGATGTTGCTACTGTTTTTTTCCCAATTTTTTATAGGACCTAGAATCTGCTTGTATTTTTCATAGGGTCAAGGCACTGTTAGCACTTGGAAGATATTGTTAACTCCTCAACTATTTGAATGCAATAAGCCCAAACTATGCACTGCAGATAGAGTCCGCAGACTCATATTTCAATTGTTTTTTAAATGTGTCCCGGCTAAAAAAAATGTAAAATTATGTTAGTTAAGAGACTATGAACCATTGAAAATTCAACATTAATACTCTATCTTCATTGACACTAGGAGGTCTTTGTATAAGGTGAAGTTGGCCCCCTTGAATTGAGCTTAAGGAGATCGGTCCTCGGTTTGAATTGAGGCTTTTTAAGGTTAGTACTTTATCTTCATTATTGAGAAATTTGTGCTTCTTGCAAGGATATAGTACGTGTTTCATTTTGCATTCACATGTTTGTGTTGTTTATGTCGTATGGTATTAGTTAGATATAAATAAATATGAATTCTCTTTATGAATAGATATGAACTCTTTTTAATTGTTTCTTCTTAAGAAATGCCATTTAGCATGAATAGATTTAAAATTTAATGTTGTGCTTACTTTGTACATATTGAATATGTTATTGCATTTGAATTGGATATCTGATTTATTGTATTGGAATTTGGATATATGTGTGGTTGTGATATATTAATGTGCATTATTATTATATTTGTTAGGATGGATGGGTCTAGTAGCCAATCTAATACACCTATGGTCTCGGTATTAGGAAAACGAAAACAAATCCAACCTGGTGGTACCCTTCAACTAGGCACTCCCTCACCTCAAGATTATTTGCATGATGATTATTATGAGGATTGTTGGGATGATGATCCGGATGTGGAGAAGGATATTTCATTAGAACAAGTAGAAGAATAAGGAGAAGAGGGAAAAGGAAGTAGAAGTAGTGAGAGAATGGGAAGGTCCTCCTCAAAAAAAAAGGGCAATAGGAGAAAGGGCCCAAGTCCGACGTGGAACGATGCTAAAAGGGTAACAACCACCAATTATAATGGGGTGGAATTGTACATGACCGAATGCATGCATTGCAAACTCTTAGTACCTACACACCTTAGAATTCATGAGATGGCGGGAATTCTTAAGCATTTGAATAAATGTCTGGGTTCTAGTCTCTTTGAGAGTGTGGTTTCGAACCAAGCAACATTGACACAACTGACAATGGGAGGTGCAGTTGTCACTCACACTTTCAGTCAAAAAAAGACTTGATATGAGATGTGTAAGGTGGATTATAATAGCGGAGATGCCTTTTAGGGTGGTCGATCAAGAGGACTTTCTAGCTTTTATTTGTGACTTGAATCCAAAGTACAAACTTCCTAATAGGCATAAGGTGGCGGGAGCAGTTTTGGAGTCGTTTTTCAAAGAGAAAGCGAAAATAAAAGTGTAATTGAGGGTTTGAGAGTGAGTATTACGACCGATACTTGGACTTGGATCCAAAAGATAAACTACATGGTCATCACGGCCCATTTTTTGGACACTACTTGGGCATTGTATAAGAGGATCCTAAACTTTGTCCAAGTTATTTCTCACAAGGGTGATGACATTGGAGAGGTGTCTAGAGGTTTGCTTGAATGATTGGGGCATAGACAAGATGTTTAGCATTACCGTTGACAATGCTAGTGCAAATGACACCGTTATTGCATACATGAAAGGAAGACTCAAGTTAAATGGTACTCTTTTACTAGACGAGGCTCACTTTCACATGAAGTGCACTTGTCATATCCTCAATTTGATAGTTAAGGATAGAATGGCGGATCTTAGTTGTGAGATTGATACCATAAGAAATTGTGTGAAGTTTATATACTCATCCCTGGCAAGGTTAGAGTCTTTTAGGGAATATTGTGTCTTGTTGAGACTTGATAGGATGTCAAGTATCCCTTTTATGTTGTCACAAGGTGGAATGCCACCTATGAAATGCTTAATAGTGCTTTCAAGTTTAAAGAAGTGTTCTTTAAGATGGTCTTTGAGTGTGACTCTTTTATTGCTTACCTTATAGAGGAGGTCTCGAAAGAGGTTGATGGGGTGACAACAAAGGCCAAGTGGGTGGGTCCTCCAGAGGTGGATGATTGGGAGAGGTTAGTGAGTTTTGCTGACTTTCTCAAAAAGTTTTATGATGCCACCTTGACATTGAGTGCAACCCTTACTCCAACATCACATTTAATATGTAGCATGGTGATTACTTTGCAAGTGGAGATAGAAGAACAAATTTTAAACACCTCTAATGCCACTTTGCAAAGTGTGGCTACCTCAATGAAGCTCAAGTTTCACAAATATTGGGGTGACATTGAAAATGTGAACCTTATTCTCTTTGTAGCCCAAGCACTCGACATGAGGTACAAATTTGAAATGTTGGAGACAAATCTAGAAGAGCTTGGCTATGGATGGGACACAATAAGGGAGGAGAAAGCATGGGTTAAAAGCCATGTAACCGGGTTGTATAATGCATATAAGGAGGGAGTGGTCCTTAGTAGTAGTATTAGTAGTAGTGTTACTTCAAATGTGGAGCAAAGATCAAGTGTTGTACTAGATGATGGGGGGGGTGTGGTAAATATTGATGTTGCTAAAAGGATGACAAGGAATATCCAACAAAAGAGGGCGGTGGCACAACAAAATGAGATGGCCAATGAAGTGGATATGTACTTCAATGATCCACATCAAAGCCTAACATATGAGGGTTTCAATCTTTTGGATTGGTGGAAAGGAATAGTGGTACATATCCAACTCTTAGTAAAGTTGCTAAAGATGTATTTGCTCTTCCTAATAAGGTAAAAACTAATACACAAATTAAACCCTTTTTAGACAATTGTAGTGTGAGTAAGTAGGGATCGTTCTAAGCCGGGGATTAGAATGGATGCTAATCAATACAAACTGGACTTAAAAAATGTAAACTAGGCGAAACTAACATAAATAAGAACTAGGGGGTTTGGACGAATTTTGCACTGAAACAACTAAATTGCAGAAACAAAGTGAATTTGGACGACAATTGGGTGAAAGGCTAGCTAGAGGATTCTTCTTCACACATGAACCATATGCATACAAATTGATTTTCAGTTATTATTCCTATAAATCATGAATGACAATGCCCTAAATTAATTGTGAACAGCTCTAATTAACTCTCAGATTTTCCTGATTTCATTGAATTGGACTTAGCGACACAATCAAATTATTTTTATCAAGTTCCCTATATGAACAGCATGATAAAGATACATATCAATGATCATTAAGTTCTATGAAAATCATAAGCATTGACAAGGCATTCGTAACTATGAACTGCATGATACTCCTGCCAGGAATTTACAAAACACAATCATGACTAGTGACATTTACTACTTGTAAATAGAAGTTCATAACAATTAGGTGAAATTCCCTTATATTCTAGCATCAAATCCCTGCATGCAAACTAAGTGTGCACCCTTCAACAACACACAAGAACATGTTCTTAATAAAGCAGATAAGTAAATCGCATTCATGTTTTGTGAAACAATAATTGGATGTAATCAATTCATATAAAACATATGTTCATGGCTTCAAATTCACCTCTAGCTAAAAAGGAATTTAGTTACACATGTTTGTGATGCGTGATTTATACGCACACAATTAAACCCTCTTTTTGTCAATTGTAGTAAGTATGTAAGTAGGGATCGTTCTGGACCGGGGATTAGGAGGGATTGTTAATCACTTGGATTTGACTCAAAAACGTAAAAACACAATATAAAACACTATACTAGACTTAAAGAATGCAAAACTAAACTTTAAAACACTAAGACAAACCAAAGACTCAAAATGCTTTACAAACACAAACTAAATGAATTTCTAACTAAATTGAACAATAAAGTAAAGGGGGATTGAGTTTTGGACGAGATTAAACTAAATGCACAGATTCTAATTAAAACAAATTGTAAAAACGAAATTGATGAAATAAAATGATGAGAAACTAGTTAGAGGGTTCCTTATCCACACATGAACATATGCATATAATTTGATTCCCAGTTATGACTTCAACAAACGATGAATGACAATGCTCCAAGTTAATTAGGTCCGCTTAAATTAACTTTCAGATTTCCCTAGATTCATTGGATTGAATGGAATACGCATTACAACCAAATTATTCCTAATCAAAGTCCCTAACCATGGAATACGCATGATAGAGACATTCAACAAAGATCATTAAGTTCAACGGAAATCATAAACATCGACTAGGCATTCATAACTATGGAATACGCATGTTAATCCAGCCTAGGGTTTACTAAACACAATCGTGACTAGCGATCTTTACTACTCATGAATATAAGTTCATAACGATTAGGTGAAATTCCCTTATATCCTAGCATCAAGTTTAGGCATGCAAATTAAGTGTCGACCCTCAACCCACATACATAAACAAGTTCTTAATCAAAACAAAAAAGTAAACCACATCTAAAGTTCATGAATTCATAACTGGAGTAAATCAAATCATAACCAACATATGTCCATGGCTTTAAATTCACCTCTAACTAAAAAGAAATTAGTTCCACATGTTTAACATAATTGAACAACAAGTTAAATTAAACATGAAAACAAAAACAAAAGAAGAAAGAATTCCAAAAGTTGCAGAATGTAAAGATGAATTTGTGATAGAATTGAATGGATGGATGCTAGCCAAGGGGTTCATCTCCACACATGTTACACTTGCATAATAAAAAGATTTCCAATTGCATTTCAATAAACCATGAATTCTCAATGCTCCAAGTTAATTAGATCCGCTTAAATTAACTTTCAAATCTTCCTAACGTTATTGAATTGGATGATTGCATACGACAACCCAAAACATTCCCCACAAGTCCCCTACATGATTGCATAATAGAGATACAAGCAAGAATCATTACGCTCTATGAAAATTATAAGTGTTGACGAGGCATTCGTTACTATGGAATACGCATGAAACTTATGCCAAGAATTCGTTTAACGCGATTGTTTATAAGCAACCTCCACTACTTGTGAATATAAGTTCGTAACTATTAGGTGAAACTCACTTATATTCTAGCGTCATATTCATGCATGAAAATTAAGTGTGCACTCTCAATAAACATACATAAATAAGTTATCAATCAAACAGTTAAACAAATTGAATCCACAACTTATGAAACGCAATTAGAAGTAATCAAATCAAAATGCAAGCATAAACATATATTTCGAATTCCCCCCTAGCCAAGGGGGGGTTTAGTTCCTCATACGTACAAAACAAAGAGAATTGAAATTAAACATTGAATTCAAAGGAAAAGAAACACCTAAACATTCCAACAACTCAAACTTGAATTGTATGAACGTTTAGGCCCGCTTCCCTTCCTCTTTGTTGTAGCACAAGGTCTAAGGATAGTTTGATGGTGTGAATGGTTTGGGGAGTGGTGAAAATGGAAGGGGGAGGCCACGGCCTTAAGGAATGGATTTGGTGTGTGAATGGAGATGGTGTTTGGATTAGTAGGGAAGGCACGGCACAAGGGAATGGTTGGTGTTTGTGACTGAAATGTGTATGGAAGAGTGTATGTGAATGTGGCTGCAATGGATGCTTATTTATAGGTGAAGAAGAGGGAACATGACAGCTAGGAACTTGGTGGAAAGCTGGAATGGTGATGGGAGATGCATGTGGCTGATTTATGCATGTGATTAAAGGGTGGGAGTGCATGTGCTTTGACAGAAATGAAAGGGAATGCACGGCATGGTTAGAGTGTGCAAGGGAATGTGCTGAAAATGCATGTGAAAGCATGTGAATTAAAGCTAGGGTGAATGATTATGAATGCATGTGGAATGTAGCTGGAATGAAGTGTGTATGCACGGCAATGATGGGTATTTTCTGCAATGGTTGCAATGATGAAATGGATGGGAGTGCATGTGCACGGTTTTTGGGAAAAAGGTGGATGAATGTGCATGTGAATTAGGTTGTGAAAGCATGTGCAATGACAGCTAGGATGAATGCATGTGGAATGGCTGTAATGATGAAATGGAATGCTGGAAAGGTAGGGAACTCACGGCAAGGATGATTTCTGGTGGTGAATGGGTGTATGTTTGAATGGTGCATGTGGGTGAATGTGTGGCTGCATGGTTGAATGATTAAAGGGTGTGGAAGATGGCTGGAAAGTGTATGAATGGTGGAAGAAAGGTGGAAGGTTGCAGCAAAGGCTTAAGTGTTTGTGAAAGATGGCAGATTGTATGGATGAATGATTAGGGTCTTGTAAGGGTGGAAATGCATGTGGAGTGCATGATTGTTTATGATGAAGTGCACGGCAAGGTTGGAGAAATGATTATGGATGCATGTGTTGAATGATTTCTTGGTGAGGGATGTGGAGTGGCTGGAATGATGAAAGAATAAAGGGTGCATGTGGGTTAATTAATGAAGGAAATGCATGTGAATTAAAGGGGGAATGCATGTGAATGTGCACGGCACAAAGGGAAATGGTTTTGGTGAATGGCTGATTAGAATCTAGGGTGAATGGTGTGTACGGTTTTGGATTCTAAGGGGGTGTTGTTGGTGTGTTATGCATGGCATGATTGGGATTAGGAAAGGTTTAAATGTCCTAAAACTAAAGGGAACAAGGTTCCAACACTTTGGTCTTTAATTAGGTCTTCAATTTTGTCCAACACTTTGGCTCCAAGCATAAGCTATCCATCCTTAGCCCAAAAGTGCTCCAAAAGTCTCCAAAATGCATCTTTTTGCTCCTTTAGCCCTTTGGACCTACAAACACACGAAAATAGCTTAAAGTACTAAAATTACTAAGTACTAGCAACATAAATGCAAGAAAACAAGCAAACTAAGGCGCATAAATATGCTCCTATCAGTTTGTCATAACTAAATAAAAACAATCTAATTTAAACATTGAAACTAAAACTAAGGATAGAAAGAACCCAGAAAAGCTCCAGCAATGGCAGATTCGGCACCCCCTCTCATTCCTTACAAGCTGCGGCACTATGTGTTTGTTCCTCTATATTTTTCTCTCTAAAACTCCCCCCTCTGAGTTCTATGGCAAGGGTGTGCATTTATAGGGCAGACACACGGCATTGTTTGTGGAGGAAAAAGATTAGGGCATCGTACAATTCTAGGAGAAAATGAATTAAATTGTTTGCATGATTTCAGGACTTCTAGAATCAGATATGCATTGTTAAAACATGATAAGGACTCCTAAATTCAGATGGAGGATGAGTTTAGAAAATGTTGGATTAAACAGGATAATGTTTGGATAATATGGGATAAGATAAGATAAGATTGGATAAGATAGGATAAGGTTGGATAAGATCTCCTTATTTTCAGCTGATTCCTTGTCTTCCAAGCCTTAATTTAATTCTTCCAGATTTGTAGCACATTTTTAGCATCATTTGTCACCAAAAACGTCCATCCATTATGCTCCATACACATGTTATCCAATCCAAGTCCAAAACTGCTCCAAATTGCTCCTTTTGGCCATTTATTGTCATCTTCACCAATTGAACCTACAATAATACGAAAATAAACTAAATCACTATAATAAATGGAAATTAACTAAGTAAATGCAAGGAAATAAGATAACAAAGTCGCATAAATATGCTCCTATCACTTCCTAATAGCACTGTTGCTAGTGAGAATGCCTTTAGTCTTGGTGGGAGAGTTGTTGATCCTTTTAAAGCTTCCTTAACACCTAAAACGGTTGAGGCTTTGGTGTGTACTAGTGATTGGCTTAGAGGAAATGAATTTTGTTTCTACAGGGAGCCTACACTCGACGAATTCAATTTCTACAAGGAACTTGAACGCTTAGAAAAAAGTAAGTAAATAATTTAATTTCCTCTTTTCTTTTCTTAGTATCTATTATCTGTTTCTATAATTCAATCTAAATGATTTGTGGTTTATTGTTTTAGGCACGGCTAATTTGGGGGGTGAAGAGCATACAACACAATGAAATGAAATGCCACCTCCACTTCCTCGACCACCTCAAGTTGAAGTTCAACAATGTCAAAATCAATCACTACCTCCACGAGCACCCATTTTAAGGGGAAGGGCTCAACCATCAACATCAAGGGGAAGAGTACCAAAAGAAGGGGAAATGGTCAACAATCAACAACAATAAGCATCCTAAGGGAGCAACCACAACTATCAACAAGATCAAGGGGCCAAATGGGTCGAAGAGGCCAACAATCTTCATAAATTTTAAGCTTTTCTTTTCGCTTTTGGTTTGCAAGTTAATTTATTTTGAAACTTTGACTCGTAACTAATTTTTTTTCTCTTGCGGTTGCCCCCCTCGTTTGGGGCCACCTCTGGATAAAGCCATCTTTCAATCCACGTGGATGAGATTGATGGGGTTGTTACTTAATTTATTTTTGTTGCATGCGTGTGGAATGTTGAATTTAAATAGTTTAATAGTAGACTATATTTGAAGAACAATTCATAATTTCATATTTCAATTTGGGATTCCCGAAAATTTGGTTTGGGATTGGTTTTCAAATTCCCATCTCGAAAATTTTCGGTTTGGGATTTGGGATACTAGTTTCGGTTCGGTATCCCATACCGAACCAGCCCTAAATACCAGAGTTATTCTTTTGATTTAACCAAGGCCTCGGAGATCTATGAAGAGTTGGTGCGGGCAAAAGTGATCATGCCCGACAGCACCAAAAAGATGCCTAAGCTAGAAGAGCTAAGAGGAAAGAAGTATTGCAAGCTGCACTATACCTTCAATCACTCCATAACCCATTATGTCAAGTTCAGGGATTGGATACAAGACCTCATAGTGAAGGGCAAGTTGTTGTTGGAAAAACCAGACACCAATATGATGATTGACATGGACCCCTTTCCAGAAGCCCCAATAAACATGATTAACTTGACTTGGGCTGAAAAAGGGAAAAGGAAGGCCACCTGGGAAGTGAAAGCAGAAAGAAGGCAAGTTAATAGATCGACAGAAGGAATTATCAAGTTGCTCGAGAAACCCAAAGCAGCCATAGTTAAATGACTAGTTTTGTGTAGCAAGTGCCAGCATCATGAGCTATTATTGATCAGGAGTTGATCAAAAGAAAAGAGAAAGAAGAACAAGAAATCCGCAGAAGCATCATGCGGGCAGCTAAGAAAGAGACTTCCAAGAATGTTTTCCAAAGGTTGGGAGGGGACTCTCAACCAAAGGGATTGTCAGAAGCATTCAGAGATTATGATGCCTCTGAAGAAGTGGAAGACAGAGAAGCCAAAATACCAAAATGGGTGGATGTGAGGCCACCCCAGCCAAGTTATGTCAGTGGAGATGTCAGAATAAAAGAAACGATAGTGAATCTATTCACAAAGAAGAATCCTGCCTGATTCGGGCAGAAATGGTATGTGGTTGGAAATGATGGAATACCTGTCAAATAAATTAGAGCCTTTATGATCAGGAGGGTCCAGATGCAGCATAAAGTCCATATGAATTCACTAAAAGTCTATGCTGCCTCAGAAATCTCTGAAAATGTGAAGTTTAAGAAAGTACCTCATAAAGGGAGAAATCAACTTCGTTGGAAAAGCAAAAATGAGGTAGAAAAGGCAAATAGCAAGACTGAAGGGGAAAGTGATCACGTGCCATAGAGCCTTCATCTAGGAAAATACAGGATCTTAAGGTGAGCTCAAAAGGACATGGTAATGATGCCAACCCCAAGATGGGGCCCAGAACCTATATGTTTTGGAACTATTTCGCCCGAGAGAGGATTGCCCGTACCTTTATTGGTCGATACTCTCTGTGAAAACATAGAGCAAGTGCAGAACTTTAGTACAACTCGGGATGAAAGGTTGTCCGAGCTAATGTTGCCAAAAGAAGCACAGGTCTGGTTAGATGAATTCATGGACCATATTGGGGGCAAGAATGAGAACTTACCTGAACCTACAATTTTCACGTAAACATGACATTTGTTTTATCTGCCATGTTTTATGTTGAGCCTGATCAACCTGCCACAATAGAGGGTGATTACTTAGCAACAGAACCTATGATGGCACATGTTAGTGTTGAAGAAGTAGGAAAATAAGAGTCGGGCAAAATAGGTTTGCCTAAACTCACAAAGAAAGAGCCTGAAACAGTATACACAGACATAATGGTCTTCAGTCACCCGAGTTTAGCCCTAACTAACCATCTCAAGCTTATATATGTGACTGCTTATCTGGAGAGAGTAACTTTCAAGAGGGTTTTGATTGATGGTGGAGCGACGGTGAACGTGTTGCCATATAAGCAGATGAAAATCATGTGTAAAAGTAAGGAGGATCTCATCCCCACAGATCTAACAGTTTCCAGTTTTTCTGGAGCCATCACTAAAACCCATGGGATATTGCCCCTAGAGGTTGACTTGGGTTCCAAGCAAATCATGTTGGCCTTTTTCGTTATGGACAATGCTTCCACCTATAGAGCTTTGCTTAGCCGAGATTGGATTCATCAAAGTCTATATGTGCCTTCTACCCTACATCAACAAGTAGCAGTTTACCATGAGGAATGAGCCATGAGACCAGGATTTTAGGAAAAGGTGGAGGTCGAGTCACGACCATTTCTCCCCACAGCCAATGTGGCAAAAGCCAGCTTTTATAATCCAAGTATTGGGATTCTCCAGTGCTTTGAGCTGATGAGAACGACCGCTCGACTAAGGTGACGGCCCAAAAGCTAGTGGAACAAGGATTGTTCCTCACAATGGAAGAATGGGATAGACCCCATATTGTCCCAACTCCCAAACACCAGTAATGTCAGAACAAAGAAGAAAAGACCAAGTAGTTGTAATCAGATCCTTAATCAAAAAATTTTTGACGTATGGAAGAGAGATGAAGCAAGAAAGGGCGAGCTTAGCCGACGAACAAGAGGAAGAAGCTTCAAGCAGCCAAAATAGACGTGAAGAAATTTTTTTGGAAGAGAGTTGTAGACAACTATCCAAATGGCTGAATGTGTATATGACTTGGATGGGCCAGAAGATTTGCCTGAGAATCCAGAGTTGGTCGAATTTTTGTGTGTAGAACCTAACAAAACATCACCAGAGGTACAAGACCCTTAGAAACCATTGATTTGGGGACCAAGGAGGATCCAAGGCCTATACAAGTCAGTGGCCTGTTAGAAGTTGAAGATCGGGCAAAGATAGTCAGCATTTTGCACCAGTTCAAAGACTGTTTTACTTAGCATTACACTGAAATGCTAGGTTTATATTCAACCTTAGTAAAACATAGAATGCCTATTAATGTGGGATATAAACCTATAAAGCAAGCCCCACGGAGGATGTCAAATTAGATCAAAGAAAAAGTCAAAGAAGAAATTGAGAGGCTGGTAAAAGTTGGATTTATTAGGCCTGCCAAATATGTCAAGTGGTTGGCCAACATTGTACCTGTATTAAAAGCTTTAACCAATGTAGTTCGATGTTGTGTTGACTATAGAAACATTAATGGAGCCACGCCCAAAGATGAATATTCCATGCCCATAGCTGACTTATCCATAGATGTAGTGGCAAAACATAAAGTTTTCTCTTTCATAGATGGGAATGCTGGTAATAATTAGATAAAAATGGCTAAAGTAGATATACACAAAACAGCTTTTAGGTGCCCAGGTCATGTTGGAGCATATGAATACTTAGTAATGCCATTCGAACTCAAAAATGTTGGTGCAACCTATCAAAGAGCAATGAATGCCATTTCTCATGACTTAATTGGCCATAGCGTCTAAGTATTAGTATACCTGAGGAGGAACTTGAGGTTGAGAAACAAGCACCTCAGGAGCCGCGGCTGCATCAGCAAAAGAAGCCCAAAAAGCCTGTAGGCTAGTTGCCTCTATGACCGCGGGGATCTCAAGAACTATAGGCTCCCCAAATGCAAAGGCTACTGGCTGATGATATTTTTTGTGCTAGGGAAGACTGGGAAGAAAGTAAAAGGAAATGATTATAGAAGGAAGAAGACTTCAAGCATAGAAGTGTTAAGGGAAAATACTCACTGAAATGTTATCTTCACACACAAAGTGCAACATTTCCCTAGTCTTTGGATTGAATTGGGAAGTTGGAGTCACCACCAATGCAGGAACGGGAATGAAAGACTTGGGACTTGAGCCCTGCCTGATCAAATACACAGGTTCCCCAACCTTGGCCTACAAGGAAATGTAAGTTAGTCATTAACTTCCAAAGTAGTAAATTTACAGATTTAAAGCCAAGAATGAGAAAATATACCTTGGAAGATTTAGCCCGAGAAGGAGAAGCATGTGCCTCTCGGGCAGGAAGTAAAGAGGCATCGAGCGGAGAGATCTTTTGTTCCCTTATGGCCTATTTCATATATCGGGCAAATAGTCAAGAAGAGAGTAGAAAATAAGAAAATGGAAGAACTCAAAGGAGTGAAACTTAAGATGCAAGCTATACCTCGAGAGCTTCAAGAGTGGAATATTGCAAATCACTGGCCTTTTGATACATCTCAGCCCCCAGTGGATCCTCCCTTGAAACAACGGTAGGCTTCTTGGTTGCTTAAGGCCCTAGATTCAAGGAAAATGAAGTTGTTAGCTCTTAAACACAAAATTCAAGAATGGAAGGTTGAAGCAAAATTTACTTACTAGAAGCCTTCTGCTTTTTTCTACTCGCTTCAACGGGATAAGCAGTGGAAAACTTGGAAGACTTGGCGATCTGTACCCTTGTTCTTTTCTGTGTTGGGGTTGCCCACTAACCAAGAATGGAGAGTTAAGCTCAAGGTCGTTCCTTGGGCTCGGACTTTAAATAATCTATCACTAATGCCCTTGTCCGACACATAGCCCGAGGCTCCACTACAGGCTCTGCCTCACTTTCCGAGTCCCCAAGCAGCTCAGAGACATCCCCGCCTTTTCCAACACCTTGTCTCTCAGCTTCAACCATAGCGTCTTGAAGCATAAAGGCGCATACGGCATCCTCATCTTGCCCGATGTCCCTTTCTGTGAGGTTGCCTTAGGCTGCAGGTATAAAGAAACCAAACAAGTATTAGAAAAAGGCATATTCATGAAATTTCATAAAATTACAAGTTAAAGAAGATAATAAATACCTATTAGAATGAGCTGGTTCTTGTGGTGAATCATCTCCTTCCAGTCATCTAGCTCGCTCGAGCTGGGATAAGACTTCATGGAAAATTGCTTGAAAAGGCGGTCATGGGCTTCGCGCAGATCTCATCCATACTTCTTGCTCCATTTTGCTTCCCACCAAGAAGAGAAGGATGTGGAGCATTCAAAATTAAAAGTCATGGGCTTTCGGGCAATTTTGCTCATAACTTCAAGGCTTCGTCGGGCAGCTCAGAAAGTAATGGCTGGTGGAGAATGAAGATGATAGGAAGTGCCGCAATGAATGAAGTCAAAAAATGGCACCAGGATTGCTTATCTAAACCCCAACTATCTAGCACAGAAGTTTGGGTGGTAAACCTCTAGCCCGCGCTCATAGCGGTCACTTCTTACTCACCAAGCTAGGTCTCTTGGTTAAATACAACTGATAAATCTATTTCTGCATAAGAGACTAGCATCTTCTCCAAATGTGTCTTGGAAGGCTTGGTCATAAAACCAAGGGTATCTCCTAAGCACGGAAACCCCCCATTCCAGATCTGCCCGAGTTCTGCAAACTCTGAAGAAATAAAGACAAGCGAATGTAGAATGATTGGTTGGAGAAGCTTTGGCTAAATTCAGGCAAGAGCAACATCCTCGAGGAATTCAAGGTTGGGGGCCCGAAGCTCGAGGAAATACCATTGAAGCCAAAGCTGAATCATCCAAGTTTGACCATTAAGGTTGGTTTCAAATGGTTCACCTTTGGTAATCTCATTCAGGAGATGATAAAGATGAGCAAAGAGGAAATGGCCCGTTGCCATATCATCAAAGTTGTGCAGAGTTTCCACTAGAGGGATCCATTCAACTTTCACTCCCTTGGACTTATTTGGGAAGATATGTTTGTTAAGCCAATACAACAGAAAGTACATGTGCTTTTGGTTTCTCTTGGCGTTAGAGGAAGAGAGGCCAAATTCCTTCTTAGAAAACTGGATGAAGCCTGTAAATGAGGTTTTGTAGCTCTTGAAGGTTGAGGAGTTATACTTCATTTGAAGAAAAGGGGCAGAGCTGCCCAAGCTCTCAGCGGTCGGGCGAACAGGAAGAGGCCAATCATGGGTAACATCTACGACCCTGCCCAAGGGCTATAGCCCGAAAACCTGCGCCATGTCGAGAATGGTTGGGGACATGAAGCCCATCCTAAAGTTGAAGGTATTGGTGCCCGAGTTCCCATAAAAAATAGTCGTTGTGAGCAACTCAAGCTTGGCAATGACCATGGTCTTGGTGAGCATTATCAGCTCATAAATTCCATTGTTCATCCACTTCTACTTAAAGGTGGGCTTGTGTCCATGTCTCATCCTTCATGAGTGGGAAGGCATGACGGTGGTTTGACCATTTGGAAGACGAAGTGCCTAACTTGGCCTGAAATGGGTTGGGGTATACCAATTCTCCTTGGGCATGTTGGTCTTTACTGCAATTGGGACTTGAGATGTCCATGCAGGCCCCAATGAATGTACTCATCTCTCCTTGAAGATAAGTTCAATGTGCAAGCCTGCCCAAGGGCTATAAAGGTCATTAAGCAAACGGCGCATTGTGGAAATGCCTTCGCCAAATTCACAGGGAGATTGAGTTCGAACAACTTTGGGTGCCATTGAAGATTTTGAGAAGAAGATGGGAAGAAAAAGTTGGAATTAGAAGTAAAGACTGAGAAAGCGAGAAATTTATGGAAATTATGAAAGTTCTGAGGATTCTGGGAAGTTCAAGAAGTTCGAAGGTTTAAAATTGCTAAGGTATTTGGCTAAGGAGTTTAAGTGAGGATTATATAGTAAGTGGTTGGTTAACGTTGGAATTTGTGAGTTAGTGCAAAGGTTTGTTAAACAACGTTTAGTTTAAATGGCGCAAATCCCGAGTAAAGGCGTGTGGCGGCTATTTAATCATTATTAACGCCTCGATTTACAGACTCAACAACGATTAAAAGGGGCACTGTTTAGGTTAATATTTGAACATTGGGCTTAGATAAAGGAAAGCCGAAAGATGCCAAATTAAAGGGGACTTGCCCGAAGCCCAGCACCGAGTCCAAGGGCAAATTAAAGCCTTCTCAGCCAAGATGCAAGCCACGTGCTTACCATTGAAGTGACAAGTGATGGAGACTAACCTACTACCAGCCAAAAAACACTTTCTAGTAGCATTCTAAGTAAAATGCTGATGACTCACTACCCTCCAAGTGCTTTTAGGCAAGAGCAAAAATCACAGCAGTCAGGCTAATTTGCCTATAAAAGGAATAAGAGGCCCCAGAGACAAGGACATTTAACCAATCAAACAAACAAACAAACAAACTCTACTCTCAAGCTAGATTTTGCATCAACAAGCTGTAATCAGCCCAGATCTCAGATCTTTTAGTAACAAGCTATCTTTTGTCTAGTGTAAAAGCTCTGTTATTTCCCTCAGTGGTGTAGTATCAATTCCCTTGTGTAAACTTATTTACCATCCAACCCTTTTTAGCATATAAACCCTGTAATTTCAAGGAGAAGTAACTGTAAAAAGTTCAACCTTGCCATACAAGGTGAAATCTTGCCCGAAGCTCTTTGTTTGTTTTCTAAGTTAATAGATCTATTACTTAATGCATTCTTCAGTATGTATTCAAGTCATATCCACCTGTTTTCCTGCTTTAAGAGTCTCATTTGTATCTGGATCTAGTCACTTTAATGGATATGCTTTCATTAAAATCAATCAAGAACCAAAACAAATGACTTAAGGAGATATGGACTCCTTTCATTCAAACATACAAGATTATGAATTAAAAGTCCTTGTTCAAAAGGCAAGAAAAAGAACTTAATGTGGACTTAACTCATCCACGACAATCCTTTGATAACAAGAAATCCGAGTAACTTGGGGCGCAAGTAATCGACTTAAAACACACTTGTTCTACATCTGCTATACTGAGATAGCAGTGGCACGCCTAGCACTTAGTTAGTTTTGATTACGAGCCTCAAGGCCTGCACATGAGGCCCCACAAAGGCACCTTTCAGAACTAACTTTGTCTTCTTCTTGTAGCACATCAACAAGCAAGAGCGCGACTACACATCCAAAGTGCCAATCCCTTTGGGAGTTGTGCTGAGGTCCGAGGAGCCTTCTCCAGAGAAATCTTTGCCCAAACACCTATATCTTAAAATTCATTGTCCACTTGTGATTTATTTTATTTTTTGTGGTTATTTTGCGAGTTACATCAATTGCCACTTAGTATGAGGGTCTAGTGATATTTTTTTTCCACCAGTGAGTGAGAGCTTTTAGGTTTAATTTTCGCCAAATGCTAATTTGAACCACATTATTGCTAACTCATTATAAAGGCTAAGCCCACTCCCTCCTTCTTAGTATGGATAATATCATTTGTTCAAAAAATAAAAAACACGATGTATGACCTTCATTACAGTATTCTTATCCTACTCATGACAACTTATCATGCGCTAACAATTACATTATATACATATGCAATTAGTGTAATCATGTATTTATGTAAATACAAATAAATTAATTAGATACCTTTTGCAATTTGAGAAGCAAGAGTTGGCACATAGACTCCAGTATAAGACTCTCCCGAAATATACAACAAATTTGGTTGAAACTCTGAGAATTGCTGAAACCACTATGATTGCATAAACAGTACATAATTCTTAGCAACAAAATAGAAGAAACAAATGAAAAAGAAAATATATAGCATCACAGGACAACAATTTTAATCCCCTTTATAATCAATAAGCATATGATGATATGTAATATGATATTGAGGAGTAGATTAATTCATTAGAAAAACAGATTAATTACCTGGAGGAGAAAGGCATGGGTATCAAGAGCAGTCTAGATATCCCCAGTGATATATTTGGTTTGGTTTTGAGGGTAAGACAATCCAACACCAACAGGAGAATCCAAATAAATTATGCTGGAAATCTGATAATTAATTAATTTAAGTTTCATAAACAGTATGTGAGAGAACGTGCAAATCTCGCACATCAGTTTTTTTTTATTTTTTTAATATTAAAGTTACGTTTCTTTCATTAAAATTTAAGTTCTTTTATCTTTTTATTTTTTTAATTAAAAGTTAAGATTTTTTTAAAATTAAAAATTAAATCTTTTTTATTAAATAAAATTATAGTATAATTTTTTGTTAAAATAAATTTAGCTCAAGCCTCATTTCTCTTTAGAGTCCACTCTAAAACCCAACCGGAAAAAAAGTTACGAACACGTGACCCATCAACGCAAAAAAAGATAAGAAAATAAAGGAAAGTGAAAAGATCGCCTCTGCTAAGTTGTTGTCGAGTTGGGCACAGTGACAGCCAGCCGAGAAGGAAGAATACTGGGAGAATTAGGGTTTCAGAGAAAGAGCCGTAGACTCTTCTCACCACCTGATCGATCACTCGCGCGTCTTCCATTACTAAGGTAAGTCCCCCAATTTTCCAGATCGATTTTATCGAAACCCTAATTTTGTTTCTGGATATTCTCTTCCTAACCCAAAAGAAAATATTGACGGTTTCCACAAAATCCTAACAACTGTTTCAGCTCAATTTTTGTTTTTAATTTACCAATTTTTTTATGTCTGATGATGGATGTTGGCGTGTCTCGATATGCAGGATTAATTCTTTGTTTCGTCGAAAAATGGGTAATTTGATACAAGAGTCGCCAAGTTAGATGGAGGACTGGGGTAATACTGCTTGCTTTAATTCCATCTTAAGTATTCCTGTAAAATTTTGTGAGATGTGTTTGTGGGGTTTTTTTTTTTTTTTTTTTTGTGGGTAATTTTTGTTTATCTTGTTATATTCTCTTAATAATTGTTATGTTTAGTACTTACCACCTAAGCTCTCTTGCCTAAACCTTTGAATAACAATTCATTTGCTATAATTGATATAAGTGGAGTTATTTTGTTTACAAAGCTGGCTTTTTTCTCTGCTTCAGAAGATGAGAAAAAGTTTCAGCTCTCCCTGCTAAGGACCAACCAATACATAAATGGGATGACGAAGATGTGGATGAAAATGATATTACGGAGTCATGGGAGGATTTAGATGAACCTGCTCCTCTGGTAAGATCAATAACACAGTTGTCATCTTATTATTTTGTTGAGTTTCTGAAAGCAATTTTTTTCCTGCTCATCATTCAGAATCCCTGTCATAGGTTGATTGATGATTGTTCTTGTTTGAGTACTAGCTAATTGGCTGGGGAATGTTTCATGTATATTTATCTTTAAAATGACCACGAACAACATTGTTTTTTCTTGTGATGTGAAAATCCAATTTTGTATCTTGCGGCAATATATGCATATAAATGGTGAAAGGCACACAACTTTTTAATATTATATGGGATGTCTTTGATTGGTTACACCATATATTGTCACTTTGTACTGCATTTGTCTATGCAGAATAGTAGTCATATTACAAATAGTTCATTGAGCGCTAGTTCTCTTCCTTGCCCTTAATTGAAAAATGAAAATAGCAAGGTTCTAAAAAACGCTAGGCGCTAGTCGGGTGGCGGGCTAGTGCCTAGCGCCTAGGCGTCTAGGCGGAGTCTAGACGGGCGCCTAGGCGGAGTCTAGACGGGCACCTAGGCGGTCTAGGTGGATTTAGGTAAATTTCTTGTATATCTTGTAAGTAAGTGCATATTGACGCTTATAAAAAATTATACTAGTATGAAATTCATGAATACAATAATAAATAAAAAATAATAAAATGCAAAACTAGTATCCAAAGTTCAAAATTTAAAAACACACATATTTGCCGTATTAGTTAAGATATTTTGAATGGTTGTATCTAATTTTCATAAAAATAAAAATAAAAATAAAAATCCCATGTGTTGTGTGAAGAGGTGCATGCATCCTCCCCAATTTCAAAAAGCACGTGGGGTGACCCTTACCCCCCATCCCTAGTCCCCATCCCTCACATCAGTCAAGAAACCCCCTTTTCATACCTTGAAAGCCGAAACTTTTAGTCATTTTATTTCTTTTCTTTTTCTTATCTGCTTCGTCTTCTTTCCCACTTCTTCTTTCTTTTTCTTTCCGTTTCCCTACTGTCCATTTTCCCTTTTTTTCTTGTTTCCTCTTCTTCTGAGTTCCTCTTCTTCGATGGAGTTCAGAGAGAGCGAGTTGCAACAGCTAAGAAGGTGGTGGTGCGCAAAGAGAGGGACTCAAAGCGGTGGAATTTCTTCTCAAGAAACCTCCACTCCGCCTACACAGCCGCCTAGACCGCCCAAGCCGCCTAAGAGCGCCTAGGTGAGCGCCTAACAGCTCCCCGATTTTTCTTAACGATTCGGACGTAATCGCATCGGCACCACCACGCCCAGCGTCTAGGCTGTTTTTTAGAACACTGGAAAATAGAGACTAGGTTTGAGAAAAGGGGTTCCACATTATTGTCAAGTTTGACCTCCTTTTTGCAACAACTTTGATTGATTTCAATGATTAGATTTATTTCTGCTTTACTGTTGAAAGTGAGATTTATAGTTTAGGCCATATCAAATGGTTTGTTATGACAATTTTTTACTAACTGGTTGACCACTCAATTTAAATCTTGCCGACTCCATTAGCCTATCACCCTGACCTGCTTCACACAAAACCAAGCCCTTAAACGGTCCAAATCTGTTTCTTGAACTGACCGGATTTTTTGGTCCGCCTGCTACGGACACAAAAATCCGGTGAAGATCTCAACTTCCTTTTCACCAACCTAAAAAAGGAAAAACAGTGAAATTTTTTCTTTTTTTGTACTTTTTAGCACTTACATGTAAATGCTATCAACCACCGGGTTCCTTGTGACGTAAATAGGTTATTGTTGTTGAGATGGGAGTGCAAGTCTCTAAAAAACCCTGTTTGAAAATTTCACAAAAGCAATAACTTTCAAACTGAAATGTAGTAATTTCCTTGTTCGGGTTTATAAACATAAAATTTAAAATCCAATGTTAGTAAAAAAATCCATGCAATCTGGAGGTCATGAGTCCCGAATTTTAAGCTTCACCTAAGTAGTGTCATTTCTAAAAATCCCAAGACAGTAGGAGGCTTAGAAAAAAATTCACAACAATATACATTCTCACAACCACCCTCACCACCTTGCCACGGTCACCAATTCACTACACCTCCATCATGCCTTGGAAGAGAGCAATTTCTCTCTCATCAGTCCATTTTGTACCGTTTACAGCAGCATGAGCACCTACTTCTTATACGTCGTATTGGGATTGGGGCACTCTGCATTATAAATCTTGAGAGTTGAGACGAGCTGGGGTCTTACACTTCTTCAGCATGTACCTAATGCAACCAATTTTGAATTGTATGAATGAGTTCAATATGTGCTTGTCTCATCTTCTCTAAGTGTAAGACCATAGCTCGTCTCAGGACTTTAAATGTTTATGTCTCTCCATATTTTTTTCGACGAAGGGGTGAATTCATTACCAAGACAACATAATTAAAAAGAAAGAGCCTCAGTTACAATAAGCACACAACTAATTTTTCTCGTCCCAGTCTATTACCTAAAGCCATAATTCTGGGACACTTTCATACATCCGTTAGTTTTCCGTCAGAACCTTCGCTAATGACTACATGTCACGTGGACATTAAAAAAAATTAAAATTAAAATTTTAAAAATAATTAAATAATTAAAACTAAAAAACTAAAAACCCCATTTCCTTTCCCTTCTCCTCCTTTGCTCGAGCTACCCGCTTCTCCAAAACCCCATTTCTCCATTTCCCTTCCTACCTCCTTCGGAGAAAACCAACTGGAACTGGGAACGTGGACAATGTCAGTGTTGAACCGGATTCATCACTGTTTTCTCCACCTTGGTCCTGGAGCCCAACCCTCTCTTGCTCCGCTCCTCCCTTTCCTTCCCCGATCCCCTTGCCGATCTAGATTGCACCCTCAAATCCATCTCCTCCTTCTCCACATCGTCTGCAATAGTCGATAATCAGAGAGGTCCAAGAGCCCATTCTAGGTAATTTCACTAAGTGCTAACGGGGTTTGTAATTGAACCCAAAAAGATCTCTGGTGGGTTTGAGTCCATTTCGAGTCAGACCTGACAAGCAGCTCATAGAACCCACAAAGAAGAAGGAGAAGAAGCAGAGAGAGGCGGTTGAGGAAACCGGTAAGCACTCCATTGGCAGAGTCCCTTGACACTCTTTGTTCATAAAAAATCTTAGACAAAATCTGGATACGAATCGACCCAATTACCAAGATTTGGTTTTGGAAGAAAAACTCAAATCTTGAAAAAGTGTCATTAATAATTTGATTACGTATCTTAGGGGCAAGGGAGATTTATAAGAACCAAAGTCACATGGGGAGGTGGGTAAGTGAAGGAGGATGATTACATCTCTTCGGCTTGATCTCAGAAACCCAGAAAGAGTTCCTTATGGTTTAGCTTTTAGGGTTTTTGTTTTTTTTTTTTTTCATAAATTTTTTGTAATATACATATGGGCCATATTGACACATGTCTTCCATTCATTGTTCACGCAGGCATCACATCATCAGTTAACGGAAGTTGTGACGGAGAACTTAACGGTTGTATGAAAGTGTCCTAAAATTATGACTTTAGGTACTAGACTGGGACAAAAAAACTTGATGTATGAAATGTTGAAAACCAAAAAACTTTAGGATAGTAAACCGAGATTAACCCTTTTTACTAATTAAACCCTGAAAATCAAAATCTACCTTGTCTTTGAATGAAATTTCAATTCCTTTTTTGCAGGTGGATAGCCATCCAAAGTAGAGTTTAAAACTTTGAGCTGCAGTGTTTTGTCAATTTTCAAATATTAGTTTAATCTTATAAAGTCCATAAACCCTAAGAAATGAAAATTTTCCGTTCCGTGTTTATTTTGGTTCACATAATCAGTGACTTACTTGTTACTTGGTGGTAAGTGAAGCCTCCAATCATCCCGGCAAGTGCAACAAGGTCTACTAGTGGTAGCTAGATTTAAGCTAGAATATGGAGGAGACGTGGCAGATAGTCCACATCCCCGACAACCCCCCATTCCCTCCCGACCAACAACCTACCGTCGATGCAATTGCTTCACTTATAGACCCTTTATTTGCCAACACTCTCGTAAGGTAAGCTTGGTTTGCTTTACTGGCGGCTATGTAGCACTTGTTTAATTTCTTTCTTACTTTTGATGAAATGGATGTAATTGTGTAGGCGTTTGAACCAAATTGCACCGCTGGAAAATCTTCGGCACATCAAGCGGGTGCACAAGAAATTTGTTCAAGGAGGTTTGTCTGTATCTCTTAAACCCTAAACCCATTTGTTAAATTTATTAAGATTATCAAAAAGCTAAATTTGTGTGTGTGCTCGACTTGGTTCAAATTGGAGATGTTCATTCGTTATCCAATGGAGAAGATTTTCTTTATTGCAATTAGTCAAAGAAAGCTACACCTCCCTAAGATGGGGTGTCCTGCCCGTGTGTGCTCGACTTGGTTCAAATTGGAGATGTTCATTCATTATCCAATGGAGAAGATTTTCTTTATTGCAATTAGTCAAAGAAAGCTACACCTCCCTAAGATGGGGTGTCCTGCCCTACGTCGCCTCTAATATGCTTTCAAACATGTCTATCAAACCAAAATAATAATCAGCATGACAAAATTGTTTATGAATGTTACCCTAGCATATCAATAGGATTTGTCTAACACTTATGCATATTTCCAAGTCTTGCTGGATATTCCCCTGATTTGGGGTTCAGGCAGCAAGTATATGACGGCCAAGATGATAATTACCTGACATGGTTACCAAATTGTTCTTACTATCTTATCTTTCGGGTACATCCAATTCGGTGTTGACTATCAGTTCACTATACAGGAAAAACTCAGTTGTCTGTGATACTATGTCTAGCTTCTCAAAATGGTAATCAGTTGGACAGCATTCAGAATGATGTACAGGAGCTGATGAATTCCTACCAGTTGAGTCCTTTTGTCACAAAAGTGGGTCTTTCTCTTTTTATTTTAACAAGGTTTGACTTGTACTTTTTTCTTCATCTGAAAGTAATAATAGCAGAATAACAAATAATCTGAACATATCTACTGCCCATTCTTGTTATTATGATTCTTTTCTATCATGACAAAAATACAATATAAAGACTACTATTGTACTTTTGGAATAATTATGGTCGTAGTTGTTTAAGTTGATTATCTTAAATACTTCAGTATGTAACCTTAATGTTTCTCTTGTTAAAATATTGCACAATCAATAAATTGACATTACGAATTAAATAGCTCGTTGAAAAATACTATTAGTTATGAATCATCTATTATTTTGTTGCCAAGAAAGAATGAACCTCTTGTTTTCTTTCGTAAGTTTTCTTTTATGAAAGTTGGGCCTCTTGTTAATTTATGTTAGGATGGCTGCTTGGTCACTTTAGGAACATTTTCTTTTCCTCTCAAGATGCTTAGGAAGAATTTGCTCGTGCTTGATCGTAGATTTGAAATATGATGGGCTTTGATGATGTAGGATCAAAGTGTTTTCCTAAGGGAGTCATAAGGTCAAAAATTCGTGGATTTGAAATATGTTAATTACTACCATTTTTCTTCTTCTGTATAATCTTATATCTGAATGCAATCATTTTAATTGTGTTTTACTGAATCCAAGCTTGTCTTTGGACTTTGTCTTACTTAATACTTCACTTTCATGCTATTTATTTGGGCCTTGCCTTGTATATACAGTGATATGGATCCCTTTCTTTCACATAAACTTATGACCCCATTTTGGCTATTGAATTTCGATTTGTTTGAGTATTTGTTATTATCTTCTGAAGGCCTGCTCTTCTTCTGGTAGTCTCCAAACTTGCTTTTGTGTTTTTTTCCTTTACCATTAAACTAGACTATGGCCAACATCTAAAGCCACTCAATTTTAGGTCTGCAAGTATGCTGCATCATCAAAAGAAGAGTGGGAAGAACAATGCAAGCTATGGCCAACATCTTATCATCCCCCAACTTAGTAAGCTACCACTCTTTTAATATTAAATGTAATCCAACTATGCTGGTTTACGTCAGTGTTTTTTAGCACTATTTTTTCATTTTTCATGTATTGTTGATGTTCAGGAGTCTTTAGTTTTTTTCTTTCTAAGATTGAGCTGAATTGGAGTGAAAGATGTCTCAGTAACAATGAACACTAGTCCTAGATTTGTTCCTGAGCAAAATGATGGGTCATGTGATAGCTTCCCTTGATTAAAATCTAGGGTCATGAGGAGGTGAAAGTTGCCTTATTTATGTATGAACAAAAATTTTCATCACAACTTATATGCACAAACTCAAAGCTCTGCTAACACCAACAGGAAAACATTGGCAATTACTAGTAGAAGGCATTATATTGGATGGTTACATAAAACTTCCTTTCTATCTGCACCTTTGCAGTTTAGTTTTGTTACTTGCTTTTTTCTTGGTGGCTCCTCGTTCTGCATTTCCGGGATAGATATGTCAAATAATTATTTGTTTAACATTATTCTGACTCTTTTTGTGTTTGCCCGTGATCTTTTAAATACAGTAATATTGAAGGCATTACTGGATTCAGTCAAGAGGACTCACAATCAGTCTTCAGCTTCATGAAGTATGCTGTTCAGTTGGCAAAGTCTGGTGATAATTTGGTAAAGTATTACTCTCACTCTTAACTGGATTGGTATTTAGGTCGTCCTTTCCTGATCAGCTTTCTAATATTCAAAATGACGCTAATACTTTGAAAGTATTCCTGAATGAACTGGAAGGGTTGGGGTGAAGTCAATTTTGTTATCTCTTGCAGTCTTATTATTTATTTATTTTTCAGCCAGCATCCTGTTGTAGTCTTGTTAGTGCTTCTCAACATGCATGGATCAGCATTAGTTTGAGGACTACAATAGTCTACTCTTGAGAAGATATTCACTTTTCCTTTTAAAAATAATGAGAAAAAGACTATCATAATCTTGATTGTTAGTTAATTCTGCTGTAGGAACTAAGTTCTATACGAAACTTGTTAAAGTTGATGTAAGGCTTACAACCTGATGTTGATTTATATTCTCAACACATCCCCTCATGTGGTTGGCCTGAGTGCAACATGTGGATTGGGTGATGTAGAGCATGTGTGACCAAACTGGTCTTAGCTTGTGGATGGATTGCCTGCTATGACATCATGTGAAAGTTAAGGCATCCAACCCAAAACCAAATGGCAATGGGTGGAGAGTTCAAGGAGTTCATTTTGTGCAATGCAATGCAAGGCCTCATTTTTTGCATACCACTGAGCCTATGCTTGGTGCTTGCTATATAACTGTTCTCCTTTACTCTATCTGCAGGAAGTCAACGCTGCAGTTATAGTGGATCCTTCTGTTAAACAGGTTATTGCGAAAGCATGTGATCAAACTTGTTCTTGCTATAATCCCAAAAACGAGATCACCCCTGAAACCAGCTGCATTGAAAAGCTGGAAACTTCTGTTTGCCATGGCATTTCAGGTGGTGCATTGAGCCGTAAAGAGCATTCAAATGGCTTTCCAGCTAAATCAGAACAGTTGTACACTGGCGTTTCTTGTTTATGTCCTTGGGGATGGGCTGAGCAAGAATCAGACATGAGTTTGAGTTATTGCCACCCTTTACGCCACGCTTCCATTGTTGCTATTGAGTCTTCTGCTGCCAGGGACAGGCTTCTTTTCCCCAGTTCGGGAAAAACACAAGATAAGTCATTTGAAATGGACCACATGCAGTCTTGTTCAGCAGCCTGTCCAGCAAAGAGACAAAAGACCAACCCCACAAATGTGAGTTGTTTCTTTCTTCACAATATATTTTCATTTCCCTGATATATGCTACTTCACAGTTGAAGTTGTTGGGGCTGGCTTGTGTTCAAGTTTTTATACTTAAGAGTCGTCTTATCACAGATTCAGGTTAATGGTGAAGAGAATCTGGACTTGAATGGTGAAGGTTGCAGCGGATCGCTGTCAGCGAGGCCTTATCTATGCACAGGTTTTGACATGTACCTTGTTTGGGAGCCGTGCATAATGTAAGTTATTGAAACCGATCGAGCTCTGAGTTTAGATTTTTTTTTTTTTTTTTTCTATTATGGTTAAGTAATGATAATAATGGTTTTGTGATGGTGAATTGTATATGAAGGTGTGCAATGGCACTTGTGCATCAGAGGATCAGGCGGATATTCTATGCATATCCAAACCCAAAAGCAGGAGCATTGGGGAGTGTCCACAGACTGCAAGGCCAAAGAAGCTTGAATCATCACTATGCTGTTTTCAGGGTCTTAGTGGGGACGGACATTTGAAGCTTCAATTCCCCCGCTTTAGCACTTCACTCTCAGCATCGAGCCGTCTTTAAGCAACTCGGGGAGTTTGTGTCGTATATCTGGTTGGATTGCATACGACTGTCCCAGCCTGTGGTCGTCGACGGAATATGATGCAATATAGTCAAAAGGCTGGAGATGGGCCCGTGCTGCCCTTTCAGCCCGGCATACGTCACTTTCCGCAGATGATGTTCCTTAAGGTAGGTCTCCTAAGAATCTGGCTTTCCAAAGACGAAACTCTCGGGCGGGAACTCCAAGCCCTAAATTCTGGATTGGATTGGATTGGATTGGATGGGGGCTCTGATCTTTTTCTTATATTGAAAATATGACTTTCATTCCATGAAGAAGAGCATACGGCTGATGGAGGCTCTTAAATATTCAATTTATAGTTTGGTGGGGTCCCGCTCTAGTCTCTATTGAAAATTAACATTTCTCTTAGAATTTATTCCTATTAGAGATGCCGCGTCTCAATATTTCAAGCAAATGCTACCTTTAAAACGGTTTGCTCAAATGGTCGTCCATGCCAGAATGCTTCATTGCATGATATGGTACACAAAGCACAGACATGACGGACCACCAAAAATCCCAGCAACTAAGAAGAGAATATTGTGAAATCACTAAAAAGCATCGGAACACTCCGACTGACTGAGAAGTTCATATGCTCATAAAACTAAGTATACGACAAATTCATCGACCATATACTTCTCTCACTCTCTCCCAATCCACCCACTTGTCTCCGCCAACTGTTTCTTGATGACATGACTTTCTACCCCTCCAGTCGTGATCTCAAACTTCACTTTAGGCACTGATCACAAGATAATCAACACATGCACTCGATACCACTACAAATCAGTAACCAAATAAAATACAGTAGAACACAATTCGCACTTGGCGGCACCACTAGTTTCGAATGCTTTGTGAACCTGACCTAATCCTCATTGATCCCAAATCCTTTTGTAATGCAACTGAGGAATCTGCTCCAGCTTGGTTATTGGAATCCAAATTAGCTGATTCAATACTCACTCCTCTCTCCGTAGATTTCCTATGTTCCTCCAACTCAATGTCTCTCATTGCAATACCATGCTCTTTAGCCTTCTTTTTATCTTGCTTGCTGGACTTCCCCAACGGAGGGGCTTTTGTAGAATTGGCAGCTTCAATTTGTCATTTCGCACTACTTGGTGATGGAGAAAGACCGGCATGCCCCGTCACTTCAGCTGTCCAATTACTACCACCCTGAGAAACAGTCTCCAAGGAGGTGATCAAGCAGTGGATAACGGAACAAGCTGTTCTTGTATGCCAACAGAGCTCATACTCGACAAACTTCCCCTTGAATCCTTCCTGGCTACCTTGTTGAATTCGTCCCTCAAATGCTCTAAAATTTGAACAACCCCGGTATTCCCCTAATATCATCAACAATAGTGAAATAAGTCCTTTTACCCACCGTCTCAAAATACCACCTACGAAAAGGAGGACTCTTTTCCAAACACAAAGTAGCCAAGTTGCCAATTTCACAATCTCCGCCATTATACACTAGAGGATCCGGTTACCCCTTGACACACAACAGTAGTAAACTCCATCTGTTGGTCTGAGTCAAAGTTTTAGGTGGATTAGGAATTTATTTATGTTTCCTAGTTTGGTTGTAACTCTCTCTTTAATATTTCTTGTATCACAAGGAGAATAGTTGAAGATTCCAGCCAGTGCCAAGGGTAATGGATGTAAAGAGCCTCGAAGAAGAATACAATGCTTTTCTATCAGATAAAGCTGGGGAAACTGAGTAGTTGAAGATTCTGCAGGACCAAATTGAGTAACTGCGGGTAAACTGTTATCAGGCTTCTGTAGGAAGACCTAGGTGTCGTCTCCATTCTGATCCATAACAGCCCATGGCTATTACAAATAGCCTCTGCCTGCTGCCAGGACCATAAGTAGAACCGACATTGCTATTGGACGGGGACATTGCAGTTATGGCTTCAATCAGTTTCCCTTTGTCTAGTTGCTGCAGTATGCTTGAAGCCTCCTTATACAGAGAATCTCAAAGAAAGGTCTTCCGCATCTTTTAGAAAGTCACTCAAAGGTTCTTCAGGAATTGGCATGATCTGAAGGCGGGGTAGTGGGGTGACGGATTCGGGAATGTGGAACATGAGAGAGGTAGTTCGGCAGTGTTCAGGTCACGAAAAACGGTGGATGTTCTATAGGCCGTTCTTTCTGCATTCGAGGCAGGGGTTTTCTTTTCCTCCGACAAACTGCACGAGAGAGTCGACTGACTGATTCTTGCCGGAATTGGCTTGGAGGATGAAAATTCGAAATCTGGGGATACTCCATGTCCATGCTGAATAATGGTTGATGAGGTTTGTTTATTGCCACCGTGGTTGTAATTCTAGTTTTACTTGTTCCTTACTATTTAACATGTCTTGCAGAATGAAGAAGCAGGTTAAATATGAGGCAATTTTACCATCATGTTCCCAACATGGATGGCTTCCTTGTGTTAAATTGTTGAAGGCTTAATATAGTGAAAGGAACAGGTCGGACAGGCACCTGAATCAAGCTAAATAGTTATTTTACCACTCAATATTTGCAGCCGCAGTAGATGAACAATTTGAAGCCAGCGGCAGCAATCACAGACCAAAATAAATAAATAAAAGGATAAGAATTTCCCTTCTTTTATCTCAATCCGAAAGGGATCATCTACTCAAAACAAACACAAGAACAGAAAACAAAATTCTCAAAAAGTGACATTCAAAACAAAAGAGGCTCAAATACTTGTAAACATTAACATCCAACAAACTGAATTCAGTACATTGCAATAATAGCACCGGATAATAACAATTACAACACCATTGTTCCTTAATAACATCTCAAACAAATTCTCCCAAAGCGATAATCATTACACGATGAAGATAAAATCCATAAAATTCCTCAAACCTATGTGAATACTTAACATCTCCGAATTCTTCAAACCACAGATAAAGCTTGAGTACAGCGCTCAGTATGATTACCACCTTGATGGTGGCAGAGAACTCTTGAGTACAGCTCTTGTTACCATTTCCACATCAGCCACATCAGGGTGGGCTGTTTTTGGATCACCATGGCAACACGTACAGACTATTGCAGCATCTGGGCCAACAGTTACGTCTGGTGAGCAATATCTCCCGTACGGGCAAAGTGGTGCACTGTGATCATTCTTCATACAAATGCAACAGTACCTGAACCTTGGGGTTTGTTTAGCTATGGACCAAACCAAAAGAAGAAATCAATGCCGCTGACCACACATCGCACATTGAATGACCAATAACTACAAATTGTCTCCATTTTAACATAGAAAAGTATTGATTGATGGTAAACCGGGTACAAGATAAAATTAGCAAGAGTCTCAAGAACACAATGAGCAATAGAGAAAAATCAATCATCACGAACCCCATTGATTCATTTCATAGAAGATAACTCAGTTTCCAAGTATTCTATTTTTTTCGTATTTCTGATCTCAAGTCCATCAAACAAAGAAATTTTCGTCAAATTGGCCACAGCATGACACCATGTCTGCACAAGTGTTTTATTTTTTTTTTTACCCTTTTGTGAATTGTTGATGAAACGTATAAATTAACATAGAAGCTAGCTGCAGCACAGCAGCAGACCGATGGAATTGCAAATATATAACCTGAAGGGGGTGTGATATTCACACATCCCTTTTTACTTCTCACACGCCCTTTTAATTTTCGGCCGTCGAATCGGATGAATCGAAGAAAATCAAATGACAGAAATCAACAAGAAGTGTGTGAGAAGTAAAAAAAGATGTGTGGATAGCACACCCCAACTAGAAAAACTGATCAAATTGATCCAAAAACTTTGGCACGATATTTCCTCAAAACATTAGTAATAAATCATTAGTCCTCTCAACCTATATATGACAATAACAACGGACAGGAAAACCTAAACCTAAATGGAGGGACTGGAGCACCGGTGACGGGGGTTGAAGGAGGATCTCAATACAGTAGGAACAGCTGGATTTATATGTGTGTGTATAGAACAGTCAATAAATTACACAAATTTTCAGCATAAACTTACGATATCAAACGAAATTCTAATACATAAACCAAAAGTAAATAATTTCAAATTAAAATCTCAGAAATATAGGTATGAAATTAAATTCTGGAACAAAAAGAAAGAGAAAAAACACAATTCCTGCATACCATAATCAAAAGCAAACTTCTTTCGTCCCTGTGCCTCAGCCACCTTTTGTTGTTGTGCCTCTGCCGGTTTTGATTCTTCTGCCTCTGCAAGCCGTGGTTGTTTGGTAGGCCGCATCGGTTGTTCATCAGGCCGGATCCGGACGGATTCTGATTTCAAGGGCCCCATGGCTGTGTCTGTGAATTAGAGAGAGATCGCGCAACGGTTTTGCTCTTGTGGTGAGAGAGAGGCGGCGTTTTTAATTTTTTTGGGTCAGCGGGCGTTTAATACAAAGTTTCGGACTGGAATCATCTCCGGATCCCTTCCCGGGGATCTTGGGATCCTCTATCCTGAGCGTTCAACAAACAATTAACGGTCCAGATTCAAGTCTGGGTTGTGGGTGACAGAAGAAGAGGATTGTCGTTGTTGGTATCGACGGATTTGTTAGGCTTACAGACGAAGAGAGATGGAGGGCTTACGTGAGAGCTCTCTCCGGAGTTAATGATATGAACTGGAGATTGCCAGTGGCTCTATAATACCTGATTTCCCAAATTTAATCCACGATTTTATTTTCAATTTATCGATAGGTTGCATTGGATTGCCGATATCGTCGGACAGTGCTGCGGCGATGTGAGGCAGCAGGTAAATGCTACGGCGATGTTGGGTGCAGGCAATTCTTGTGCTCCGACGACGTGGGTTTCTGTCGAATCTAGTTCAAATCCGAGAAGTCGACGGCGGAGTCCAGGTTCAAGCATGATGGCAGAGTCTATGGTGGTGGGATTCGACGGGCTGCCCGCAATATGAAAGTGTATTTGTTTGTACTTGAATCTTGACCGTTAATTGTTTGTTGAATTAGAGGATCCTTGAATTCCCAGGAAGGGGATCCGAGATGATCCCAACCCAGAGTTTCCTCTCTTGTTAGACCAACACCAACAATGGCATGTAACCTAAAATTCCCCTTCCCCCATCCCAAAACCCCACCCCAACCCATGTGCTAAACAAAACCTAAAACCCAAAACTCAAAAAAGGCCAGAAACCAGCCCGTTTTTAGGCCAGAAGTCATTATGGGCCCTACCTGTTGCGAGTGAAACACGGGCTGTGAAGCCCAGATGCTTGAGCCAATCGCCCAACGCGCAGCAACGCGCCAGCTGGATTCCCACGGGGACCCCACCCACGTGGGCGTGTCCCCTGCTGTCAGATGACGTCAGCAACCTAACAGCTACTTTTTTTTATCGAACAGCCATATTTAAATGGGCTGTTGGTTACTCCAACGGTTCATGTTCAAATTATTTTTTTTTAGTTTTATATTTATATATTTATGGAATCCAACGGTTTAGATCAAATATAATCAAATCTAACGGTAAAAAAAAAGATCTAACGGTCCAAATTTAAATCCAACGGCTAAAATAATTTTAAAAAAAATATTTAACTTAAAATTCAACCAAAAACTCTATAAATACCTATGTATTTGTTCAAACATCCACACAAAACTCACTTTTCTCCTACAATTCTTCTAATTTTTCTTTCTACCATTTCTTCTCATTTCCAAAATTTTCAAGATGGCAAAAGAACATGTTAGAGGTCGTAATTGGACCTTTGACGAAGATATTGCTTTATGTTTAGCATGAATTTCTATTAGCGAAGATGGTGCCATCAGCATCAATCAAAATAGAAAGGTTTTGTGGGGTAAAATCGTTGATAAGTTCCATGAAAATTCCAACGCCGGTCGAAGGGAAGTTGGTGGTGTTTATGATCGGTGGATGATTATCAACAAAGTGTGCACTTTATGGAAGGGAAGCTTGGAGAGAGCCATGGTTGACATGCCTGGTGGAAGGGGCGCCTCAGAAATTGTGAGTTTATTTGTTGATATTTTAGTTGTCATGTACATAATAGTATTTTGCAACTAATTGTTTTTATGTATTTGTTGCATAGGGTGACAAAATAATGGCAATTTACAAGACAAGAACTACACCAAAAAATCAAGTTTTTAAGTTGCATCATGCTTGGGACATCCTCAAGGATTGTCCGAGGTAGGGAACCGATGCGAACCAACAATGTGGAAGATTATTTCATAGTGAAGCCCCACCCCCAAATGATGTCAATGAAGGTGTGAATTTTGCCAACAATGAAGGTGTCGAACAAATAACCCCAACTTCTTCTTTTGCAAGGCCCTCGGGTAGAGATAAGCAAAAGGAAGCAAAGAGAAAAGGGAAGTCCCAAGATCCAACACGTAAACAATTTGCTAGCGAAATGGCAAGAATGAACAAAAACCAGTGTCGTCGGCAAGAAGAATTGACCCAAATGTTTTTGGCCATAAAGGAAGAAGGGGATAGGAAGCAAGAAAGGTATGAAACTAATTTGATAATGGAGGACCTCGACAAATACACTCCAGAGAGGAAGAAATACTTACGTGGTAAGCAAAAGGAAATTTTACGAAGGAATGCCACAAGGAGTATATTTCAAGATGATGATTCATCTCAAGACTATCACCCAAGTCCATCACCAAGTCAAAATGGTGGATATCATTATTAAGTTTATGTAGTCTATGAGTTTTCGATTGTAATAAGTTTATGTGGTTTATTAATTGTCTTCTCTTTTTTTTTTTTTTTTTTAAGTTTATGTGGTTTATCATGATTTTCATGTATTGAGTGATTTTTCAAAATTTATCGGAATTTAAATATTTTTAGGTTAAAATGTTCATAAAATTAATTTAAGATAGTCTACATAATTTTTTTTTTAAAGTTAATTTAAAAAAAATAGCCTTAATTCATTATTTGATAATTTGGGGCTAAAATTTTAGGCTAGAAGGGTTGGAGTAGAAAAGCTGTTTCTGGGCTAAAACCTAAATTTTGTGGGCAAAATATTTTTAGGTTTTAGGTCACCATTGGAGATGGTCTTAGGAAATGCATTTTATTCCTTTTATTTGTAATTTTTTTTTTGTTTTTGTCATTGGTTAAACTTGGGGGTGGGGGGAATCGAACTTGGGTAAGGTGAAAGTTTTCTTGGCTCTAGTGCCACTGCAACTCGACCCCCATCCTCTTTTTATTTGTAATTTCAGTTGGTTAAAAAAGAGTTTGTCCTTTCGTGAGTTAGTTATGTAAAGGAATGCTAAGTTAGCATTTCTGAGTAGACTAGCTACTTAAATGGAGAAACAGTTGGGTTGCTTCTTTAACAGATATATCAGTTTTATTAATAAAAAATTATAGGCATGAGTTCCTTGCTCGTCGTCTTCCTTTCTACTCCATTCCATTTCTCCATTGATGTACTGTCTAGGTTGAGCAGGTTCTTAACATTGGTATCACCCAATTTTGATCTTGGTCCCTTTGTGCATGCTTCACTACAATCCCAACACTCGATTATCTCAAATGGACGCTCGAGTCGTTGCTTTGGAGTATTCTATTGTTGCGCTCTCTGAATCCATTGATTTGAAAATGGTGATGTTCATGGAACAATTCCGTCACGAGATCGCTTGTACTCATGGGGGCGGGGGTTCCTCTTCAAACGCCGATCCTCTTCTTCAACCCATCATTGCCGATTCTCCATATCCCGGCGACCTTGACCCTTATCCGCCTCCTCGTTGCGAACCTCACGACGGCGGTCCCTACCCTCATCACCAAACTTGGCAGCCTCGCATCAATTTTCTCATATTTACTACTGATGAAGATTTACTTGCTTGGATCTATAAATCAGAGCAGTTTTTCACTTACTTTTCCCTTCCTGAGCTTCAGAAAGTCCTAACAGTTTCATTCCACTTGGAAGGGGAAACACTCCAATGGTTTCGATGGCACGACTGTTTACAGACAACTCCTCGGTGAGAGGATTTCACACACGCCTTTTGCAGAGAGTTTGGGCCCTCTTAATTTGAAGACAGTGCTGAGGCACTCTTCAAATTGAAACAATCAGGTACTCTCAAATATTACATCACTGAGTTTAGACATTTGGCAAATCGAACTCATAATATAGGGCCTATTTTGTTAAAGAGCTGCTTCTTGGGTGGCTTGAAGCGTGAACTTAAACATGAGGTTTTGCGACCCTCTTATATGCATGATGCTATTTCAATTGCGTTACAACTTGATACTAAATTGTGTGCTCTGAAGAGTAGCTCCGTTCAGCCTTTTCCACAGGCTCGCACCATTCACCCATCTACCACACCACTCATCACTCGTACTGTTAAATCCTCCAATTTTCCTGTGAAGAAGTTGTCTCCTGAGGAGATTCATAGAAAAATAGAGAAGGGTGATTGTTGGTTTTGTGATAAGAAACTAAGCAGGGGACATAAATATGCTAACAAGCAACTTCTCATCCTCGACTTAGTGTACCCTGAAGATGAGATTACCACTGAATTATTAAAGGAACCACCCCCTAAGTTATCTCAGATGGAACTTAGTGAACGTGCATTTTATGTCACACTTGCTAAGACCACTGTGAAGACAATGAAGGTCATAGGCTCACTGAATGGTCAACAAGTCATAGTTCTTTTGGATTCAGGGAGTATCCATAACTTCGTGGACTCTAGACTCCTTAAGAAATTTGCTTGGCATACTCAACCTACTAAACCATTTGAAGTGATGATTACAGATGGGGGTAAGGTTAGTAGTTCAAGTTGTTGCACTAATGCTACTTTGTCCATTAGGGGTTATGATTGTGTTGTGGATCTAGATTCCTTGCCATTGTGAGGATGTGAAATAGTCTTGGGGGTCCAATGGCTTTCCTCAATTAGCCCGGTTCTCTGGGACTTTCAGTTACTAACTATGGAATTTACCAATAATGGTTTTCAGTACAAACTCACTCACAGTGATACAACTGCTCCACTGATTCAAAAAACGACTCTCCAACATTTGGACAAGGAGATTTCCAACTCAAATCTGGGATTATTCATTTACTCCTTTGAAGGAAAAATGGTTGAAGCATGTGAATTAAATTCCTTGCAGATCAAGCAACTACAAGAAGTGTTGGGGCAGTTTGGGACCATTTTTGCCTTACCTACTGCACTACCACCTAGTAGGGTTCACAATCATCAGATTCCACTACTTCCTGGATCTAAACCCTCTAACATAAGACTCTACCATTATGGTCCTTTGCAAAAGATTGAAATCAAGAATGCAATCCAAGAACTACTTAATGCAAGTTTTATCAGACTAAGCCATAGTCCATTCTCTTGTCCAGTTCTCTTTGTGAAGAAGAAAAAAGGATCATGGAAAAATGTATGGACTACAAGGAACTCAATGCCATAACAATCAAGGACAAGTACCCTATTCCCTTGATTAATGACCTCTTAGATGAGTTACATGGTGCTAGGTTTTTCTCTAAACTTGATTTAAGGTCCGGCTACCATCAGATTTTGATACATCCTCAAGAAAGTGAAAAACTGCATTCAAAACACATAAAGGTCACTATGAGTTTCTAGTGCCTTTTGGGCTCACTAATGCCCCCGCAACCTTTCAAAGTTTCATGAATGATATATTCAGGGCCTATTTGAGGAAGTTCATCCTTGTGTTCTTCGATGACATATTAGTCTATACTAAGACTTGGGAGACCATCTGTTGCATCTCAAAATGGCATTTGCAGTTTTGCAATAGCATCAACTTTATGTTAAGAAACATAAATGTGTTTTTGGACAAAGTATAGTGGAGTATTTGGCCCATGTTATGTCAAGCAAAGGTGTAGAAGTTGAGCCCTCCAAGATTCAGGCTATACTAGAATGGCCTAAGCCTAATACAGTGAATGAGTTGAGAGGTTTCCTTGGTCTCACATCCTATTACAGGAAATTTGTGCCTGGTTTTGGCAAAATTTACTAACCACTTTATCACATGACTAATAATGATGGATTTGTGTGGACTACAGAAGCTAAATAAGTTTTCCAGAAGCTCAAGGATACCATGACTTCTCCACAGGTCATTGCTTTACCTAATTTTAAACACTGTCATTCGAGTTGGAATGTGATGCCTCCAATAATGGGATTGGTGCAATTTTGTAGCAACAAGGAATACCAATTGCATTCACTAGTCGAGCATTGGGCCCAAGAATGAATCCATTTCCACATATGAGAGAGAACTCATTGCGATTGTCCATGTTGTCAAGAAATGGCAGTTTTATCTACAAGGTAGGCACTTCATAATCAAGACTGATCACTGCAATTTGAAATATTTCCTTAACCAAAGGGCTTACATAGTATTCCAACAAAAGTGGGTGTCCAAATTGATGGGGATTGATTATGAAATTCACTTAAAAAATGGGGCTGACAACATAGTTGTTGATGTTTTCTTTAGAAGACATGACACAGATTATGTTACTCAGTGCTCTAATGCGACCACTGATTCCTCTATGAGTTGTCAAGCTATCTCTTACCCTTATTTTGGTTGGTTAGATAAGTTAAAAAGGTACAATGAAGGGGATGCTTGGATCAAGCAAAAATTGGCAGAGATTACAGATCTTGGGAAGGGAGTAACCAGTGGTTATAAGTTAGCTCACTATCATGTTAACAATAGCTTACTCAAGTATAAGTCCAAGATAGTTCTCAGCCCCAATTCCACTTGGAAGTCTAAGCTTTTGGCTAAGTACCAATCTACACATGCAGCAGGACACCAATGGGTTTTGAAAACCTACCAAAGGCTAAAAAGGGGTTTTTATTGGCCAAGTATGAATGGTGGCATTAAGACCTACATCTCTGAGTGAAATACTTGCCAACAAAACAAGTATGAAACTCTATCTCCTCCAGGTCTACTTCAACATTTACCAATTCCTCAGAAAATTTGGACTAATATAAGTATGGACTTCATTGTGGGATTACCCCCTTGCAAGGGAAAAACTGTCATTTTTGTGGTTGTGTATAGGTTGATTTAGTATGCTTATTTCTTGGCTTTAGCTCATCCCTACACTACCATGACTGTTGCTCAGTTGTTTGTTGATAACATATTCAAGCTGCATGGAATGCCATCCATAATTGTAAGTGATAGAGCTCCATTGTTTTTAAGCTCTTTTTGGAAGGAGTTCTTTAAGTTGCAAGGATCCCAACTTTGCATAAGCTCGGGGAACCAACCTCAGTGTGACGGGCAAACTGAGGTAGTGACTATGTGTGTTGAGACCTAACTAAGGTGCTTTGTGGGAAATAAATCGAAATACTGGGTTAAATGTTTACTATAGGCCGAATGGAACTATAACACCTCCTATCATACCTCTTCAAAATTCACTCCATTTGAATTGGTATACGGGTACCCCATTCTCGTGTTACTACTTATGAGCAAGGTACTGCAAAAATGGACTTGGTGGAACAAAAGTTGATTGAGAGGGATAAGCTGCTCATTGTACTCAGGTCTAACTTAGCAATAGCTCATAATAGAATGACAGTTCAAGCAAACAAGAAAATGACTAAAAGGGAGTTTTCTTAGTCTATCTCAAATTGTTGCCATACCAATTACAAACATTGGCTTCACGTGTTCATCACAAGATGCATCCTCAATAATGTGGGCCTTATGAAGTGTTAGAGAGAGTGGGACATGTTGCTTACAAGCTCAAATTGCCTAAAGAGACAAAAATACATCCGGTTTTTCATGTTAGCTACCTCAAGAGGCACTTGGGAAAAGTGGATCTACCAGTAACAACATTGCCACCCTTGATTGATAAAGTTTAGGAGCAAGGTTCTCATTCCTTACATGCACTTTTGGCAATAATCGCCGGAAGAATTTATAAGAAATGAGACAAGGCAAGTGTTCAGTTGCTAGTACAGTGGGTCGGGCAAGAAGAAAGCACAACTACTTGGGAGGATTATGATGATTTCCACGCCAGGTTCCCAAAGTTTCAGCTTTGAACCTTGTGGACAAGGTCGATTTTAAGGTGGGAGTGATGTTAGGAAATGCATTTTATTCCTTTTATTTGTAATTTTAGTTGGTTAAAAAAAGGTTTGTCCTTTAGTGAGTTAGTTATGTAAAGGAATGCTAAGTTGGCACATCTGAGTGGAAAGGCTACTTAAATAGAGTAATGTCTGGGTTGTTTCTCTAACAGATATATCAATTTTATTAATAAAAAAATTATAGGCACGAGTTCCTTGCTCGTCGTCTTCCCTTCTACTCCATTCCATTTCTCCATTGCTGTATTGTCTAGGTTGAGCAAGTTCTTAACATTTCCTCCCTCACATTATCCTTATCTTCTATACCTTACTAAAAGGGAAAACCAATTGTTGTAAAATTCCGAAACTACCACTATTTACACTAAAATTATTAGCTAGTTTGGAGTAATACTAGGGAAACTAAAATTATAAACAAAAGAAACTATCACCACTAAAATAGTAGCCATTTAGTTTGGGATAATGTTAGAGAGAACAAATTTGTAGATAAAATTTTAGAAACTAAAGGATATAGAAGTTAATGATTGAATTATTACTTAAATGTTAATAAATTTGCTCATTCCTATTAGTGACACGTCATTTAGTTTGCAAATTTTGTCTCCAAATTAAATCTCCCTAGCATTACCCTTTAAATTGGGTTACTTTTTGGTTGGATAAAAGATTTTCATTTCTTCTGTTAGCATCCAGTCAGGCCCAATACAACTGCACCCATTATTTTGAGACAGCAAAATAACACAAAGCTGCTTTAAAAATTCTAACGTTAAATTCCAACCAAAAACAACAACGCGAAACTGGTTATAAACTTGGCATGTGTGTGGCTTAGTTCAAATTTATGACTCGTTGTAAACTAATGGTAAATCTCATTAACACTCATTGGATTTTTTGTTACTATGAATTATTTTAGACTGACTAGCTTCAGGCGTGAGATTTGTGAGGGTTTTGGTGGGGGTGAATCGTTTCAGCTGTGTGGGTTTTGGTTAACTTTACTGAACAGAGATTCCAGTCGAATCTCACCCCATCAAATCCTAAGAATCCGAATCATTGAAATTTGATCCAACCGCTACAAACAGGGAGATCCTTCTAAAAGTGATAATAATTATAGCTGTTGGATCAAATTTCAAGGGTTCAGATCTCCGAATCCTTGGGATTTGGTGGGGAGATCCGACTGGGATCTCTATCCAACTTTTCTTATTAAATAGTCTTACATCGGGGGTTGAGCTTGATCATATGGAGAAGATTTATGAGGGAAAGCTGAGAAGGTTTATGAGAACACCTAGAGGTGGAAAAAATTCCCAAAATTCCCGAACCGAACCGAAAAAATCCCGATCCCAAACCAAAAATTTTCCAAACCGAAATTCCCGAAATTTTTGGGATGCTATCCCGAACCGATCCCAAAATTTCGGTATGGGATTCGGGATTGGCTTCTCAATATTTCGGGAATCCCATACCGAACCGAAAATATATAATGTTAATTATTATATATATATATTTATACATATATATATATATTATTCTTTTATAATTGATGCCAGTAGTTTCTAATTCATGCTCTGCAACCTGGAATGCCCTACACCTTGCATATTTTTCATGTTCTGTTTGATATTCATGTGGATTTTATTATTGCTGCTGCCATGGTTGATGATTTCAGAAGACTTGATTCTTTTGTCTCTCAACAGATTGCAAAAATGGTTTAATTAATTTGAATTTTGACTATGATAAAAACAGTCAGGCATGCCAGTGTTCAATTAAATGGTAGTGTGAATGAAATGAAATTCCTAGTTCATGAATGTATTCTTGAATTATATATTTGAAGAACAATTCATAATTTCATATTTCAATTTGGGATTTCCGATTTGTCCCAAAATCCCGAAAATATTTTGGGATTCCCGAAAATTTGGTTTGGGATTGGTCTTCAAATTCCCATCCCAAAAAATTTTGGTTTGGGATTCGGGATACTAGTTTTGGTATGGTATCCCATACCGAACCACCCCTAAGAACACCCCAACATGTTTCCTAGGGGATGGGAGACCCGAAAAGCCATCCTAAGAAAATATCCTAGGGGATGAGAGACCCGAAGAGCCACACGAAGGAAATAATGATGACATGCTGGATGTTTTGATTTAACGCTTTAAGGGAAAATAACATAGACTAACCTCTCAAGTAATATTCTTATTTGGTGACGAGAAAAATGGAATTTAAAATTAACTACTCCCGCTCATTAATGTAACCAGAACACATGATGGTACATCATGTGTTACTATACAGATAGTGAGATATGTGTGTTAAAAAGTTAAAAGGTAAATTTCCTACTACTTATATAAAAACACGTGGTGTACCATTTATATTCCAATCACAATGAAAAATTTCTCATTAACTTGAATTCCCACGTTTGGAACACCAATCAAATCTCCTTGGTTCCCGAAAATGTCATCTCCTTTGCACTGACAAAATAAATAAATCAAATTACATAAAAAATAAATTTAAAAAATTACAATAACAACAAAAGTAACAACTAACCACAGAAGTCACCACCTGTGAAACACTCATGTTTGCAAAAACCAAGGGGAATGAATTAAATTGGGATTTTGAGGGATTTTTATTTTTTTAATGAATTTAGGGGTATTCAACCAAGATTTTAAGTGATTCTCTGAAATTCAAGTTGCATTCAATTAGAATTTTAAGATAGTTTATTAAAATCCTTAGAAATTCGGATGTATTCAATTAGGATTTTAAAGAAGTTTATAACATTCCAAGTGTATTCAATTAAAAATTAATTTTAAAGAATTTAAGAAAGTTGAGGAATAGAGATTTCGTAGCGTATTTTAAGCATCCACAAATCTCACATCTTCTCATGAGATTTCGAGAGAATTGAATCAAAATTTTATATGGAATCTCTACAAATCAATTAAATTCCATAAAAATCCATGAATTTATAAACCCATTTAAATTTCTCAAATTTTCAATGGAATACACCCCTAAAGCTCTTAGTAAGACAGTTTTAGAAAAATCATCAAAGCTTTCAATCTCCCCCTCCCCCCACAAAACAAAAAAACTCATTTCAAACTTATCAATCTGCTTAGCCCTGAGATAATAATAAAACTATACTCAATAAAAGCTCAGAAAATTCCAAATATTTTCACAAGAGAAAAAACAAAAATTACTTATTACTTTGGTCAAGAAGGCTTTTTAATTGCGAGAAATGAACAGTGTTTGAGTTCGAATATCACTTTATTTACGAGGCTGCCACTATCTCTTTCTACCGCTGATCTTCATGCCGCGTGTTGATAATCGTGGAAGGGCAGGGGTGCGATGGTCATTTTAGTCTGTAGGGCTTCGAACGGATTGGGTGGGTTAGACACTTTCATTTCCTTTCTTTATAAAGCTGCAGTAGTACTCGGTGACACCATGCCATCGGGAGAGAGAGCGAGAGAGCGAGCGAGCAGAGAGAGAAGAGAGAGAGGGAGGGAGGGAGAGAGAGATAGGGATTTGGTGAGAGGAAGGCATGCGGCTTGCAGGCAGACAGAGTCACAGGGGGTGTACGATTCGAGGGAGAGAAAGAGCGGGGATTTAGTGGTGATGCTCGATTTGGGAAGAGAGAGAGAGAGAGAGAGCGCGATTTTGGGGTTAGGCGAACTCCTTGACAGCTTGCAGCTCCATGCTCCGCCTTCAGATTCGTCGCATATACCAGCCGAAATGGCTAGGGCCCTGTGACTAGGGATTGCAGAGGTACAGAGAGAGGGGGAGTGGGCGGGAGTTGGGATGGCGGTCGAGTTCAGGTCTGGCTTGGGCGACGCCTGGTACGACGTCCTGATAGTGAAGGACGGCTGTGTTCGACTGAGAGTGAAGTTCGTCGGCTTCGGCGACGACCATGACGAGGATTATGAAGGTGAGGGAGTTGAGTTCGTTCAACGACATCGACGAGTTCAGGGCACGGAGTGCATCTCTGCCTCCACTAATACAGCGCCGTTTTCTCAGTACCACCACCACCAATGTCTTAAAGAAATGGGCCGTGAAGGAAGTGACGAAGTCCAATTTTCCCGAGTTCCTGGAGGAGTTCAAGAACCACCTGTCCACTTCCGACTTCGTGCCCATGTCGCTTTGACACCGCCGACAAGTCGTATTGCAAGGCTAACTACGCCGCCGAGCGGTTTTAGCTTCTCCAGTTCGCCGCCTGCCCTTTCACTCTCAGAGCCTCCAAGCTTAACCCTTAACCTTCCGTACATTCTCACTATGCCTATACATACACTTATAAATTTATATGTATGTATCTATAGAATGTGATTTGATGATTTGTGTTTGCTGATTTTGGTGCAGATACAACTTCGATTGTTCCCAAGGGATGTATTGAAGATGGGGATGCCAACTTATAGCTTTTCAGTTCAAACATCACATTTGACTTCCATGGCGGAAGAAGGTTTTGATTTCACTGCCTGCATATATAATGGTAAGTCTCCCCTGTGAAATTTTGGTGTTTAATTTCACTCCCCAATTTCTAATTTTGTGGAATATGATTTTACCCAAGTTAATATTTTTACGAAAACTAGAGAAGTTACATTAGTTAAGAAATTGTCTTGATGAATTTGGGAAAGTGTAACTTGGGATTCTGCAAGTTTGTAACTTTTGATGTTGTTTTGATATTTTGTGTTTTTTTTTCCTTCACAGTAGCTATGTTGGTCTCTCCTCCTTTTTGGCGCAGGAGCGTGGATTAGAGTCTGCAGATTTGATTTCATTCCTGGTAGAACTTAGTTTTCATGTTAATGGCGAGGTATTAGTTATATGCTCTTTATACATGACTATTCTCTTGCAGTAGCATATGCTTTATTGGATTCCCCCATATTTTTTTTGGCTTATAGTTATTTCCGACTAAAATATGAATAGTGCTGCAGTAAATGTTGCCATAAGAACTTTTCATAGTATTCACTTTTTTATTTCTTTTGTAGGAAAGTGTTTTCTTCCATATGGAAACTTTCTACCTGGAATTAATCTCTCACCTCTTGATTCTGTTCTCTTTTTTGTGTGTTAGGCATATAACATAAATACATTGAATGAGAGGCAAAAGAATATGGTCAAGGATCTTGCAGATTTGGGACTGATCAAACTTCAGCAGGTTATACTTTTGTGATTTATTTTTGGTATAATGTGCACTAAATTGGTAATAATTTCCCAGATGACAGTTTAACCATTTCCTGACCCCAAGTTTTAAATTTCTATCTTTTTGTGTACTTATCCAGGGAAGGAAAGACAGTTGGTTTATACCTACTAACGTAGCTTCTAATCTTTTAGTTAGCTTATTTGTACTCATTCTAGCTTTGTCTCTAATCGGTTATTCCACAACTAATTCCATATCATCAAGAAAACTAATGTGCATCCATACATGCTACTTACGAATTTTTTACTCACTTTTTTGTTCAGATTTGTTGAAGTGGAAACAAACTTCAGGCTCTATGCCTACTCAATATCTAAACTACATTGTGAAATTTTATGTCTTTTCCTAGCTGCTTTCCCCTTTTAGGTACAATTGCATGTTTTAGTTTGATTTTAGGGAGCTCTTGCAATGGAATCTTCCCCTTTTGCAATATATTGAACATAAGACCTACCCCTACACAGGGGCGGATCGACAGTGGGTTAAAGTTGGTCAGTTGACCACATGGACGCTGGCAAGTTGGCTGGGGAGAGCACCCAAATTGTTTCTCGCATCTTGGTTAAGGTGTGTACTGAATCTTGCTGCTTTGGAACATTTCTTTTAGTTGTAAATAAGAAGTGTGTTAAATGTTTATGAGTGTTGTATTGATGTGCAGGCACTGATGGCAATGCTGTCTCCTGATTTCAGCCTTTGTCTCTGCTTAATTCCAGAAAGAGTGGTATAGTTCTCTCATTTGCTTTCCCCTTTCAGTTTATTACATACTCGGTTACAATTTCTATATTTTCTTTCACATGGGTGACCAGGTTTTCAAAAATTTTGTGCACTCTATGTGTGCGAGCCAGAATTGTGGTATGGTTTTCAAGTTGCATGTTTATTTATATCTCATTAGTTTCTGGTTCTCTCTTTTATCATCTCGACGAATTTCATTCAAAACTTGAGATATTTTTGGATGTTGAATGTTATTCAATGTTGGCCAACGAAGGTTATTCAGCTAATTCCCTCTGTTGTTTACTCTAATTCTTTATTAGCAAATGGATGAGCAGTTTAAGACACTAATTGTTTTATCTTACTACTTGGAATTATGTTTAAGACACTAATTGTTTACTCAAAAGGGGGTTAAATGTTGAGCTGACTCTACTTTCACATGAATGAGCTCTGACTCTCTGATGTTTGTTTATAAGTTTTTGGGTTAATTTTACATTGTAATTGTTTTCCGCTAATTTGAATGATTAATTGTTGAACTTTTCTTTCCTCCAAATCCTCATGTTTTCATATCGACAAGCCAAAAGAAATCGAATATGCAAAAGTGGTAATTGAAGCTTTAAGAAGTAAAGGTGTTTCTGCAATTGGTGTTGTAGGCTTTTTGTTGGGGCGTTGAGTTCATTTACCTGCTCTCCATAATGTCTATCTATTTCCTGGTGTATTAGTATAATTCCAGTTTAATAAGGTCTCATATGAGGAAGTGCTTATTTTCCTGCTCAATTCATTATGGCATAGGTTTTCATATAACCTTGAATTATGTATGCTGTTTCTAGGCAATGCCCGCGCGATGTTATCAAAATATTGTATGTAAAATATGTTGGTTGGCAATCCATTGGCAGTTTATCACAAAAATAATAATTGAACGTGTTTCAGTTGCCTTATGCATAATTATCTTTCACCCCTTATATGCAACTGAGACCTATTGACCCTTATGGGGCTGGGTATATATGTGTTATTTTTTGAAAGTAATACCATGATTTATTAGGTACATGGTAAAAAATTGTTCCCCCCCCCCCCCCCCCCGGGGGAGGGGTCATGAAGACAACTGTATGTGGGATTTGTAATCACACTTGAAACATCACTGAAAAATTAATATCCCCGTTACGTTTCGATGAGACCGAATGTGTGTGTTTTGAGTTCTTAAGAAAAAAGATTAACTGAAAAAATAAAATAGTTCGCATTTATATCCATATCGAAATTCCAAAGAATGTGTGTTGTATTATTGTCATAGCTTTCTGATTAAGTAGATATCAGAGAGTAAGTATGAGACAATGTGAATAATTAGAGGAAGTTAAAGACATCTTTGCAAGTAAGCAAAAATCTGACCATGAGATAATTGGGTTTTAACAAAGAGTTTAGAGAGAGAGAAAGAGGAATAGTATCATATTTGATTATGGAATCTGATATTGAAGGTTTGATCTTTCAGGAAAATTATAAAAGGGGTTCAATCTAGTTTTGACAAATGATTGAGGGTATTTTGTGTGATTGTATTAGTGGTTTGGTGAATGATTGAAGAGTTGAAAATGGTTTTTGCAGAGCAGACTTTCATTGTATTAGATAAGCAATTGGTTGTGGGAAAGTTCAGCCATGGAGAGCCTCATGGGAAGGTTAGCCAAATTTACAGTCTTTCTTCACAAAATTACCTTATGATTGGTTGCTGAGAAAAATTATGGAGACATTCAAATGATTACTTAAGAACAGTTGGTTGGATGGTTTTGGATGAAATATTATGAGAAGTGTTCGGTAAATTTTGTTCTTAATTTTACCAAGATTTTGAGTTTTTTTTTTTTCCCTCTGCAAATTTTTATTAAATTGCTTGCAATTGAATTATTTTGTAATTTTCTATAAAACTCCCTGTATATTTATTATTTGTTTCCAATAGCAGGTAATCAGGAATTGTATTTTTTGAGAACTCCGATTAATTTTTTGATGTTCTTTTCTGGTGAGAAGATTAGGGATAAGCTCCGCACCCAAACTCGAGAGTGACCCAGACTATTTGCTATGCTTTTGGATTTCGTTTTTAAATTTGATATTTTGTTTGCAGCCACTGGAAAGAGGCCGCGTGAAAATTTCTCTTATGGGAGTTATGAAGGAGTTGGGGAGGATGAACAGTCTTGCTGTCAAATTTAGTAAGTACTTGCCGAAAGCCATGGAATTTTGAAATATCAATTTCTTGCTTGCTTATTATTAGCTCTGCTTATTAGCTAAAACATCTAAGAACCTAGGTAATCATTTTTTTGTATTGTCTCACTGCATACAGTGTGTTGATTTACTTGCAGTGTATTTGTTCAGAAAAGTTTGATTGCATAATTACTCAAAAAATTAAGTGTATTTATTTTTAACTATTCTGAAGTGAAATCAGTGGTCATCTACTGGTCCATAAAAACTAAGAAAATCACTTGCAACAATTTTTTTTGAGATTTTACAATAAAATCCCTAGCTAAGGTGGAGCCAGAACCTAGAAAGCCACAATTACGATGTTCAGAAGTTATGGAAACATCCAACACTTATGGACTGACAAGACTCATGCTGTAAGCTTTCGGAACCTAGAAACCGTGAACAAAGAGTCATGAAAGTTTAAGATTAATAAATAAACAAACGAATTAATAAAACAAAACATACCGATTTGTCAAATCCACAAATAAAGCAACATGAATTCAAATACTTATATCTGAACTTGATAGTATCATAATCAGTTCGATTAGGATTTAACCCCAACTTTTTACGAGCCTATTCCATTTGATTCAGCAAATTTGAACGTGCCACTTTAACAACTTCATACGCATCAAGAATTTGATTTTCAGCTCTGCATTTAGCGACATATTTCTTCAATCCTCTAAAAACAGACTTACCACCACACATCGTACCATACATGTTTGGAGCATATTTATGAATCTTCAAGAAGTACTCGTTCTCTAAACAAATTATTTAATAAAAACCAGATCAAACAAAGAGCCTAACTTACGGTTACCATATCCATAGAAGTTAACCTAGAATCGGTTGCTATGAATATGTAATTGCCCAAAATTAGGAAAATATTTGTAGCGTCAAATTCATCAGAGTCCCCAGGATCTTCAAGAAAATTCAAACCATCCATCATAGTAGGAACAAAGACCTCAGACATAGTGAGAAACATAAGAGAAAGATTGAAAAAATAAAAACACTGATGAAATAAGAGGAAAAGATTCAAAAAAGAAAAAAATTATAAGAAGACAATATACTATAAATACACAGAAAAATTACAAGAGAAAAACATACTAGTAAAGAATAGTCTACTTAACAAATATAGATGACAACGACTGTTAACAAAATATAGACAAGTTTTTGTACCAGAGGAACCCAAATCTTTGAGATACAAAGTTCATCCAACATAGAAGGAACATAAACATTCGACATACTGACATTTAAAGGAAAATCGTTGAAATACACAAGACATTTTTACAGAATCAGTAAGCAACGACAAGAAAGCCAAATGGATCAAAAAACCTATTTATGAAACACAAAATTTAAAAGAGGAGAAAATACCTGCCTAGAGAATTAGAAAATGGAATTGAATGACAGTCTACATCCCCGAATAGACTTTCTCCTCTTTTAACTTTTGTGTTTCAAAAATGGAATTGAATGGCAGATATTTTCTCCTCTTTTAACTTTTGGGTTTTCATAAATAGGGTTATCAATCCGTTTGGCTTTCTTGTCTTTGCTTATTGATTCTGTAAAAATGTCTTTTTTATTTCCGTGATTTTTTTCTATATCTTAGTATGTCGAATGTTTATGTTCCTCCCATGTTGGATGAACTTTGTATTCTCAAAGATTTTGGTTACTTTGGCACTACAATACTAGTTTATATTTTGGTAGAAGTAGTTGTCATCTCTAATTGCTAAGTAGACTATTCTTCATTAATATGTTGTCTCTTGTAATTTTTCCATGTGTTTATAGTATATTGTTCTCTTATAATTTTTTTCTGTTTTATCAATTTCTTTTTCGAATCTTGTCCTCTTATTTCATCAGTGTTTTTATTTTTTCATTTTATTTCAATCTTTCTCTTATGTTTCTCACTATGTCTGAGGTATTTGTTCCTACTATGATGGATGGTTTGAATTTTCTTGAAGATCCTGGGGACTTTGATGAATTTGACGCTACAAATATTTTCCTAATTTTGGGCAATTACATATTCATAGCAACCGATTCTAGGTTAACTTCTATGGATATGGTAACCATAAGTTACGCTCTCTGTTTGATCTGGTTTTTATTAAATAATTTGTTTAGAGAACGAGTACTTCTTCAAGATTCATAAATATGCTCCAAACATGTATGGTACGATGTGTGGTGGTAAGTCTGTTTTTAGAGGGTTGAAGAAATATGTTGCTAAACGTAAAGCTGAAAATCAAATTCTTGATAAGTACGAAGTTGCTAAAGTGGCACGTTCAAATTTGCTGAATCAAATGGAATAGGCCCATAAAAAGTTGGAGTCAAATCCTAATCGAACCGATCCTGATACTATCAAGTTCAGATATAAGTATTTGAATTCATGTTGCTTTATTTGTGGATTTGACAAATCGGTATGTTTTGTTTTATTAATTCGTTTGTTTATTTATTAATCTTAAACTTTCATGACTCTTTGTTCACGGTTTCTAGGTTCCGAAAGCTTACAGCATGAGTCTTGTCAGTCCATAAGTGTTGGATGTTTCCATAACTTCTGAACATCGTAATTGGATGTTTACAATAAAATCCCTAGCTAAGGTGGAGCCAGAACCTAGAAAGCCACAATTACGATGTTCAGAAGTTATGGAAACATCAACACTTATGGACTGACAAGACTCATGCTGTAAGCTTTCGGAACCTAGAAACCGTGAACAAAGAGTCATGAAAGTTTAAGATTAATAAATAAACAAACGAATTAATAAAACAAAACATACCGATTTGTCAAATCCACAAATAAAGCAACATGAATTCAAATACTTATATCTGAACTTGATAGTATCAGGATCGGTTCGATTAGGATTTGACTCCAACTTTTTATGGGCCTATTCCATTTAATTCAGCAAATTTGAACGTGCCACTTTAGCAACTTCGTACTTATCAAGAATTTGATTTTCAGCTTTACGTTTAGCAACATATTTCTTCAACCCTCTAAAAACAGACTTACCACCACACATCGTACCATACATGTTTGGAGCATATTTATGAATCTTCAAGAAGTACTCGTTCTCTAAACAAATTATTTAATAAAAACCAGATCAAACAGAGCGTAACTTATGGTTACCATATCCATAGAAGTTAACCTAGAATCGGTTACTATGAATATGTAATTGCCCAAAATTAGGAAAATATTTGTAGCGTCAAATTCATCAGAGTCCCCAGGATCTTCAAAAAAATTCAAACCATCCATTATAGTAGGAACAAATACCTCAGACATAGTGAGAAACATAAGAGAAAGAATGAAAAAAATAAAAACACTGATGAAATAAGAGGACAAGATTCGAAAAAGAAATTGATAAAACAGAAAAAAATTATAAGAGAACAATATACTATAAACACATGGAAAAATTACAAGAGACAACATATTAATGAAGAATAGTCTACTTAGCAATTAGAGATGACAACTACTTCTACCAAAATATAAACTAGTATTGTAGTGCCAAAGTAACCAAAATCTTTGAGAATACAAAGTTCATCCAACATGGGAGGAACATAAACATTCGACATACTAAGATATAGAAAAAAATCACGGAAATAAAAAAGACATTTTTACAGAATCAATAAGCAAAGACAAGAAAGCCAAACGGATTGATAACCCTATTTATGAAAACCCAAAAGTTAAAAGAGGAGAAAATATCTGCCATTCAATTCCATTTTTGAAACACAAAAGTTAAAAGAGGAGAAAGTCTATTCGGGGATGTAGACTGTCATTCAATTCCATTTTCTAATTCTCTAGGCAGGTATTTTCTCCTCTTTTAAATTTTGTGTTTCATAAATAGGTTTTTTGATCCATTTGGCTTTCTTGTCGTTGCTTACTGATTCTGTAAAAATGTCTTGTGTATTTCAACGATTTTCCTTTAAATGTCAGTATGTCGAATGTTTATGTTCCTTCTATGTTGGATGAACTTTGTATCTCAAAGATTTGGGTTCCTCTGGTACAAAAACTTGTCTATATTTTGTTAACAGTCGTTGTCATCTATATTTGTTAAGTAGACTATTCTTTACTAGTATGTTTTTCTCTTGTAATTTTTCTGTGTATTTATAGTATATTGTCTTCTTATAATTTTTTTCTTTTTTGAATCTTTTCCTCTTATTTCATCAGTGTTTTTATTTTTTCAATCTTTCTCTTATGTTTCTCACTATGTCTGAGGTCTTTGTTCCTACTATGATGGATGGTTTGAATTTTCTTGAAGATCCTGGGGACTCTGATGAATTTGACGCTACAAATATTTTCCTAATTTTGGGCAATTACATATTCATAGCAACCGATTCTAGGTTAACTTCTATGGATATGGTAACCGTAAGTTAGGCTCTTTGTTTGATCTGGTTTTTATTAAATAATTTGTTTAGAGAACGAGTACTTCTTGAAGATTCATAAATATGCTCCAAACATGTATGGTACGATGTGTGGTGGTAAGTCTGTTTTTAGAGGGTTGAAGAAATATGTCGCTAAATGCAGAGCTGAAAATCAAATTCTTGATGCGTATGAAGTTGTTAAAGTGGCACGTTCAAATTTGCTAAATCAAATGGAATAGGCTCGTAAAAAGTTGGGGTTAAATCCTAATCGAACTGATTATGATACTATCAAGTTTAGATATAAGTATTTGAATTCGTGTTGTTTTATTTGTGGATTTGACAAATCGGTATGTTTTGTTTTGTTTATTTATTAATCTTAAAAGTTTCATGACTCTTTGTTCACGGTTTCAAAAGCTCTACTATCACACAGGTTAGAAACATATTTATAAATTTTGAAGACTTACTCGTTCTCTAAACAAATTATTAAAAACCCAATAACCAGATCAAACAGAGAGCATAACTTATTGACAGTTACCATATCTGTAGAAGTTAATCGAGAATCAGTTGCTATGAATATGTAATTGCCCAAAATTAGGGCAATGTGTGTAGTGCCAAATTCATTGGAGTCCCAGAATCTTCACGAAGATTCAAATCATTCATAATAGCAGGAACAAAAACCTCAAACATAGTGAGAAAACACTGATGAAATAAGAGGACAAGATTCGAAAAAGAAATTGATGAAACAGAAAAAAAATTATAGGAGGACAATATATTATAAATATACAGAAAAACATACCAATGAAATAATCTACTTAACAAATAGAGATGACAACAGCTGCTACCAAAATATAGTATGGAAATTTTGAAGCCTCGGCTTGGGGTGGATTACACATATCCTTTGATATTAAACAAGAAAATCTGAAGAAATCATGAAAGATTTGAAGAACTCTTTCTTATTTCATATCAAAAAACATGCACGCATATTAGTACGCAGTCGGATGATGTGTATCTTAATCTTCCACATGCTCATACTGCCGTTTTCCTTCGGATTAGATTACGACCGAGGAACGCTCATGCTGCCTTTTTCCTTCGGATGTACTTTGGCTCTGCTTTTAAAGCGGCCGTAAAGAGTTCTGAGCATTAAGTATGACTCTTAAACACAACCAAACCGCACCTCCTCCAAATTAGTATCCGGATCGTTGATATATATTAGTAGAATTTGATCCAACGGCTTTCGCGTTGAATTTTTTCTCATCATTTAATTCTAAGCTTGACACATCGTTTCGTTTTTGGTAAATATAAGCATCTTCAAAGGAGATGTCAAATATAAAATTTTATTTGATGGCTGATATGGCAAATTGAATATGAGTGCTAAATTCTCTTATTTTCCAATGGATGTGTCAAATATTTATTTTATTGAGCCTAGAGTTACATTAATTAAAAAAATAGTTGTAGTTTTTATTCTATTGATTGTTAATGGGACTCGTGTCTTAAAAAATTCAATTAAATATATTTGACTCCTTTGTTTGTTGTTAAAAAAGACAGCCAGAAAGCAAGGAGTCAAATGACTCACATGCCACATCATATATGACGGCATATTCATCAGAGAACACCTGAATGTCTTTTAATCCTGTTTACCATATTTGACGTCTCTTTTGGAGTTGGTCTAAACTGACTCCTTTTATATTTATATTTTTTTCTTCTTTCTTTTTCTCGTATAGTCTATTTATTTCCCTTTACTAATTGCGTTCTGCTAATTGCTCCACAGACGTTATAAATTACTTTGAGATTTGCTAGGCAGACTCGCCTATAAAGCAAGTTTTATAGGCAAGTTTGGAAAGAATCGGGGTGTTTCATTAAGATTTTCTTTAAAAAAAATCAATTAAAACCTTCGTATTCTTTTATTTTTGCCCTTTTGATTATACCAAAAGACACATCAGTCATAGTCTTTCTCAACTTCGAAAGATTTTTCAGTATGATCAAAACATGGGATGATACACCACATTTTATTATACATATAGTCGGATATGCGTGTTGAAAAATTAATAACGTGACATAAAATTTTTCACCACTTGTATAAAAACACATGGTGTATAACTCGTGTTTCGGTCACAATGATAAATATCTGCGCAACACCAAAGTTTTTGTCCTCCACACCGAGCAATCCACCAATCTCCACCGTGAAAAACACGATGAACCACAACGAACGACATCAACCTGCAATTGCAAACCCAGTACAAAACCTACGAATAAACATTGAAGAAAATCCCTCGCTACAGGACCAAGCAAACTATAAAATATTTACACAAAAAATGTCCACATTTTTCTGATTGCAAATGGTGCATACAAGCCACAAATTTAAGTCAACCTTCCCACCAATTATTTTTATGAAGATATTTTGCTCCGCTAATTGCTCGAGCAAATATTTTGGGAGACTTTCTGAAAAACCAAGGTGATCTCTTTAATGTATTGTCCCTCCATAATCTCTCCTAAATACACATTAATCTACATGACATGCATTTGTCTGATGGTTTAGGAGGGTTTAGGGTTTAGGGGAAGAAATGTCAAGCTCTCCTAAACCCTAAACCCACACATTAATCTAAACCATTTGTCCAAATGTAATTACGATTTGTTTGATGTGTGATAGTATCGAGGTTTTATACTTATTTTCTTACCCTCCATGGATCCTTAACTTGGAGTAAATTTGGTGATAGCGTTTTTAAGTTAGATGTTAGATTAACCATCGACAAGGTCAAATTCACACTGTTATGCAAGAGCACGATATATTTCTACCACTGTGGTTAAAACCCACTTGCGTCCAAACTCCCTTTAAACACACAACTTTTGGTAGGCCAAAAGAAAAAACCCTAAAGTCAAGGCTCTAAATGATGAATTTTTACTCTGAAATAATAAAAACCTAAAGTCGAAGCCCTAAATGATGAATTTGTACTTTGAAACAATAAACTATGTTGATAAATGAGATCAAAATTGAAAAAGAAAAAAAAATGAATACAAGTGAGATTTTCTCAATGCTTGTCATGCGACATCTTAATACGAAGAGACGTCGTGACGCAAGGCGAGGCGCTAGTGAGGAGGATGTTTCGCTTGCTAGATATTGAGAGCTGGGGGACCCTATCGAATCTCGTTTCTTCTCCTCCTAGACAAAAAATGACTATAATGTGAGGATTTTCCTCTGGGATTATGTTTGTGTTAAGATTTTGTATTTTGTGCTTGTTATCACTTGTTTTAATTTTGCTTGTGCATTATGTGTAGATATCGATTTACTCGTGACATGGGAGAGAAAGCAAGACGGAGGGCGGAACGTAACGGCTTGCAAGTCATCATAGTCGTAGAGAGCGATTGGCCGAGTCAGATGCTTGGTCATATGAGGAGAGAGTTCAGTTTCATGGGTTTATAGCTTATACCACCATATTTAAACAACCATCTTTCATCCCTCCCTTGAGTCAGATGCCTGAGCCATGTCATATCATATTGTCTCAACAAAATCTTACATGTTTAAAAATATAATAAAACAGGTGTCCCTTCAACTTATCCATAGCCATCACCTCCTCCTCCTCCTCGTCGTTGCAAGAAACACTGTAGATAGCCAAACAGTCGTATTGACTTAATTTGGTCCCAACAGTAACTTAGCAAAGTTCCCAAATAAAATAAAAAAAAAAAGAAAAAAGGATATGGCTGCAAAACAGGCAGTATTGCTGTGACCTTTGGAAGTAATCAACTAAACTTTTATTTGAAAAAGAAAATATTCATTTTTATTCCATTATTGTGCGCTCAACGCTGAGACAAAGTGAAGTTTCAGCTCGCGCATGCCTCCTCTCTGACCAACAAAATTCCCTCCCCCACCCCCCACCCCCCCCCCCCCCCACTTTCTCTCTCTCTCTGTGAGAATATACACTAATACCTATTCCGTGAATGAGGTGTCTTGCACCGCAATATATCCGATGATGCAGAGAAATAGAAAGACGCATCAGTTTCCCTGTCAAATTAGCTAATCACATCATCAGACTTTAATGGACTTCTGCTGTCCAGAAGCCACCTTGGTTAAAATATAAATACATCATAAATCATACTAATATAATACACGCTGAAAGCAAAGAGCAGAGTAAGCATCGTATCACCAGTGCTGTTCTATGTACTTGGGGTACTAAATGTCAGAAACATGTGAACAAACTTCCCTGTTTATGGCACGAGAAATAACTGCGTGTGGCTATTACAATTTTAGTCAGGCATCTCTTACCTTAAGCCTGACTTCTGTGGTTGAAAGTGATTTCTTTGGGCTTAAAGGAACAGCGCTGAACTTGGGAACCAACACCTTAAACAATGGTAAAAATGCCATGTACAGAGCGGCAAAAATTAAAGGAGCTGCAACAAGCCATCCCAACAACTGCAAAGATTGATACCAATTAGACGTGAATAGCAACAGAGAGCGGGGTTATGACTACAAGGTGATAACTTGGCAACCTACCGCATGAGCAATACTTATTAAGACCTCATATGAAGCTTGGCCAGTTAACACTTTCTTGAAAGCGTCAGAAGTTAAAGGAAAATGAGCTCCACCAGAGATAAATTCACCAAAACGCAAGAAAGGTACAACCAAACTTGAGAGCAAAACAACAACAACAATCAAAAACAGTAAGATAACAATCATATGTGTAGCATAAAATGTAATAGGCATGGTACAAGAGAAACTGAAAGCTTTAGGATAAGTTCTTTTATACATGTTGTTTCTATTTCTAAGGCTTCTATTAACATAGAGACGAACGATGTACCAAGACCGCGACCAATCCACAATCTGTCATTGTTTAGACATTTTATGAAGGATGTGCAAACACAATTTGTCGCATGTACAGCGATGACATAAACGTAATGATATTACAAGATGCTAGGATAAAAGCACAAGTACCTCAGTTCTATTGGTGTAGCAAGGACATTAGCCAGCATGACAGTTGGAGCATGGCAGTGCGATCGCAGCAATGCAATTGCCATTCCACACAGAACCACAGTTGTCCCTATTAATGAAACATCGGTTAACATGAGGTATTTATTAACATTTAGAGAATCCAACATTAGTACTGACAAATCTCCAGAAATACCAGATCCATTACAACAACTACAAAGGGGGGATCATATCAACATCCTCCCAATTAAATCCAGCCTACATTTTCCTACGTGAACTTCCCACTCTCAGATAGCAATTTCTTTCTGTTCTCTGTACTGATATAAGGCGGCAACTACTCCTCGTAAGTTTTCTTTAAGGAGAGTCCTATATTGCATATTATTGCAACATTGCTGAGCCACATCAATATTCACTAAGGAATGATCTAAGGAACAACTCACAGTGAGATTATTTTCGGCATTTAGAAGTAAAGTGTGACATGATAAAATTATGAAATTGCTTTTCCAGGCGGTTAAATAAATCTGTTCGTGAGTGCATTAATAAGAGAAAATTCTGTTCAGGTGGGAAATCATCCTGTATTAAACTAAAATGGGGAAGCAACAGCATTGATAACAATGTTGCTATGCAGAATTACTGCATTGTATTGAAAGAGGCACCGCACGGAATTTGAGAAGATAAAAGATGCATGCGTACCGCATATTGGAAATAATCCAATGGTAAGGCCAAGAGCCGCAGAGAAGGCCAACAGCTTCGGTTCTGCACCCCTTCAAAATCCAAGTCAAATTTTACAACTTTCTTTCTCAGCAACCACCAAATAGGGTAACAATCAAACATGATTTTTTAGGGCAAACAAATTGTTGAATCATTATCAATCAATCAAACCCGACAAAAATATTATATACCAAAAAAAACAGAATTTGTGAATCTGAAATAGAAAAAAAATAAAAAAATTAGAGAGAAAGAAACAGTATAGGGTAGTAGTGGTACCTGCGGAGGATTTCGAGGAGGGGATCAACCACCTTCTTGTTGAACCAAATCGACACCCCATTACTACTTGCTGACATCACAACGGAACAGAGAGAGAGAGATCCCTTTTACAAATTTCAGCGACTAATTCTTTTATTGTGTGGTTTATAAATGGATTTCGAGTTTGAAATTGAATGGATTTAGGATTTTTCTCAGGAAATGGAAGCCTCTAGCAGATCTAGTACAGGAGAAAGAAAGAAATAGAAAACCAAAACAAAAGATTTGAATAATAAACAACAATTCAGTATTAATCTTAAATTTTATATCAAATTTTGTATTTTCATATCGAATTGTCAAATATTATTTTCTTATTTAAATAGAACTTAAAATGGTTTTAATTGTTAAAAGAATTGTTGAAACAAAAAATTTATTAGTTGAAACGTAAGCAGGATAAGGGATCTATCATTAAAATGAATTAAAAATAAATTTGACATTGATGTCAAATTTGATTCCTAACCACAAAGCTTTTAAATCCAATCAGCAAATAACACTTCGGTTTGATAGATTTTTTATGTCAAATATGCATAATGACATTCCACTTAGGCTTTTGACATCTCATTTGAAGATGCTCTAAGAGTATTGATGGGGTTGAAGCTCTTATATTGGGAGTTTTTATATAAAAAGCTTGGCTAAATTTATTTTAACAAAAAATCATGCTATAATTTTATTTAATTAAAAAAAATCCTTAAATTTTAATAAAGAGGACAAAAAAACTTAAATTTTAATATATAAAAAATAAACCTGACATGCAGGATCCGCACGTCCATCACAAGTACTGTTTATGAAACTTAACGGTACTACATTATTTATGAAATTTAACAATATTATATTATTTATGAAACTAACCAGTACTACACTATTTATGAAACTAAATGGTACTATGCTTTAATAAAAAAAGGCTTCTCCAAACTTTATATTAACAAAAAATCATCTAATAACATTGATTATTTCTAAAACCAAATATTAACTCTTTCTGGAACTGAACACTGATTCTTTCTGAAACCGAATATTAACTCTTTCTGGACCTAAACACAGATTATTTCTGAAACTGTGGTCGGTTCTAGAAATAATCAATGTTTAGTTCCAGCAATAGTCAATATAAAATCATTGTTAGAGAGCTTTATGAAAATGGCTTCTCCAAATTCTTTATTAGCAAAAAAATCATCTAATAACTTTTGGTCATTACTTACCTACATACATACATATATACATACGTATACATACATACATTAGTATGTGCAAACTAGATAAGAAACCAAGACGTATGAATATGATGACAAATGCATAGGAGACAACAAAACTCATTTTATAATATGATCGATCAAACTTTGATATTAAATTTATTTTACAAAATTGTAGGAAAAAAAAAAAAAAAAAAAAAAAAAAAAAAAAAACAACAACAACAACATAATATATATATATATATATATCATCATAAACATCAACTCTACATTTAAACTCAAGACGTAGTGGGTAGAGGTGCAACTTGGGTTAGACCAATCCGAACCCTTTCATGTCCAATCCAACTTTAAACACAAACAAGCGAGTTTTTTTTTTTTTTAGTTATAACCAGCCCGAACCCAACTCTATTTCAATCCATTCATTGATTGGGTTGAGTTGGGTTGATCATTTGCTCGTTTATTCCTAACTCAACCTAGTCCGATTAACTAAACTCAATCTAACCAAATTGTAACACATAGCAATTAATTCTCATACTACACCCAAGTGGGCTAAGTCCAAAAACCAATGCCCTTTTTAATATTTTTTTTTAATAAATAATAAGAGGCTTTGATTAGTCAACTCATATTCGTAGTCTTTAAATCCTAAAGGTTTATAGTAGATTATTAGTCTCCAAAATCTAAATTCTTTATGTCTCGAAGCAATTGTTCAACAACTTTGATTAATTTACGAAATTAAAGTTAACTACTTTTGATGCTATTTGGCTTAATTTTTTTAAGAATTTTTGAAAACTAAGTTGTTACATGATTAAACTCGAAAAAGTTGCACAACCCGAACCCAATTAAACCCAAGCCCAAATGAACCCGAATGAAATCCAATCCAAACTCAAGTCCGAATTGTAAAAGTTGAGTTAGGATTGGGTTAACCTTCCAACCCACCCAACATGCCTGAGTTGCACCTCTCGCAGTACTTGGTTTTTAAAGGTAAAGGAAGTTCGCAACTGAGAGTTTATGATAGGCGCAAATTCCTACTTTCAATGAAAAGGCGATCCACCACTTACAACTTTAATTTAAATAATTCCAGAAGAAAACTGAAAGGAGGAAGTAACAAAAAAAAAATAAAAAACAAAAAGTTGGGAAGACTCAATGCTGTATCAAAGTCGGCAATGTGCGCCTCCACCTCCTCACATGCATGAGGCAATTCTACAGGCTATTGAAATTTGAAATGAATGAAGTCAATGATATATTCACACAAATCAATAAGACTATATATTAATGATTAAGGATTGATAAAATCAGAGGAGGATTTGGTTAGGAATTGATCAAATTCACATATATAAAGGATAATTATACTTGTAACACGAAAAAGAAATAAGCTGCTCTGCTTTCTTCAAATACGCACGCGCTTCCGTTAGTTTTTTATTTATTTTATTTTATTTTTATTTGTTTTCTTTCTCTTGTCCTTATCATTAAATAAAGTTCTTAGATGAGTTTTGGTTAAAATTCAAAGTTTTGAAGTCATTTTCATTAGTTTTCCATATATTTTAAGCCCTAGTCAGAAATTTAATTCCTAATGAGCTGAAAAATGGGGCTAGATCAATCATTTGAACTATCAACTTCCTTCTTTGGGTGGCAAAAAATTAGGTCACATCTAGCCTCAAAGAACAGTGGGCCCCAAGAGAAAAGTATATATCCATGTGAGCTAAGAAAAAGCAGCTACCCATTTGCGAATACTCTTATGGAGACTTTTAAGGTAAGGATTCCCATTTATTTTAAATGGATATTAGTTACGAGACCTACACCATATCAAACTTCAATGATCTGAACCGTCTATTTTTCAAATTGAACCTTATAGACCATCCTTGCAAAATATTAGGCCAATCGGAAATATTTGAGACATCTAATTGAGTTCAAAGAAATTGACGAATACTTTGTTCTATAAGAAATAATGAAATTTCATCGTGATAATTAAATACGTAATTGGTTTCAGATTAAATTGAATTTTTGTAAGGATGATCTATGAACTAAGACTTACAAAATAAACTGTTCAGATCATTGAAATTCGACGTGGAGTGGATCCTACAACCAGTCACTATTGGAGTTGTTTTCCTTCAGTTAAGTAAAGAACATACAAGTAGAGATCATGAGTCCAACCCCACCGAGGGGGGTTGGTTCCCAGTGTGGAGGCTCTGATGCTTAAGTCAGCAAGGCAAGGAAGGAAATGGATGAAGTATCTTTTTGGGGTTCTGAATATCTAACCTTTTTTTTATGAGCCACCAGGCGTATTTATAAGCATTGTGGAGTCAGTCCATGTCATCCGTCCTTCCCCTGAGTCATCGAAGATCCAGTAATGGAGCCATTATGACGTACCTATGCCACGTCGAGGAAAGACTATTTGTCTTTTCCACATCATGGGCGGAAGGCGCAGTCTGACATTTCATGTGGGCAAAAAGGTACCGCACTGTCTAGGCAAGACAACCTATTACCTGAGCAAGGACAGCTGGCCCAACCCGTACTCCGGAATGAATCAATCTGTTTAGAGTGCCTCAGCTATGGATACGGGACTAAAAAAGCATTCGAGTCCAAAACCACCTGATTAGATCAGTCCCCTGTAGGGGAGGGCTTGGCCTTAAAATGAGTTATATTCACCACTTTTCTAGCTCCATACAAAACCCCTCTCTAGAGATGCTCTATTAATTTTACACATTTTTTGTTTTAATTAATATTAAGGAGGGAAAAGTGTTCACAAATATTATATTAATTTAGCGGATGAGAGTTTCGAATTCGAGACATATTTGTAGAAAATTCAATACCCTATTAGGATATTGTATTGAGACACGTAATTTTTAAACTCTCTAACAGATCAAGATCCTCTCCTAAGCAAATGGTGAGATCCTCCTGATCAGGCCCATCGGACTGTTCAAATTTTATCCAACGGCTACAAACAGAGGGCCCCTCTAAAAGTTATAATAATTGTAGCCGTTGGATAAAATTTGAACAGCCCGATGGACATGATCAGGAGGATCCTCACCATTTGCTTAGGAGAGGATCTTGATCCCTCTCTAACCCAAAAGTACGATATTCAATACTGATGCACTTTGCCACAAGGTTGGAAAGAAGACCGGTTGTGTGTGGGACAAAATAGAATGCGCGTGAAAATCATTATTTTATGTATAATTATATAAAAAAGTTATTAAACCATTGAAATATTATACGTGATGTAAAAATAAATGTGAGCAATTTAATAATATTCATCTTCACTTGTAAATGAGATGCTTTATGTTCGATTCTCGCCAAAGGCGAATTTGAACCACATTATTGCTAGCCCATTGTGAGGGCCACTTAGTACTACGGTCTAGTGATATTCCTCTTCACTTGTAAGTGAGAGGCCTTAGGTTTGATTCTCGCCAAAGACGAAGTTGAACCACATTATTGCTAACCTATTATGACACTAAGCTCATCTCATTCTTCTTAGCCTATATAAATATCGTTTATTAAAAAAAAAATCGGCAAAATTGTTTTGGGCCAAATAAATATCAGCGATGTCTGTTTGGGCTCGGTTAAGTGAGGGGATGTATCAGGCGACCAGAACTTCGTTCTTCTTCTCAACTTTCCCTCAAAAAATCGGCGATTTCTAAATTGCAATCTTCACTTCACAGTTGATGATTGACATACTCTCGCTCTCTGTGAGCTAAAGCTGTAATGAGAGAACGAAAGTACAGAAGAAGAAGAAGAAATGGAGGAATACTTGCAGTACATGAAGACATTGCGCTGTCAGATGGACGGTGCATATCCATTTCCAATTTGTTAATATTTCCTTTTTTTTTAATTAATTACGCAAATTAATTTATTTTTCTTTTTTTAATTCGAAAAAATTATAGATGTGGAAGATTAAGCTGCGAAGGTCTCAATGGAAGAGCAAATGCAATTGACCACCATTCAGACATTGGAGAACGATCTCAATTCTGGTTCTCTTTTTCTTCTTCTTCGCATTTATATTTCGTGCTTATTTTACTCAATTTCTCGAAAAACAAACTTAATTCTGCTCATTTCGGCTTATTTACGTATTTTTAATTATTATTTTGATTCTGTTTTTGAATAACTTATTCCTAAAATCAATCCATAATTCGTGAAACAAGTATTTCGAACAAAATTTTCATTTTATTCAAAAAACTTACTATTTAAAAAAAATCAACTTCTCATACATAACTATTAACTATAATTTTTTAATTGGAAATGCACACTAGAAAATTTGTGCACATGATCTTAATGAATATCACCTGTCCTATTTTTATAATGTATGTTCTCAATTTGTGTATCTGTGCAGGCAGTGTGATCAATCTTTATTTCGTGTTTTAAATTAATGAGTGCAAAATTCTGATTCATTTCCCTTCAATCTAATAACTGTATTTTTTCTCATATGGCGCAACATCGAATTATGCTCCCCAGCTTCCTACAACAGTTGACTCGTTTTGAGTGTAAATTTAATTCTAATTATGTGAAGAAAATGCCAGCAATTTATAAAGGACCTTCAAACTGTTGAATCAGATCTACCTTGATTCTTTACTGAAACTGGCCACTCTATGGTTCTCAGATATACGAGAAGTGAGATTTAGGCATGAGAAGCATATCATGCATTCGATTGGATTGGACCTGTGTTCAACTTGTTTGAATATTGTAGTTATTCAAGGGTTTCTGTTGATTATTTATAAGTCCTTTACAACATTTTTAGCAATTAATTGTATTGAGTTCCAGATGTTTTAGTCATTAAAGTTTTCCTTTTAATTTGTAGTTAGTTGGGAAATTAGAAATCCAGCGTTTTCCATTTGAACATTTCGAGCAATTTAATGCATTGTGTTCCAGATTTGATACTATATTCTAAGTTGCCATTTGTTCTTCAGTAAGTTGTTGCCTTTTACACTTTTGAACTATGCCTCGTTTTTATTGCAGTAATATCTGAAACAAAACGATTAATGGAAGAGCAGATGAAAAATGCGAAGGCTCAAGTATGCTCGCTAATTTTGGAAAAAGCAGAGAAAGATCGCTTCTTTGGAGTCTGATTCGTCCTCCCTTATCCCGGTAGCCTTTGTGTGTTTGTGTGGCTCTGCTGGTGCATGATAATTAAGATGAGGTTAAAACTTAAGCAATCAACTTGGCACTATACATATGGAAGTTGTGAGGTGTGCGAATTGGCTTAAAATTTACTTGAGATAAAACACATTGACCTGTTTTGAGTTGCTTCACATCAATGGTATGACTATCTTTTCATCCAATAGCAGCCTGTTTGATATTACGCTTGTGTAGTGTTCCATTTGCAGGTCAATACTTGGACTTTGGTCATTTTTTTATGCTTAAGTTTTGTTTATGTGCTTAACTCATAATCAGAAGCCCTTTCTTCTCTATAATAGTATAATGTCAGGTAGCCTTGCTTATATTCAAGTGTGTATAAGCTATGCATTTCTGTACATTTTGTTAATACCATGTAGATAAGTGTTTTAATCTATTTTCCGGCCATGCATGTCTGATTCACTGTAAGAAGTTAAGAACGCAAGGAGCATCTAACAAGTTAAAATTCAAAGTTCTGATGTTGGCATTTGTATTTTGCTGATTACACTTTATTTGTGAGTCCGAGTTATCAGTTTTGTATAAGACAAAATTTGTTTCATAAAAATATTTCTTTTGAATCTTTAATGGAATAGTAAAGGCAAGTTGAATCATGCATGTAGTGCTTATCATTTCACATCCCTGACCAGTATTCATTTTACTTTTGACGAGATATGAATAAGTTTATCATATGTTTAATTGCTCAAGACAATAAATATTTTGATACCTATGTAGGCTCTGGAGCTTATAGATCAAGAAAGAATCAATTTATCTTCCAAGCTTATAGAAAAGAGGTAATTCAACAGCAAGCTAAATTGATAAACATGAAGCTGATATTAAATACCTACTTATTCCCAACAATGACACACATAAATCCAGAAAAAATACTAATCAACTTTCTGTGTTTGTCATAACAGCACTTGCTACATTAAGGTTAGGGAGGATGTCAATGCCAAATTGCAGCAGCAACAGGTTTGGTTGGAGTCACCTTCATTTATATTGTGCTCTATCTTCATTGCATTTATAGGTCCCTTTTTGAATTTTTGGTTAGGATTGGGTCTATTCTCACTGCACTCACATGGAACTGGAAGAGCATGGAATGGCACAACTTCATATTTTCTTTTCGTCTTTCCTTATTTACATATATGATAGCTTGTTCAATGCTGTTGAATATCTTTCGAGTTTACGGTAATATGTATGTATACAATTGCCTCACTTCTTTGGCTTGATTTCTTGATTCTTTATTGAAGAAAGGGTAATGTTTGTGTAATGGAGGTGGGACTCCTATGGGTAATGAGAAGCTTAAAAAATGAAGCCCATTTCTTTGAAATCCTACTATAGTAGTGGAATAGATTTTAAGGGGGAGGCAGTACTGAAGAGCCCCATAATAATGCATGAATCTATGTTTCCAACTGTCCACTACATGTGGCGAGTCATTTTCCCCTTTTCTTCATCAAAAGCCCCTTACATCTCCAGACTTAGGCTAAATAAATTTTTTGGATTTTTGGAGATATGAAACTCATGCGTAATTATGTAATTCCTGCTAGGTCTTTTATATCTTTCTTGCTTTGATTTTGATATAAATTTTAAAGCAATGCGGATAGAAGTTAATTGTGTCACAGGACTGATTAGAATTTATGCAGGTTAAGGATAGATCTGGTGAGAAAAGAGGTGAGTTTCAAGGTCCATCCCTAGACTTCTTAACTATACACTCTTCTAAGTTTGGGGGTCTCTATCATCAAGTTTATGTTGTGCATATAACAGATGGCGATGAGAGCAAATAAAATGTGATCTGTTAGCAAAGTTATTTATGCCTTCTAAAGTGAAGTCCTGAAAGAAAGTTGTGATTTAGGAACCATTGCATTGAAATTGTTACTACTTTGCAACACAGTTGAACCTAAAAGCATCATGCTGGAGTTGATGAGACCTCTTTATGTGTGCTGCCTTTGCACCCTACCTTCCAAATGAAAATATGTAATAATCTTTCAGTTTAAGAAAGAAGCAAAGCCTTCCTAGCCAAAACAAATTTGTCAATTATATTATGATGTGTTTTTTTGTTTTAAAGTAGCATATAAATTGCGGTCTATAAAATGGGTTGTGAACAAGCTGTGCCACTACCAAATTAGGTATTGTAAGAGCAACTGCCTCTGTTATACACCATTAAGGAAAATATATCAGGCTCTATATGATGCGAGCAAGGTGTCTTGTAATGCAAGACATGCCTCTGATACATAGTAATTTTACTCGTAGTGTAATTATTTTTACTCATCTTATACAGGGAAGGCTAGTTTTGATAACCACCTCAGCATGGGCAACCAGGTATGAAACTACTTTGGCTGATCCTTAAGATCTATGGAGTTTTATGTAGTGGCAATCTTTTGATTTATTTTGTGATAACAGGGCAATGATGCAAGGAAGAACCTAATGAACATGTTGGACTCTGCTAAAGCCAAGCTTGATGAGATTTTACAAATGAAATTTGAACTTGTTATCGAGAACTGCAAGGTTGCCTCCACAGGATTTTTTTGGTTCCACTAGATTAATATATATTAATTCTTTCTTTTAGATGGGGTATACATAAAGTATATCTTGCCAGAAAGTTTGACATGCTATGTTATTAGACAGTCAATTTGGGTGATAATTAGACAATCTAAACAATAGTCTAGGCTTGCAGTTTGGCCACACCACATGTCAGTGTCTGACAAGTGAAATCTCTCTCTCTCTCTCTCTCTCTCTCTCAACATGTATATGTAGGAAAACATTCTCTGGAAGGCAGTATGATATACTTTGTCGCCAGATTGTTTGAACCTTTATTTAGATGCATTCTTGTTCTATGTATGATTCAGAATGATACTCTGGCAACAGAATATTTTATACTATTTGTTGATTAGAGTGGATCATGGTTGTACAAGGTTTGCTTTGTTTGGTTTTCTGTTTTTTCTTTTTTATTTGGTATGTTCAGGCTTAAGTATTTAGCTAAAACTGACATGTATTTTCATGAGAACCTACGGTTATGATATACAATTTGACTTGAAAGGAATCATATTAAGTTTATTCTGCATCTCACATCACATCCTGCAAAAAAACTTTCCTTTCCTTTGTTAAATTAATGTTGCAACTATTCGACATCTCTTTGAGATCTGCTTCACAGTTTGAGTTGTGATTGTTTCTTATGCTGCTTTCTTGTACTCGATTCAGACGAAGCAGGCTATTGAGCAAGTAAATTTGAGGGAAAATGATTTTACGGTCAGTTGTTTTGCTAATACAAATAGGTTGATGGCTTTGTGGATGTATACATGCATGCACGGGTGCTTTCAATCAGATGCAGATAGTAATATATAAACACATAGGATGTTAAAGTTCCATGCTAAGATATGCTCTGGGAAGTTGGGCTCACATGATTACTTTATTTTCTGCTAGTGTGTGTCCTTGGTTTTACTGTCCAGAATATGGAGTTTTGATGGATTTTGAATTGAGTGAACTAATTTTCATTTCTCTTCTCATGACGGGTGATTCCAGCCAGAGCTAAGGGCAATGGACATAAAGAGGCTGGAAGAAGAATTCAACGCTCTTCTATCAGATAAAGCTGGAGAAACTGAGTACTTAGAAGACTCTGCAGGACCAAATTGTGAAACTGAAGGTAAACTGTTTATCAGGTTTTTCCTTGGTGTTTAAAGATGTACGGGGTTGCTACTTAGTACTGTGGTCTATTGGTATTCCTCTTCACTTGCAAGTGAGAGATCTTAGGTTCGATTCTCGCTAAAGGCGAATTTAAACCACGTTATTGCTAACACATTAGGAGGCTAGCTCACCCCCTCCTCTTAGTGTAGAAAATATCGTTTGTTCAAAAAAAAAAAAAAAAAACGACAGAGATGTACAGGTTTTTCCTTGTGCCTTGTTTCCATGGAAATTTGATGGTTTTGAAATGTAGGATAATTGAAGTATATGGTCGGTGCACGTATTTTCTGGAAAGCAAATGATTTTCTTTAAAAAAGTAAAAATAAAATTTGTGTCCCCTTCCTTTGATTGAAACTATGCTTATTACAGGGAATATCTCATGTGGTTGAATGTGCTTGCGGAGTGGAAGACAAAGTGGAACTGGACATTTGTGCATATAAAAACTTGAAACACACGAGTGAATTGGGCAAGATGGAAGTCTGGGAAACGAAATCATCAGTTGGCTAATAGCTAGAGCCTAGAATACTTGGCTTGCTTTTCTGGTAACTGTTCAAACAATAACCGAAACCAAATCTAGTATCCTTCTTGCAACAGGGACATAATGATATTTACTTTAGTTGTTGGTACAGTGCAAGTTGAAATTAATTTGTCATTTTGTGCATATACGTTGGTTGAAGTTGTACAAATTTCGGTCAAGCAATATACAATAAGTGAAAATGCGTTTGTGTAAGTGAGAAGTAAATCACCAGATAAACAGTCTATCTGCTATTTACTCGCCACATGCACATGGGTAAATTCTGCGACCTTGGTAGTTCCTATATTCCATGCTAACATAGGCTAACAAATATTTAAATATCTCACATCGACCGTGTCTTTATGAAAAGAAGAGTTTAAATATCCTTACCCCATTCTAATTAATACTGAGGTCTTTTGTGATAAAACTCACCCCACACTTGATGAATAGTGTTGTTCAAAGTGGATCTTTGGCCCGTTTCTTTGATAATTTGACAATAAATGACGAATTGTGCTTTGGAGACATTATCGGTATTGTTAGAAGTGGGTCTTTGACCCATCTTGAATGTCTAGTGGACATCAGTAATGAAATTAAAAGATATAGAGGGTAGGGTGGAAACGGAAACTTGAATTATTTTATATGTATATGCTTGCTTGCACAAAGCGAAATTACTTGCAAGTAGTTGAGATGTATATTCCCTTTATGTGTGGCACTCAGACTTTTGCTTGAGTTGTCGAAATATACTCCCCATATAGACAAGTGAAGGAGAAATAATGAAAAAAACTAAAAAAAACTAAAATCCCTTGATCCCAAGTGCTTCAAGTGCCGCTGAGATGTCATGGGCTTGATAGCTCTCCACAAGGGCAATGTTAGGGCTATCTTGTGGGACTACATCTTCTCTTTTGAAACTATCTTCACCGTGAATAAGCTTCTCGCTGCCATACTCAACAGAACCTCTTAGAACAAGGGTCTTGTGGAGGCCGGCCAGCAGGTCTTCAATGTCTGTATCTCCTTTTTCCCCAACAAATACAACCACTTTTGACAGATCAATGGCCCACCTGACGGAAAGATATCTACATAGGAGAACAGAAGAGTAACTTAGTAATACCTCAACATTCTGATGGCTTTCATGAGTGTAGTGTTGCATAATAATAATGTAGTAAGTAAATGAGACCCAACCTTAGTGCTTGTACTCTTGATGCAACTAGGGGTACAACATTTAACCTTGATGCTGCACGAGTGTAGACAAGGTTGCATCGGAAGCCTCTCATCCGCAGCCGTTGGCGTAGGTCATCAACCCGTCGAGTCTACAATTGATACAGCAGATCATAGAAAGAAAAAAATTTATGAAACTACAAATATGTCTTAAGGAACCACTTTCCATTGAGGTTAGTAGTTTTTCTACAGTATAGCAAGTTTCTCACCTTGGCTCCTGGCCTCACACTATAAGAGTAGCACCTAGAGCTACTTGATCCAGCATACTCCACGATATCGTCATCATCCCCAACTTCTAGCCTGGCAAGCCTTGGAACCATGGACCTCACATTCTCGCCAGGCCATCTGTACTCAATATGGGTTTCATAATCTGCGTCAGCTGCCAAATCCCTCCACGGGTAGTACATTTCACCCCCACTTTTGCAGACCAACGCGTCAAAATCTTCAATGTTTATTTGGCAGCCTTTAAACGCTTTGACGATATCTTGTAAGCTGGAACCAGTTAACAACACAATGCCTACTCGACCCTGGCCATAGCCTAAGCTTGCTACTTTCTTTACATTCACTAGAACTTCTTGAAATACTTGGGTGCCGTCTCCATTCTGGTCATAACAATCCACGGCTATTACAAATAGCCTCTGCCTTCTGCCAGGACCATAAGTAGCACCGATATCGCTACTGGACGAAGACATTCTAGTTATGGCTTCAATCAGTTCCCTCTGTCTAGTTGCTGCATCGAGCTCTCCATTATGCTTGAAGTCTCCTTCTACAGAGAATCTCAAAGAAAGGTCTTCCACATCTTTTAGAGAGTCACTCAATGGTTCTTCAGGAATTGGCGTGATCTGAAGGCGGGTAGTGGGGTGACGGTTTCGGGAATGTTCAACATGGGAGAGGTAGTTCCGGCAGTGTTCCGGCCACGAAAAGCGGTGGATGTTCTTTAGGCCGTTCTTTCTGCATTCGAGCCACAGGTTTTTGTCTCCTACAAGCTTTAGCAGTGCCTCTTCTATGGCTTTCTGGTCATGTGGGTCAACTAGGAGGCCGTTGTTTAGTGCCTGGTAATACAGAGTCAGCTATCTGTTAGTTCATTAGGCACAAAGCAATACTACTTATTCCACCTCTCTGATAGTTGTGACAACCACTAATACAAGTGTGCTCCACCTCTATTTCTGGAAACAATGTGGTATAAATAATATACTTACCTTCAGAATATCCACAGGTCCGCCATTTTTGGTGGCGACCACTGGTAAACCGTAAGCAGCTGCCTGGAAACGAAACCACAAGAACATCATATACACTGTTTGCGGTGAGGAATTTAGGACAAATAATTAGCGTCTCATAAGATTATCTGCACTAGAGGCTAGAGCCTAGAAGTGAAGCAGAAGACGGTGAAAGGCTCACCTCTATAATTGTGAGCCCGAAAGGTTCCACGAGAGCTGGGTTGACGAAAACTCCCTTCAATAGAAATCCAAATTTAAGTGTTGAAAATGACCTTGTGAAGGATCATCTGACCTTGTGAAGCCAACCAGGGCTCATTTTTAAAGACATAATTGAAGCCTGTATCATACAGTATGTATGTACCTTTGTTTTTGCAGCTAGACGATATATGTCAGGTACATCTGATTGCTTGTGATGCTTAGGATAGGCCACTTGCCCATACAGATCATACTTGTCAATGAGCTTGAGCACGGTTGTAAGAACAACCGAGCTACTATTTGACATTTCTTCAATGTCATCTCTGTTGCCAAGTATTAGTGTCTGCATAAGCAACAGGTGTAACCCAGTATTAGTGTCCGGTATAAGAATATATGATCCAGTTATCGGAGATCAAATTATGAACGGTACCAAGTTGGCTAGCTCCCGAAGAGCTCGGCATTCCCCAAAGGCCTTGAGCAAGGTAGTAACATTTTTCTTGGGGTCAGGACGGGACAATGCAAGTATAGTGGGTTTGTGAGGGTTCGTAAAAAATCGCATTACCTGCATTACAACAAACAAAATCAGCCGAAAACACAACTACAGTATCGCCATATCCTTTTTGGTATCAGCAGGCACTAACATGCCTATTGTAAGTCGGTTTTAGTTTATTTATAAGAAGATCTTCATTCACTCTTTCCCTGGAGGAACGGACATGCTATGGAGGAGATGGGAGATTGTTTCCTTTTCGGTGGACGAAATGCATATACCTGTATAACCAATTGAAGGGGATGGGAATATGTGAAAGGAGAAAATAGGTGGAAGAATTTGCAACCTCAGACCATATCGGAGGCAGATGCCTTTTGCTTTGACCTCTATCAGAGCCAATCAAGGATTTGAGATCTCCATCTCCTTCGGAATCATGGGCAGTAACATAGCTGAAGTCCATGCCTGGCGGTATGACCTAAATGTTGTCATCACATAGTGATTAGTCCGTACAAGACTTTGGGAACAAAAGAATGAAATCTGAGACATGACGTTGTTAAGTCATTAATCTTTCATTTGGAAATCCACAATCAATGACAGTGAGAAGGAGAAGAGAATGTGAAGTATTTCTTACCACCATTCTTGGCATGTATCGCCCAAGGCAACTAACTCCACGGCGTCTCCTAACCCTAAGCTTCCTCTCCAACTTGAGGTCAAAGCCATCGTAGAGTCCCCATTGCTCTTCGATCTCTTGCCTAGTGCTGGTGACCACCATTTCAGCAGAATCCAATCCCAGCTCCTCACCTTCGATCCTCCTCATGATCTTGTAGGTTGCGTTGATATCCTCCTTGGTCAACCTCCCTTGTTTGAGCAATTGTTCAAACTTGTTTCGGCCTAACGAATGCCCTGTTAGCACCATTGGCACGTTCAAAGCCCCAGACAAGTGAGCAGCCACCTCCCCTGCATCTGCATAGTGGCCATGAATCACATAAGGCCATGTGGGTTTCCCCCCATTGACTTCTTCACCAAGAGCTCTTGCCATGTTCACAATATGGCCGAGAGCGCCATCGACGAATTCAGGTATGTGCGGCCAAAGTGACTCTTTGGGTATGTACCTGCAGGCAGCATGCCTCAATCAAATTCATATTCACATCTGGATTTGGACTAGGTGAGGTCAGTAGACAATAGGATTAAGAAAAAAAAATAGAAGAGTATTACTTATCGCGGGGTCCACAGGGGATGCGGACAATGTAGGCTCCACAGCTGCCACTTCCATCAGGCGGACATATGAGCATATCATTGGGTTCACCGTAGCTGGAGTCTACCTCCGGTGAAGTAATTTGTCTCGTTAGCAGATCAACTCGGTAGACTCCCTTTGTATTTGCGAGAGCACGAGCAAGTTCCACCACATACTTCACCTGAATAAAGCAGGTACCATACGTAAATCCGTATACATTTCATTAGCATTAATTTCATACATGATATTACTTCTTGATGATTTTAGTCATTTAGTGTATTATCTTTCTTAATCAATAGATCATTGTTCTTACCTGACCGCCTGTATCGGAATCTCTTCCGAGTTCCATGTTTTCTGCACGCACCAACCCATGCACGCTACAACATGTCAAGAACAAGAAACACTCTATGAAAAATTACACAAGCTGATCAAATTGTATGACACATTTTGACTTTTAACTGCATATGTAAAAATATATACGTACCTAATTAGGACAATGTAAAGATGCCTAGACTTGTTAACATCATCGGACCATACATGCATGTCGGATTTGGTTCTTAAAATATCCTTGACGCTTGGTTCTGCAGAACTCATGTCCCCTTTTTCCTTCTCGCCTTCAGACAGCTCGGAAAGGTCATCCTCCGCGTCATTGCGCCCTTGCTCCCGCTCCAGGCTTCGTTTGACAAGCCTTTGAGCGTCATCCCATGCTATCTGCACTCATTCACTCACACATCAATAAGAACCAGATTGTTTTTTTTTTCCCTTGTTAAGTAGCTAGCTTTAGTTGTTCACTCACCTGCTTCTTTTTACGGGCGAGGTGCCAAATGCGCCAGCACATATTCTCAAGCCTATTGTTGCGTTCGCGGGTATTCCTTGTAGCTATTACCTGAGTTTACACACCCCCACCAGAACCGTTAATTTAATACTTCTCACACTAATTAAACTTTTGGACATAAGTTAATTAGCTAGTTAGTTTCTTTTTTCTTTTTTCTTTTTGAAATGAGTTTCTTAATTAGCTAATTAGTTTTTTCATCAACACTAAACAAACACACAACAACTTCTAGGATTGGACCCAAGAACATATTTACTTATATTTGTGGGCGCCAAATAGTATATAGAAAAACCATTTGTTATTCATGGGTCTACTAAACTTTAGAGAATATCAGTGTAAAACACATATGTGGCCCCCACAAACCTCAAATATGTGCTCATCGCTCATCGCTCATCGCATCCCCATCCTATTTTGGAACCATTTTTGTGAATCAGATTCTCTCTATTTTTATTTCCACAATTCTTTGTATCTCATTCAATTTACTAAATCGGGAGAATTTTATATATATATATATATGTGAAATAATTAATTCACTGCCATTCTTCATTTCTTTGTGGAAATGCATTGTTCATCATTTCAGATTCAAGAAAAAACAAAGTTTTGCAGGACACGTGAAAGTTTGCGGGCCACAAAAAATGAACGTTAACTAAAGTTAGCACGGGAGGGGTATGAGCTTATGAAGGGCAGCCTGAACTGCAAAACCTTGATTACTGAACTAATTAGTATTAATTTTACATAAAATTAAAAACTTAGTACCTTAACCCATGTCCTGTGGAGTTCAGACTCATCAAAGCTATTGACTACTTCTTCCACAAAGTACTTGGTCGGACTGAACAACTTCTCAGCCTTTACTTGCTCTTCAAACTTTGCAATTTTCTGCCTCCCGTCGTTCCTCTTCCTTGTGTTATTTCCTGCATCCAAAATTGCTTCTAAATAACCATTTAGCCAGTCGTTTCCCGCCATCTCCCTCCCTTCCTCCCTCCCTCCCTCCTTTCTCTCTGCTTTGAGACGGTGGACGACTAGTATTGATTCGAGCTTCTGGTATGTGAAATAAGAGACGTTTGATGTTATATATATATATATATATATATATATATATTTCAGTTCATGCTACTAAAAGCAATGAGAACTAAGAATAAATATACTTGTAAAGTTTAATTCTTGGAATCTTGTAACTATGCAATAAGAGAAAATAGAATACTGCAGATTTTGGATTACAGTATATATGTATGTATAATTCTATAGAATATATAGTTTGATGCTGTCTTGAAAATATATGCTCTATAGTCTAGAGAGAGAGAGAGAGAGAGAGAGAGAGAGAGAGAGAGATGGTTTCAAAGAAACTAAAACTTTTTGAAACCATCTTGGGTAAAGAAGCAAGGCTCCTTATAAAGGCTTCGCCTTACAACTTGGCACTAATTAATTTTCAGAAAGCATATATCTACATATATATGTCAATATGGATTGGGTGGATTTTGGTTCTCACATTTGCTTGCAGATGGTTCACACAAACATCCACATTTCTTTTATTATTTTCTCCTAAACACTCAAAAATCATACTAAGAAATGTTATTTAAATTTACAAAGTTAATCCGGTTTCGTTTATACAATAATAAATTTACATCCTCCAATCCAATTTGAATTCAAGATGGGGGGTTTAGTATAAAATCGAAATTGAAAAACCAAAAGATCGAAGGAAAAGAATTTAAGGTCTAAGGATGGGGAGATTTTATTTGGCGACTTATTTAACATTGAGAAGCGAAATATTACGATACCAATAACAAGTTAGTCAAAGATCAATAGTCTATATAAGCAATTTACTTTGACGCTAACAAATTTTTGTAGATACACTAGAAACCAAATGTCCATATATATGTTAGTGTATGGAGGGCGTGAAGTTAAAGTCCTATATTGAAGAATTAAGCAACCTTGCATAGAGTTACAGTTGAATATTTAAGGCTAGTGGGTCATGGCTATGTAGAAGAAAGTATCATAAAAGATTGTTTAAGGGCATGTACATGAAAGTGGTGGATTGCCTTAGTGGTTAGGTCATTCCTCTTCAATCTACTGTGTCTTGAGTTCAAACTCTTATCCTCCTCCTTAGTGTAGATTAATGTAGGGTATCATTTGTACTTAAAAAGACATGTACATTATTATGCCATTTTGTAGGCTTAATTCGCTCCCACAATTTATGTGCAACATGGAGTTGTGATTTAGCTTTATGGATGCAATGAAGCTTGGTTAAAGTTTTGCACAGTCCTAATACAAAACCTACACAAAGATAACAAGAACACTCAAGGTTAAACCAAGAACAAAAATTGCACAATTTTGCTCTTGGTGCTTTTGGATTTCTATGAAAAGTTGGAGAGAATTAAAAGCTTTTTCTTATAGCACTTTTATTTTATATGATTTTGTGCGGAAGTAAATAAATAAGAACTCTAAAATTCGTCCTCTATTTGAAGAGGTTTAAGCGTCCATTTCTAAAATGGTTTAACAATCATTCCAAGCCATATACCTCTTGGTATGCACCCTTTCAAATAAGAGGCATCACGTCATGTGGAACATGTCTATTCATATATATGAATTTGATCTATAGCTTGTCAAATATGTTTCTAAAGTGTTTTTTATATTTAAATACAGGGTATCAAAGTTTAAAATCGAATGAACAACTCTTTAGCTTCAGAAGGGTATATGAAGAATTTTGAATTTCAAAGCAGAACCATAGTTCGACACCTCTGACCGATCGATTGGATTAGAGAACCCCTTGTAAGTTTTTTGTTGTTTAGCTGGTAGGTCGACTTGATTATCCGATAGCATCTGTTACTTTTCTCAAAATCCGATTTCTGCGTCACTCATTTCAAATTAGTTTTGAGGTGTGGAATCTCATCTTTTATGATATTAGAGCAAGTTTGTCCATACACGAAGCCTCTCAACCACATATACTCCATGCCCTCCAGTTAAATTGTTCACATGTTAGGACTCAAAAATTCATCACACCTGAAAGGTGGGAGAATGTCACGCACGTTAAAATCCACAGGGAATTAAGAAACTTTGCCGGGACTTATAATGAGTTGGACTATTCCTTAAATGAGATCGTGTAAAAATGTTAGTTAACGGCCCGCTACATCGAAGATTAAGATACATTGCATGAACTTTTAATGAATTAACTACTTGTTGGCCTAAAAACTACAAAGCCTACGTAGCGCACAGGCCGAATAAGTATTGAGCTAACTACGTCTTTTTCGTGAATACGGGCGTGCCAACTTGTGAAGCGCAGTCGGGCGAGTAGAATAGATATGGTGGTAATGGTGTCGAATGAGTTGCTGACTGCTACACCTAAGCGACTACGTCCGAGGAAGGAATACCTCTCGGCCTAGGGTTCTAGAACCTGAAGACAAGGTTGCTTAATTTACTCGAAGTTCAAAATCTTATGCACCGGTTCAGCTACTTCAACTATATTTGTGAGAATATAAGTGCGCCAAATCGGTATTAGGCTGTAGGAACAAAGGTACTCAAAGGAGATGAGTGTCTTCATAATTAATGTGGTTCGACCGTCTGAATGCCGAACTGTGAAATGCACCTGAGAGTAATGAACATAGAACACTTCACTTACCTAAGAAGCTAATAAAGTGACGTCTTTAGGTGAAAGAATTGAGAACTCTTCGTCGGTCGAGACTTGAATAGATAACCAACCGACCATAAATAGTGTTGTTTGAAGGTGCTTCTAAATCGTCTATGTTGAGAATGAATCCCACATTGATGGGAGGAGGGACCTTGTATGGGCTTATAAGTAAGTTGTGTTACTCCCTACATTGCCAATTAGTTTTATGGTGGAACCTCAACTTTCTTCATGGTATCAGAGCAGGTTGTCCCGTGTGTGAAGTCAAACGGCCACACGTGCTCCACGTCATTCTGTTGTGTTGTCCACGTATTAGGCTTGAAAATTCGCCACACGTGGGATGGGGGCTTGTTGAGAATGAATCTCACATTGATGGGAGGAGGGACCTTGCATGTGCTTATAAGTAAGTTGGGCTACTCCCCATGTTGCCAATTGGTTTTATGGTGGAACCTCAACTTTCTTGAGTTTGATTCTACAATTCCAATGTTGTTTACTTATCCAAACTGAAGATGTCGCCGGTTGTCAACACAATGTTGCTTACTTTATCCAAACTAAAGGTGTGTTGACGGGAGAGTTAGAATAGTTAATGTTTTTCTTAGGGCTGTGAGAAGGGTTTCGCATAGAGTATTTTTGAGTTGTTTGTTGAGTTGTAGGGGCCTCTACGTGGCAAATCCTCTTGTATTGATAGGGATGACTTCCATGATACCCAACTCTACCAAATGTTATAATTATGATACTTTTTTGGGATATTCTCTTAATATACTTGAAATTATTCTCGGCCGAAATTCTATCGCTGCCAAATATCGCCACTTCGACCATGGATTGGTTATGTCATTGATTCAACCTTTATCAGAAAACTAATCATGATCCTTAATATTTCTATCATCCAACAACTTGAGTGCAAAATCAGGTCCAAACACTACTTCCGTATTACCAATTAACTTTGAACTGAAACCTCAACTTCCGTCTCACTTAACTTAATTCCAAACAAACAAATTACACACCCACACAATATATATATATATATATATATATATATATATATATGTCGTGTTAAAAAGGAATTTATTGTATTTGGGTCACATATATCATGTCACGTAACATGTTTAACAATCATCTAAGTCCGAAAAGAAATTGACACAATAAGTGATCATGTCTTAGTCGAATTAGTTTCTTTAATTAGAAGATAGATAAAAAGGAAGGAAAGAAGGAAAAGAAAGATGTATAGTCTACCTACACTGCACTAGAGGCAAAATAGTAGAGTAAGAGAATAATTTCCAAGTAGAGTTTGCTTTACATGCACAATTTTGCATTGTTCGTCTGTCTGTCCATTTTTTTTTTTTTTTTGGCATGAGAAGACAAAAGAGAGGCACCCTCGTTAAGTTTCTTTTGTCTTATTCCGCACGACAGAACAGACAGTTGTTTCCAATCTCTATTGTTTGTCCGGTTCTAATGCCATATGCGTTGCATTGCATCCCTTCGTTTTCCAATCACAGCACTCACTAATCAAACGTTACACTGCAGAGTGCAGAGTATACAACATTCGTTATATACTTGCAGGCTTTTCCAACCACGCACTAGCTAGCTAGTGTTATATATGACATCATCACTAACGATGCAGGGACACAATGATATTCTCTCATATCTCCGTGTCGTGTCGTATTCTCTTGTGATCATACACTGATTATTCTTGTTAATTTGACGTATTCTCATGTCATGTCGTGTCGTGTTCTCATGTCCATGTTCGTGTCATGCATCGTAGATCATCACACAGCAATATACTACTCTTAGTGTTGTCTTTCCATGGTACGTTGAAGCATGGTAGTGCATGCAGTTGCATGATCCCAGCTTATTGGTCAAACTAGAATAATGTTATTTTAACACACAAAATTGATGTATTGTTAACACACTTTTTAATATAAACTCGTATGTATTAGTAGGGGCTCATTGCTCACTTATATTATGTTATAGTTTTGTGTATCTAAATAGCATTATTATTTTTATATAAAATTAAAAAATAAAGTAGAATTTAATTGCAAGATATTCTAACGTTTCATAGAAGATTGTTGCTATTTTAACCAATTTACTGACCACATTATTAATCATGTTTTGAATAAAGGTACAAATTAAATACAACAATGATCAATAGGACTAGACCAAAATAAAATAGATCACTATATATAGCTTTTTCTCTTTGGCGCTCAGAAGGACTTACAAAAAAACTTGATTGCAAGAGGACAGTTGTGTGATATATGATTAGTTAAACTCAATATGTCTTTTACATATTTAATAAAAGTCATAATACATAAAATACATACATTGGCAATATGTTACTATTTAATATTAAAAATGTGATGTTCGTAGCATTATTCTCTATAGAATCATATGTAACACATTTACTGGGCATTATTTCTCCTTTTTTATAAGAATTTTGTTTGGGTTGAGTCAAGTCCATCATTCATGCACGAGTCATGACTAGTAGTTGTCCACCTCACAACTTACTTTCATGTATTCGCATATAAGTCAGTTTATTCGGTTTATTCATTAACAATGACGCTCATTAGTTAAGTTAGATATCGATATTAATGAAGCCCCATCATTGGATTCTTGATGTTTTTGTTCATTGAGAGGAGAATGAAGGGAGCGAAAAGGAAAACGGAGAAAACAAAAATTAAAAGTGCACCTGATCATGATACTACTCAACTTTGAGCATGCATGCTTCAGATCAAGTCACCATATATATAAAGAAGAAAAAGTTAAAAAGATTGAGAATGCTATCGTGTCTCCTCTCCTTTATTACTCTCGTTTCACTTCAATGAAAACGTAGAAAGATAGAATTAATTTGCATTGATTCAAATAATTAAGAATCTTATACTCTACACCCCAATCGTTATCGTTAGGAATAAATTTCTCTATCAAGTTGCTTAATTTACTTGTTGTATCATGTATGGTTTCTATGAGATCTCAACTTTATGTTTTTCTTTTTCTCAAATGTTGTAACTCGAATGTTCGATAAAAACTATTCATTACATATATAATGCATTTTTTTAATATAAATATGAAGGCTTAGCAAATTTACTATTCAATGAGCTGAGGATATGGAGGGGTGTGTGTGTGTAAACCCTGCTAACTTTTTACCTTATGGGTGGCCACATGATTTTTGCTTAAATATTGAGTTATAATATATTGGCCTAAAAGAAAATTTCAAGACTTAAAAGCCTAAATTCTAAACCTTTACGATCATCCTAAACCTTTAAAGTAAATAGATTGTGTTCGGATGGAATCAAAGTCGAAATAATAACATGTTGGTCGACCCGAAACTTAAACATTCACGTCCGCAAAAGAATGAATTACATTTATATGTGCTTTTTTTTATTTTATAGAAAACTTCATTCTAATCCTTGTCAAATATGACTTTTTGACTAAAATTATGAGCAAGATCACAATCTAATTTTAGTCCATTGATACATTAATCATCTAATTTATTAATTATATTTTGATGTTTTAATTATTTCTTCTTTTTTCTTCCAAATTTTAATGTATTAATTTCATTTCAATATAATCATAATTTTCATTTCATTCGTCATAATATATTTTGTTGTAAATAATTAGATAACTAATTTTTATTACACATTATATTTCGATATACTTTGTCTTCTTCATTTAGGTATATTAAATTCATTATAATACAATTCAGTGCATACATTTAGGTACACACATTTCGGTACATGCATTTCGATACAAACATTTAGTACATTAATTCAATATAATACATTTTAGTGCATGTAACATCCCACATCGCCCAGGGGAGCGATCCTTAAATGTATATTCCAATCCCTACCTAGCACGAGGCCTTTTGGGAGCTCATTGGCTTCGGGTTCCGTAGGAACTCCGAAGTTAAGCGAGAAGGGGGCTAGAGCAATCCCATGATGGGTGACCCACTGGGAAGTTGCTCGTGAGTTCCCAAAAACAAAACCGTAAGGGAATGGTAAGCCCAAAGCGGACAATATCGTGCTACGGTAGTGGAGTCGGGCCCGGGAAGTGGTCCCGCCCGGGTCGGGATGTGACAATTTGGTATCAGAGCCTATCCCTGGCCGGAAGTGTGCCGACGAGGACGTCGGGCCCCTAAGGGGGGTGGATTGTAACATCCCACATCGCCCAGGGGAGCGATCCTTAAATCTATATTCCAATCCCTACCTAGCACGAGGCCTTTTGGGAGCTCACTGGCTTCAGGTTCCGTAGGAACTCCGAAGTTAAGCGAGAAGGGGGCTAGAGCAATCCCATGATGGGTGACCCACTGGGAAGTTGCTCGTGAGTTCCCAAAAATAAAACCGTGAGGGAATGGTAAGCCCAAAGCGGACAATATCGTGCTACGGTAGTGGAGTCGGGCCCGGGAAGTGGTCCCGCCCGGGCCGGGATGTGACAGTGCATGCATTTCGGTACACACATGTAGGTATATTAATTCAATATAATACACTTCGGTGCATACATTTTGGTATATACATTTCTGTACTAATATTTAGGTACATTAATTCAATATAATACATATCAGAACTAATATTTAGGTATATTAATTTAGTCCTTCAAGTTTGAAGCATGTTAAATAAAATTAATAAATTAATATAAAAAAATTGTGATTAAAAAATAAATTAAAATGTGTATTTTAATAAATTTAAATATTATAATGGGAGATATTTAATAAAATACACATTAATTAATTTGAATTAAGGACACATCAAGATACTATAATCAATATGTAATCTAACATCAAATTTTTATTAAATTTCTATCTTCTTTAAGAATTAAAGTTGAAAAACCTCTTTTTTTATACAACTTTTAAATAGCCTTTCCACTATTCCACGATGTAAATTTGCATGAATAATCGAGCGAAGTAGGTATTCTTGTTAGGCATCAGATACCGTAACGTAGGCAATAGGCATCAGAGGCATGCACACTCCACTCACTAGCGTCGATGAGGTTTTTTTTTTTTTTTTTTGGAAAAAAAAATTAAAAAAAGAGATAATCGATGATAAATCACGATTATCGACTTTTTTAAGGACCAAAAAAACTCACAGAGACATTTCAGTTTCTCTCTACCCACTTGCTAGTGTCGAGCCTAGTAGCTAGGCTCAAAATTGCCACCCTCTTGCAGAAAAATGATTCAATTAATTTTAATTGTAGGCCAAAGAAGAAACAAATCTATTAGTAAATTAAATTTTTTAGGCCTTTAGGCCCACATGTAATATTATTTTGTTATATCTTAGACGCCTGTAAAAAAGTTGAATTAACTGTAGTAGTTTGATAGTTTAACTTTCACCTCCCAACATAAATTGTATATTATTTTATTATATGCCTCACATATAAACTTTATTTTCCAACGTCTATCACCGTGACCATGTTAAGAGAGTACAAGAGAAAGAAAAAGAAAAGGAATGTGTATATATAAGGCCAATTGAAGGAAAGAAACAAAAGAAAATTAGAGGTTATTGAAAGAGTTGTATAGCGTATGAAGATGGGAGTTAAAAAACATTACATGAAAAGGATAAAGAGATGATGGAAGTGGGCAAATATGTGCATGAAACGATGAGCATAAAGGCCATATGGGATTATGGGGTTCAAAACCGATGGAAAGGAAAAACCCCATTAGAACTTGGAATTTTTGGATATTACGAAGAATATACGATGTCCTTACGACCCTATCATATTTCTTGCCACTCAATTCTTCCCTTGTTGTCTTTTATTATCTTCCTTCCCATCCCATGACAACATCTAACCAACTTGCACTTATTGACATTACAGCTGCTTAATAATTAGGCTTCAGTTGTATGATTTGTGTAGATTATGTTCGGTGATATCTCGCTTCCTTTTTTTTTTTTTTTTTTCTTTTTTTTTTTTTTTTTTTGTTTGTTTTTGTTTTTGTTGTTGTTAGTGGAGAAGAAAGAGATTCGATTTTAGAAACTTCGGTTGAGATCATCGTGACCGCTATAATCCAAGATTAGAGATTGCATAAGTATTTTGCTTAGCTATCAGCTCAGTTTAATTTAATCGGAGCAACAACTAGCAAGAGAAAATAACATAATTAACTCAACTGGCATACCTCTCAATATCTCCCAAGTAACAACTTTTAAGCAACCAAGTTTAAGAAACTAAGACCATCTCCAACTGAAGGGTCCAGAGTGCTGAAAATGGTCTGAAAACCGTCTCCAACCGAGGGCCAAGCCAAAGGGCTCGTGGACCCCACTAGTCAAAAAAGGGCCAAAGGGCCAATCGACCGGCCCAAATGAGCCGGCCCCGGGCCGAGCCAGGATTCAAATTTCCAACGACTAACTGCTGACGTCAGCTAGTAGTTTTTTTTTTTTTTTACAAAATTTTTAAATTCTATTTTTTTTCCTAAAACTTCCTAAGCCATTAAATAACATTAAATTAACGGTAAATTACACTTTCATACCTCAGATTTGGGTCTGTTTCAATTCCTTACAACATCTTCAAAACATTTCACTATCATATTTTAAGTACTATTTTATTTCAAAATAATGTCTCCGTTACATTTTTCATCAATTGATCTGTTAAATGTTGACGTGGCTGCCACATATATGTCACGTGGCTACCAAATGTCTGCCACATGGCAAATAAAATAATTTTTTAATTTTTTTAAAAAAACCTGAATTTTCTCAAAAAAAAAGAAAAAAATTGAAAAAAAAAATAAAATGAAACCCATATCCCTCACCCCCCCCCCCCCCCCAAGAGACCCACATCCTTATCCCTAACCCAAAACCCAAAAAACCTGTTGCAGCAGCAAGAAGAAGAAGAAGAAGAGGGAGGAAGAAGAAGAAAAAAAAAAAAAAAAAACCTGCAGCAGTAGCAGCAGGAAGAAGAAGAAGGAAAAAAAAGACCCCAAACCCAGTTCGTCCCCCCCCCTCTGGCACCGCGCAACCTTCCCCCCCCCCGCTGCAGCAACAAGAAGAAAAAGAAGAGGAGGGAGGAAGAAGAAGAAAAAAAAAAAAAAAACCTGCAGCAACAATAGGAAGAAGAAGAAGGAAAAAAAAGCCCCAAACCCAGTTCGTCCCCCCCCCCCCCGCCCCCAGCGACCCACCTCCCTCCCTACCCCACCCCTCCCGGCGCCGCACAACCTACCCCCCTTCCCCACCCTCCTCAGGCCAGGATCTCGTGATTTTCAGTATAGGTGGGTTTTGAAAATACTTTGAGTTTGAGATGATTTTTGGACTGGTTTTGTGGTAAATCCACCTAATCTCGGGTGGAATTTTTGTGGGTAATGGGGGATTTTTGGGAAGGGTGAGGGGATGGGAGAAAGGGGTAGCTCGGGTGGGACGTACTGGGGCTTTTTTTTTTTTTTCCTTCCTCTTCTTCTTCTTGCAGGTTTTTGGGTTAGGGTCGTTGTGGGGAAGGGAAGGCACTGGTTTCAATTTTTTTTTTTCTTTTTTTGAGAAAATTCAAGTTTTTTAAAAAAATTAAAAAAATATTTTATTTGCCACGTGGCAGACATTTGGCGGCTACGTGGCATATATATGGCAGTCACGTCAGCATTTAACAGATCAATGGATGGAAAATGTAACGGAGGTATTATTTTGAAATAAAATTGTACGTCAGTGAAATGTTTTAAAGATGTTGTAAGGAATTGAAATAGATTCCAAATATGAGGTATGAAAGTGTAATTTACCCTTAAATTAAATTAAGTAACATGAAACAATATTAAACAATATGAAACAACATTAAATAACATTAACCAACATAAAAATTATACAACATAAAAAAAAACATTTAACAACATGAAACTTAGACAACATTTTTAAAAACATTTAACAACATAAAACTTAAACGTCTATTTTATGCTTCTTTTGGCCCAAAGATGTGCAACAATATCTTGTTGTAGGTACTTATTTGTGGCATGGGAACATATCATCCTATAGCGTCTCATGTACTCATTTATAGAGATACTACCAATTCTTGGATTGAAGGGCAAATTAGGCCCATCATATATTTTTGCACGAGTTCTTCTTGACCTATTTGGATCCTCTTAGTCGTCATCAAACTCTCCATCAATATACCTATCTCGTTCATCTTCCACAATCATGTTGTGTAATATGATGCAAGACACCGTGATGGAGTCCAAATTTTCTAGACTCTACCCTCTTGCCGGTTCCTTGATGATCTTCCACTGTGCTTGTAGAACACCAAAATCTTTTCAACATCTTTTCGGTATGCCTTTTGGTGTAAGCTAAAACACTTTTCGGCGTCTTTTTTAGAGTTTGGAATTGCTTGGACAAGTGTCGCCCACTTTGGGTAGATGCCATTCATGATGGTCGTTGATGTAGTAGTCAAGTTTAGGTGATTTACCTTCAGTCAGGTTATTGAAGAGGGGTGAACGCCCAAGAACTGTAATGTCATTTTGAGATCCAAGGACTTTAAAGAAAGCATGTCAGATCTATGTGTCATATGAGGCAACCGCCTCCAACACAATAGTTGGTTTTCTCAACCTTCCGCTAAAGCCTCATTGTCATCCGGTGGGACAGTGCTTCCAATTCCAATGCATGTAGTCTAATGACCCTATCATGCCCAAAAACCCACGGTCTTCAGCTTTGCGAATAAACTGATCCAGATCTTCTTGATTTGGCTCGCGGAGGTACTCCTATTTGTAAAGCTGAACAATTGCGTTACAGAATTCAGCAAGAGTATCAAGGCATGTAGACTCAAACATATCATGGGTTTCATCCATCGAATCAGTTAGGGAGCCATAGGCCATCATTCGTAGTTCAACAGTAACCTTCTGATGAGGTGAGAAACCAGGACGGCCTGCTCTGTTCAGCTTTTGTTGAAAGTATGGATTGACCTGATGGACATCATTAAGTAAACGCTTGAAGACATGACACCTCATCCGAAAGCGACGTCTGAAATCATCTTCTATGTACACCAAGTTGGGGTTGAAGTAGTTGTTCATCAGATTGGCAAGTGTCATCACTCTATTTCGTGGTTTGTAAGAGCGACCAAAAACAAAGCCAACCCATTGAGGTTGTTCCTCAGTTGGCTGACACACCATGGCCGTAACCATGGCTGCCACATATTGTGTGTTGCGCTATGCTTCATCTTCTTCATCAGACTCCTCATCTTCCGTCTCATATGCGCCCATTTTTCTTCCAATTCGGAATTGGATGAGGACCCCCAATTGGAATTCGAAAAGGATCTAAAGCTGGAATTCATTGTAAACTTGAATTGAAAGAGATTGAAATGAAATAGATTGAATTCAAAGGTTTGTGAATTATAACCCAATATCCATCCTATTTATAGCAAAAAAAAAAAAAAAAAATCAAATCGAACGGCTAGCTGACGTCATGCTGGCATCAACTAGCCGTTGGATTTGAAGTTGAATTTTTTTTGGCCAAAATTTGTAAAAAAATATTTAAAAAATCTCTTTTTTTTTCCTTATAAATTTAAGTTGTTGTAGTTTTTAAATTTAATTTGTAGTTTTTAAACATAAGTTGTAGTTTTTAAATTTAAATAACAAATTGTGTTTGGCCCTCTGTTAGAGACGGTTTTTTGTGACAGGGCTAAACCGAGCCATATAGCCCTTTGACCCTCGGTTGGAGATGGTAAGAAATATGGCCATGCACTGTTCATTAAAATATTAATTTCTTGGAGGGCTAGAGGGCTAAAACGAGCTCTCTGGCCCTCGTTTAGTTGAAGATGGTCTAAAGTTGAACAAAACAGGACTTGCGCCATAACCATCCAACAGTAAAGGTAAGTCTTCCATAAGGGGCTAGCCAAGATAACTTCTACAATTCTTAACCTGCCTTTCATTGGTAGGAGTCCACCACGGAAATCAACCTGACATACTCCAACAAAGGAAACATTCAGGGTGCTTAGAGGGCTTAGGTGCGGGGCAATCGACCTGAAGATGGACACCAAGGGTGCGTTTGTTGCACCTGACTATTTCATATTGGATTAGTTTTGGGGACTAAGCGAGATTGGCTTGGAATGGACTAAGTGGTATAAGAATAATGGAGCGTTTGATCCAGTGTCAGACTAAATTATGGATTAAATTATTTCTAAAATTTAGATTTTTTGTTTTGTTTTTTAGCTCTCCCCTATCTCTACCATTCTCTCTCGTCGCACCAGACAAAACTTCTCAAATTTTCTCGAATTCTCAGAAATCAGACTAAACCAATTATTCATCTCTCTTCGCATCAGACAAAACTTCTCAATTTTTCTCCAATTCTCAAAAACCAGACTAAACCATGCCCAACGAAAAAAAATCAAGGAGATGAGTAGTGCAAAGAAAAGAAGAATCACAAGAGGGAATTGAGATCCAGAGGCTTGGTTCCTGTGGGCGCTGGTATTCGACAGTGACAGGGGATAAATATTTGACAGAGACACATTTCTTCCCATTAGATGATCCGTTGCTACTTGACTCTCTCTCTTATATGTCTTCCCATTTTGAATTTTGAGACTTAGATGGTGGGGGCTAGGTAAGACCATATAAGCATGGGTCGGGATCGGAGTTGCAAACAGCACGGTGTGGGGATCAAAGATGTAGATGGCGCGCAGTCGTGCAAGACAAAGACGAGGACGTGGCGGAAAGACCGTATTAGCTACTCTTAAGGTATTTGAGGGGTCTCGTTAAGGCCGGCTAAGTAAGGTTTTAGTCAGAACGACTGCATGTTAGTTCCACTATAGTTAGTCCCTTGCGAGTAACAAACATTGGACTGGGCTAAACTTTAGTCTAGTCCAGTCCAGTGAGAGTTGGTGAGGGAAAACAAACACCCCCTAAATTCCCCGCACCAGTAGGTCTTTATCTGGGTC